>NC_134556.1:28533106-29139708 GCF_025594145.1 Primulina tabacum | reverse complement strand
CATATGACTCCTAACTAGCCTAGGACTTCTCCCAGCCCTCAACCACTTGCCCCCTCACGACCCTAACCTTCCCTGGACCACGCCCAGACCAAGCCCAGACCAACCTAGCCCCTGGACCCTGCACACGAAATTTCTAAATCAAGGACAGCAACCTGCGCGCACACAAGCTGCCCTCAAGGTGCATGCCTCTCTCACGTTTTCTGATGCTATGCCTCTAACCCTCGAGCCAACCCCTGAACCATCCCATCAAGCACCCTCCTAGGACCCTAAGGACCTAACCTAGCCTAGCCCAGACCCTCTGGCCGAGCCCCCCCTCTTCCCTGCACCAGCAGCAAAACCTGCGCTGCTTCCCTTGCCACTTACGGGTTGGAGTCCTAGCTTGCTAGGACTCCTTCCCAGCCTCTTGTCTCGAGTCCTAGCATGGCTAGGACTCTTCCCTTGACCCATAACAGACCCTAGCCTAGCCCTGGTCCCAACCAAAGCCAAGCCAAGCATCCAAGTCCATAACCCTCAAACCCCATGCTACCCGATGGCATCCAGCTTGTCCTTATTCACGTTTGCAGCCTATTGGGGTAAATTGGGACTCTCTAAAACATGTAAAATCAACCCTCAACCCTATCCTAATCATGGCAGCCCCTTTATATCATATTAAACCTGATTTTGGATGAAAATACAAGCTTTAAAATTGACATATGCCACAAAAACGAAAATTGTTTCATGATGCACTTGTTTTTCATGCAAATTCAATTAAATAAAATACTATGGTGTGAATGATGAGTAAAAGGAGAATATGGCGAATATCCGTTGACGAAGCGAAGAACGGCGACGAGAAACCTTGGGTGAATTTTCCTTCAATTTCAAAACTTCCCTTTTGCTTGTTTTGGTGTGTGCCGTGAGATAGGTGGAGTTGGGAGAGAATATTTTTCAGAAAATAAAAGTGGCCGATTGTTTTGTGTGCAAGGTTTAGGGTTTTAGGTGTTTTAATCTCAAATAAACTCTAATTAAGTTACTAACTAGGCTTTAGGCCTATCAAGCCACAATTAAGCCCATTAGTCTTTTAATTAAAATTAAATAAAATATATTAGTAAAGTTTTGGTAAAAAGTTTATGAATTAAATAGCCGGGTTGCCAAAAAGTTCGCATTTTAGTTGAAAAGCCAACACCGATAAAATTTACGTCCCGGCGTATAAAATCACCTCTAAACCCCCTATTTTCAAAAATATGAAAAACCATCAACTTTATTTTAATAATTAAAAATAATTATTTAACAAAAACATTTTACATTTACAGCCCTCGGTCCCCAGTCCTCGATCGTCACTTGAACATTCCTTAAAAATACCATTTTAATGCAACCATGTAGAAAAATATATTTTAAACATGTAAAAATGCACCACATAATTAATTAATGCAATTAAATTATTTAATTAAAATACAAGAGAATTTAATAATCGCATGCACATGGTTTGCGTGGACCTTAAAATTTTCGGGGCGTTACAAAAAGAAAGGGGATTCAGAAGGAGGGAACGGGAGAAGCTTCAGGAAAGTAACAGAAAATCCTTACGCCTTTATATTTCGATCCGTCCGTCTGATTTTGAATCCGACTTCAGTACCGGGTTGCTATCGACGAGAGCTTCAACTGGACGTAAGTTTTGTTACGTTTTATTATGTTTTGAAATTATGATGTTGGAGGAATTGAATATGATTCATATATGATGTTCTTGACATGTTAGACATCGTATAATCGAAACCGGATTGAAGAACAGATACCGTATGAAATTGTTATGATTTTCAGAGTTGATTTGACTGAGATTGATACCAGATTTGTATCGTTATCGGTTATGAGTTGTGGGAATTGATATCTATTGATTTGTATTGCTGGGTATATTGAGATTGTGCAGTTATGCCATTGAAACAGAATTTGATTAGTTCTGATTATATCCAGTATTGATTGAGTGGGGTATTGATATTGTATTCCTCGTTATTGTCATTGCCATATTGAGTAATTACAGATTGAATTCAAGACTTCGAAAGATTCAGATTGACAGAAAGAAAGGTATAAATCAATGTTGATTCGGGATTGCAAAACTCGAGTTAGATTTGACTTGAGTTTTCCAAAATCACATACTGAATGATTATTGCATTGATATTTGCAATTCTTGATATTGACATGCTTAGTCTATTGATCTATAGTAAAGCATGAGTTAGAGTTGGGCAGATCCACCTAGTCTTTGGCGGAACCGCCAAGTCACTGGACTTTTGGATATATATCGATATACTGAGGAGAAGACCGACTCCTATTGCAGATCTTCGATATAGACAGCCAAAGTCTGGGACTAAGAACGTACCACCATCTAGCTGGGGTAAAGTAGATGGGAGAACGTTGCGTTCTTATTCAGATCGGGATCCCTAGATTAGAAATGAGTCGAGTCTGAGATGACGAGTCTAGAGTTGATTTACAGTTTTATATCGATACATGTCTTTCAGATTTGATACATGCTATTGATATGTGTTTCATGCTTTTATATATATGTTTTTATATGACTGCATGTTTACATTATTTATACTGGGATTGTATTTCTCACCGGAGTTATCCGGCTGTTGTCTTGTTTGTATGTGTGCAGGACAACAAGTGGGGCAGGATCAGGATCAGGAAGAGGATGAGAGATTACGATTAGCGTGGAGATCCGGACTTAGAGTAGATTGATTTTCAGTACCTGATGTAGTAACTGAACTTGAGTGTGAGATAAATAATGTTGTACAAGACTTGTACTTTTATATTGACATGTATATCAGAATGTTTATATTACGTTTCCGCATTTGCATTTTAAGAAAAAAAAATTTATGTCCCACATTTCTTAATTGTTATATTGATTCTTAATAATGATTAAGAAGACGAATTAGGTTCGGGTCCCCACAGCATATTTTCATGTAGTATAGCCTATAGAGTGGCGTTTCCACCAATGCTAGCTGGAGTACATAATGTGTTCAACATCTCGATGCTGCGAAAGTACATGTCGAACCCTTCGCATGTATTAAATTATGAACCTCTACAATTAACTCTAAATATGTCATACGAGGAACGACCTACACAAATCCTAGGTAGACAAGAAAGAAGACCCGGAAACAAAGTCATATCAATGGTCAAAGTCGAATGACTAAATCACTCGAAGGAAGAAGCTACTTGGGAAACTGAGAGGGACATGAGGAGTCGCTAAAAGATATGTTGCATGCTTGGTTTAAAAGAAAAATGATTTCTATATCATGAATTTTTATAAGTTATGAAAATTTGAAAATTTGAATGAGGTGAAATAATTGTAACTAAAACAAAAATGTATACGTATATGATGAAATGAAAAATGTATATGATGAAAGGAAAATTGTTTAAGTTTATGTATGTTCATGAAAAGCTAATTCAAGTAAAATTATTTTCACTATTGCATGTGGATGTATATGTATTACTTGTTATCATGGTTAAGGTTTGCGGAGTCAATAGACTCACTAGGTGTGATTGATGCAGGTGAGCATGATGTTGATGTTAGTGAGGAACTTGATGGTTGATCTTGTTGGACTGAAGGTGCACACAACCCGAGGACCAGCACTAGTTTTTCCGCATTTACGTTTATGACTTATGCTAATGATTTACGTACTTTTAAGATTTTATGATTTATAATATTTTTGAGAGGTTTTTGAGAGGATGTTAGAGTTAATTTTATTTTTGAAAAAACGTTAAATTTAGATTTGGTTGACGATTTACGATTTTATGCTTTGAATTACTTTCTTTGGGATTTTTTGATAATAGTTGGTTGGTTTATTTTTAAATGGTGTAAAATATTCATATTTTAAATGCTTAGTATTTCGGCCGAATGAAAAAGTAAAAAATTTAATATGTTTTAAAGAAAAACGAGTAGTGGACGTTTAATGAGATTTTTACATTTTACCGTAAATTTTTACTTTTAACATGTTATCAGCACGATACTCGATACTCGAAGGATCTCCATATTTTTACAAACTACAAAACACAAGAAAAATGTAACAATATTCAAAAGTAAGAATATTTATTTGACTGTTTATTTATTTTTATTGTATATATATTTAATATATAATATCATGTTATTATATAAAAGGTGAAACGTCTATCCTTTTTATTGCTTTAAAAGTACTAGAAATTTTTTTTTAAACACGGCCATGGACATTTACCTCATGAAAATATTTTTATAAAATATTTACCCTTTTAATGTAAAACATCATCCATCTAACATTTTTAAAACCAAGTGCAATAATCATAAAATGAAATCGTCGCATGTTTTACCAAACCTAAAAAGCAATAAGTTTGAAAAGTATAGCCCATACTAAACCTCTCAAAAATCTCTCAAAAGCATAAATAAATAGTCTTAAATTCTTTATCATAAATCATGATTCGTAAATCGTAAATGCGGAAAAAGTAGAAGCGCTGGTCTGAGGGTTGTGTGCGCCTTCAGTCCAGTCAAATCATCCGTCAAGCCCACCCTCAACCTCACCTGCATCTATCACATCTAGTGAGTCTAAAGACTCAACACACCATAATCTTGGCAACAAGTAATACGTAATACAAGTCAACATATAACAGTAAAAAATACTTGTACTTAAAATATCGTTTTAACGAAGATGCATAAACTTCAAACATGAACATTTTCGTAAACCTTTTTATGATACATGAACTTTAAATAGAAACATTTTCATAATGATGCATCAACCTTAAGCATAAACATTTTCATGACATTCATCACATAAACCTTAACATTTTCCTTTCTTTTTCCTCAACATGACATAACATAAAACCTTTTTCATGATCATAAACAATTTTTCCTTTTTCCTTTTCCTTTGTTGAATTCAGATCGTTAATTGTGACTTTCCTTGAACCTCAAAATTCGATGGATCCATCTACATGAAACCGCAGTACTGGGCGGCAGGGGACACCAGCAACACTCTCACCGGTCAACTGGGCCCTGGCCTATCCTCTTTCGAACAGAACACGATCGTCGGGGCTCCCTCTGGGGCCTTTTCCCCTCACGATATTCCATTTTTACCGTTACCACATACCGTTACCTCATATTCGTAATAATGAAAATACGATCGTCGGCTCCCATTGGGACCGTCACCCTCACGATATCTCCAACATTATCGAATTAGTCACAATTACTTCACTTCCTTCAACATTTTAGATTCACATCAATTTATAAAATCATGCATAACATAACATTTTGTTTTTGAAGCCAAGCATGCAACATGTCTTTTAAATGTCAACCTTAAATCGTAAAAATTCATGGACATTTAAAAATCATAATTTAATCATGAACGTTTCATAAATATTTAAGAACAATAATAATATCAATAAAACAGCATTTAGAGCACTGCCAGGACGTTTACTAATTTTTAGGTGTAAAAAGACCGTTTTACCCCTGGACGTAAAATTCGTCGAATTTGAATTTTTCTTGAACTCATTGACTCTCACATGTCCCAAATAATTATTTAAGCCTAAATTAATTTTTCCATAATTTTATTTAGCTAAATATTAAACTTTTTCATTTATCTTTAATTAATTGTTTTGACGGTGTTTTAATCCCGAAAAATCCCAAAATTTAATATAAAATTCCTAAATTCAAAATTTAGTCTTTTTATATTATTTTAGCCCTTATGAACAACGACCCAACCCCCGTGATCCGTTTTTCAATTTTTATTAGTTAGAAACCCTCCTATGACCCTAAAATTCGACCTCGAGCCAAATTCCGATTTTCACGAGTCACCCCAGAGCTAAGTTGATCCAAACCCTGACCAACACACTAGAGTACCCTACTGGACCCAAGGATCCCACGGAAACCACCCCCAAGAAGAAAAACGAAGCCTCTACTCTCCTAACCTAAGCTGGCCGAGAATTGCAAATTGAAAAGGACTCTTGTTCTAGCTTCCAGGACCCCACCAACGAACCCAACCACTGAACCACCCCATTGAGCCCTGAATTAAGACCCTAAGGACTCTACTTGACCCAGCCCAGGCCCACTGGACCGAGCCCACAAGCCTGCAACAAGCACAGAACCTGCGCGTTCCCTCCTTGGCTTCTCTCGGGTAGGAGTCCTTGCTGTCAAGGACTCCTCCCAGCCCCTTAGCTCGAGTCCTAGCTTGTCTAGGACGCTCTTCCTGACCCATGACAGCCCCTGGCCGAGCCCTGGCCCAAGCCAAGGCCAAGCCAACACCTTTTTCATGGAACCCGATCACCCCTAACCCCATGACAGCAACTTCGGTTCCAGTTTGTTTTGCTTGTTTCTGTCGTGAGTTTGGTGAATTGTGTGAGACTTTAATTCAGATAAAATCTTTGCTTAAACATAACTTGACATCATGGCAGCCCCTTAACATGCTAAGAGCAAGTTATTTGAATCAAAAGTCATCTTTCCTCATGTATACATGCAATATACCGAAAATTCTGAAAATAAATTCATGTTCTTCATGCATATAATAATTCGAACAATAATATGATATGATGGATGAGAAAAGGAGATGTATGGCGTGCCTTTGCGTTATATACGCACAAAAAACCGTTGACGACGAAGAACGGGACGGAACCTAGGCTATCTTCTCCTTGAACCCCTTCGAATTTTTCTTCCCAAAGTGTGTTTGTGTGTGAGCCGTGAATTTGAGTGTTTTAGGGAAGAGTTTTCTGAATTCCAAAGTGGGTGGCCGTAAGTTTTAGGTTTTGTGTTGCAAGGTGTAGGTTTTTAATATTTTAAATACTAATTAAGTACAAACTAGGCTTTAGGCCTATCAAGCCTCTAAATTAGGCCCATTAGTCTTAATTATTATTAAATAAAATTTTAGCAAAGTTTTTGTTTAAATAAATTTGTGAATTTATTAGTCGGGTCGCCAAAAAACTCGCATTTTTTTGTTGAAAAACCAACACCGATAAAAATTATGTCCCGGCGTATAAAATCACCTCCAAACCCCTTATTTTAAAAATATGAAAAAGCATCACCCATATTTTAAATAATTAAAAACAATTAACCAATAAAAATATTTTCTATTTTTCAGCCCTCGATCGCAACTCGAATAACCTTTAAAAATACAATTTAATGCAACCATGTTGAAAAATATGCAATTAAAACATTTAATTAAAATACAAGAGAATTTAATAATTGCATGCATGTGGTTTGCGTGGACCTTTAAATTTTCGGGGTGTTACAATCTTCCCCCCTTAAATTGAATTTCGTCCTCGAAATTTGCTTATCCTTAATAACCCAAAGTTTAGACTTAGTTCTAGCATCCCAAAAATCTACGCTTCCGATGCGCTACTCTGATAAAACTTAAATTCTAAATGTCCTTATGTTTCCTTGGTCCCAATTAAATTTTTCCTTCTAAATCCTTATTTTGCAATTCGCAACATAAAACGACCGATAATAACTTAATGATGTTACTATTATAACCTCGAATTTCAACTTCTCTTACAATTCCCAAGATAAAAATATGGATGACCACGCCTATCGTATATTACTTTTCTTATTTTATACCCAAAATATTCATCAACTTAACAAATTTCAATCTTAAAATCCCAAACGCATCCGCTAACGCTTAGATTTTCAAGCACAATATCGATTCAATATTAAAAATCCTTGATTAACATTCCTTATCGCATTATAGCCAAAATATTCCAAGGTTCTGAATATTGTTAAAAGTCTAAATCATCAAAATTCTTACCATATAACACATTCAATTCGCACTTATTGCTAAACTAGTCCTCAAATTCCTTAATATTTGCAAAATAAATTCTTACTTTCCTCAAAAATCATCCTAATTGGTTCTTAATTTCGAAAATCCTACGATCAACCCATAAGTTCTTGACATTCTTAATTTCCTGCTACGAGTTTCCCATAACATAATTTTTGATAATTTTAAACTTTTTTACCCAAAAATCAATTCTCATAATCAATCTTACTTTTCATCCAAACTTAAAATCTCAATTTATACATTTTCTTACTCCCAACTCATTGCAAATCCTCGATTAATTAATACTTATGAGTAATTTCCAAAAATCAATTCGACTAGTAACCACAAATCATAAATATTTTCTTAGAAAATCTACGTGTCCCAAAAGCATTCATAATATTAACGATTAACTTATAGCCCAAAAACCCAAAAATCAACATAGTTCAACTCCACCACGAAGCCAACATGCGTTGAAATCAAATAATTTCTTATTTCATATCGTATCACGTATAAAAATTCTAAAGTATATAAATCATATATCCTCATAAAGCAATTAAACATGTGACGTGAACATATAATTCATATAATTATGCAGGTAACAACATATAGATCATATAAATCATGTAAACTTACAACTTTGGGGCTTGACGACTGATCTTCCCGGCGCTGATGGTGGCACAACCCTTTACAGGACCTTTGCTCTGATACGAAACATCTACCCTTTTTATTGCTTTAAAAGTACTGGAAATTTTTTTTTAAAACACGGCAATGTACATTTACTGAAACGTCTGCCCTTTTTATTGCTTTAAAAGTACTAGAATTTTTTTTATAAACACTCAATTTTCGGCCTTACACATAAACCTCATGAAAATATTTTTATAAAATATTTTTATAAAATATTTTACCCTTTAAAATAAAACATCATCCAACTAGCATTTTAAAAAGTGAAATAGTCATAAAATGAAATCGTCAACTGTTTTACCCAACCTAAATAAAGCAATAAGTTTGAAAAGTATAGCCCATACTAAACCTCTCAAAAATCCCTCAAAAAGCATAAATAAATAGTCTTAAAATCTTTAACATAAACCATAAGTCATAATCGTAAATGCGGAAAAATAGAAGCACTGGTCCTCAGGGTTGTGTGCACCGTCAGTCCAGTCAAATCACCCGTCAAGACCTCCCTCAAACTCACCTGCATCCATTAAACCTAGTGAGTCTAAAGACTCAACACATCATAATCTTTATAACAAATAATACGTAATACAGTCAACATATAACAGTGAAAAATACTTGTACTTAAAATATCGTTTTCATGAAGATGCATAAACTTCAAACATGAACATTTTCGTAAACCTTTTATGATACATGAACTTTAAATAGAAACATTTTCAAAATGATGCATCAACTTTAAGCATAAACATTTTTATGACATGCATCACATAGACCTTAACATTTTCCTTTTTTTTTCCTCAACATGACATGACATAAAACATTTTTCATGATCATAAACATTTTTCCTTTACATTTGTTGAATTCAGATCGTTAATTGTGACTTTCCTGACATGACATGAACATGAAAAATCGATGGATCCATCTACATGAAACCGCAGTACTGGGCGGCGGGGGACACCAGAAACACTCTCACCGGTCAACTGGGCCCTGGCCTATCCTGATCGAATAGAAATATGATCGTCGGGGTTCCCTCGGGGGCCTTTTCCCATAAATGGGTTCCCTCTGGGGCCTTTTCCCCTCACGATATTCCCATTCTTACCGTTACCACAAAACCGTTACCACATATTCGTAATGATGAAAATACGATCGTCAGGCTCCCACTGGGACCGTCACCCTCACGACATCTCCAACATTAACGAATTAGTCACAATTACTTCACTTCCTTCAACATTTACATTCTCATCACTTTATAAAAATCATGCATAACATAACATTTTTGTTTTTGAAACCAAGCCTGCAACATGTCTTTTAAATGTATTCCTTAAATCATAAAAATCCCATAGACATTTAAAAATCATAATTTAATCATGAACATTTCATAAACATTTAAAAATAATCATAATATCATAAAAATAGCATTTAGAGCACTGCCATGACGTTTACTAATTTTTAGGTATAAAAAGACCGTTTGACCCCTGGACGTAAATTCTAATGTTTTTGACATTTTCTTAATTTCATTGACTCTAACATGTCCCAAATAATTATTTAAGTTTACAAGCATTTTCTCATATTTTTATTTAGCTTAAATCGAGTACTTTTAAATTAATCTTTAAATGTGACGTATTAATGCGTTTTAATCCCGAATTAAACCATACCTTAATATAAAATTCTTAAATTTAAAACTTAGACTTTTAATAATTATTTGAGCTTAAATATAATTTTCCATAATTTTATAAAGCATAAAACTAGGCTTTCCAATTAATTCTTTAATTGGCGTTTCGTGCAGCGATTAAATCTCGGATAAATCCAAAACTTGTTATTTTGATCCCAAATTTTAAACATAGCATTTTTAGTATTTATTCTACCCTTAGGAACCATGAACCACACCCGTGGACCCATGGTTCTATTTTTTGTTCTAAAATTAGAAATATTGACACCTAATCGAAACCACCGAGCCATCTCCCAATTTACTCGAGCCACGCCCGAGCTACCTTGAGCCAAAACCTAGCCAACCCACCTAAGGACCCTCCTGACTAAGCCCAGCCCGTGAAACCAGCCCTGGCCCGCTCAAAATCCTCCTGAACAGAAGGCCCATTTGCATGTGTGTGTGCGTGTAGGGTGCTCTTTATGTATTGGGTTCCCTAGTTGCCTAGGACTCTACCATCCATCTAACCACCGACCACCCATGACCCTAACCTTCCCTGGAGCACGTCCAGACCAAGCCCAGACCAACCGAAGCCCCTAAACCCGAGCTGCGAACTCCTGAAGCTTTGACAGCAACCTCCTGCTATACCTTGCTGCCATTGCACCTTCCTCACGTTTTCTGATGCTAGGCCTCTACCCATCGAGCCACCCCTTGAACCAGTCCATCAAGCACCCTCCTAGGACACTAAGGACCTAACCTAGCCCAGCCCAGACCCCCTGGCCGAGCCCCTCTCTTCCCTGCACCACAGCAACAACCTGCGCTTTTCCTTGTGCTTCTCGGGTGGCTAGGACTCCTCCCCAGCCCTCCTGACTCGAGTCCTAGCGTGGCTAGGACTCTTCCCTCGACTGAACCAACCCCTGAAAGAGCCCTAGACCAAGCCATGAACCTCCAGCCCCCTACCACAAGGAACACGATCTCCCCATGTGCATGACAGAACCTTTTCCTAAATCAGCTTACTATGTTTGTTTTCCCAGCGTGAACGGTGGTGTTCTAGGGCTTTAACTTATGTAAAAACATACTTTGATCATAACCTAGTCACGGTAGCCTCTATAGAACACAATAAACATGATTTTTGGCTCAAAACTCAAAAGCTTAATGCATGTAGGTGCAATAATACGAAAATAAACATGAGAACTTGGTGCTTTTCATGCATACGTAATTAAAAATAATAATACGATGTGATAGACGAGAAAAGGAGATATATGGCGTGTCTTTCGCGTTTTATACGCACGAAAAACCGTTGACGACGAAGAACGGGACGAAAACCTTTGGCTTGTTTTCCTTAGCAACCTTCGAAAAACCCCTTTGAAATTGTGAGTGTGTGTGCCGTGCAGTTTGAGTGGTTGGGAGAGAATTTTCTGAATCTCAAATTGAGTGGCCGTGTGATTGATTTGCAAAAGTGAAGAGTTTTGGTGATTAAAAGTTTTAAATAGTTAATTAACTTGCTAACTAGGCTTAGGCCTATTAAGCCATTAAATTAAGTCCATTAGTCTAATTAGGATTTAAATAAAATATTAACAAAGTTTTTGTTTAATAAAATTTGTGACTTTATTAGCCGGGTTGCCACAAAGCTCGTATTTTTGTTGAAAATTCCAAAATCGATAAAATTTACGTCCCGGCGTATAAAATCTCTTCAAAACCCTTTATTTTAAAAAATAATAAAAAGCATCACCCTTATTTTAAATAATTAAAAACAATTAACCAATAAAAACAATTTCTACTTTTCAGCCCTCGGTCTCCGTTCCTCGATCGCAACTCGAATAACCTTTAAAAATATATTTTAATGGAATCATGTAGAAGAATATATTTTAAACATGAAAATATGCACAACATAATTAATTCATGCAATTAAAACATTTAATTAAAATACATGAGAATTTAATAATTCAAATGCATGTGGTTTGCGTGGATCTTTAAATTTTCGAGGCGTTACATTTACCACATGAAAATATTTTTATAAAATATTTTACCCTTTTAATGTAAAACATCATCCATCTAACATTTTTAAAACCAAGTGCAATAATTATAAAATGAAATCGTCGTATGTTTTACCAAACCTAAAAAGCAATAAGTTTGAAAAGTATAGCTCATACTAAACCTCTCAAAAATCTCTCAAAAGCATAAATAAATAGTCTTAAAGTCTTTATCATAAATCATGATTCGTAAATCGTAAATGCGGAAAAAGTAGAAGCGCTGGTCTTCGGGTTGTGTGCGCCTTCAGTCCAGTCAAATCATCCTGTCAAGCCCACCCTCAACCTCACCTGCATCCATCACATCTAGTGAGTCTAAAGACTCAACACACCATAATCTTGGTAACAAGTAATACGTAATACAGTCAACATATAATAGTGAAAAATACTTGTACTTAAAATATCGTTTTAATGAAGATGCATAAACTTCAAACATGAACATTTTCGTAAACCTTTTTATGATACATGAACTTTAAATAGAAACATTTTCATAATGATGCATCAACCTTAAGCATAAACATTTTCATGACATGCATCACATAAACCTTAACATTTTCCTTTCTTTTTCCTCAACATGACTATAACATAAAACATTTTTCATGATCATAAACATTTTTCCTTTTTCCTTTTCCTTTGTTGAATTCAGATCGTTAATTGTGACTTTCCTTGAACCTCAAAATTCGATGGTCCATCTACATGATACCGCAGTACTGGACGGCGGGGTACACCAGCAACACTCTCACCGGTCAACTAGGCCCTAGGCCTATCCTCTTTCGAACAGAATACGATCGTCGGGGCTCCCTCTGGGGCCTTTTCCCATAAATGGGCTCCCTCTGGGGCCTTTTCCCTTCACGATATTCCATTCTTACCGTTACCACATACCGTTACCTCATACCATTACCACATACCGTTACCCCATATTCGTAATAATGGAAATACGATCGTCGGGCTTCCACTGGGACCGTCACCCTCAAGATATCTCCAACATTATCGAAATAGTCACAATTACTTCACTTCCTTCAACGTTTTTCATTCACATCACTTTATAAAATCATGCATAACATAACATTTTGTTTTTGAAGCCAAGCATGCAACATTTCTTTTAAATGTCAACCTTATATCGTAAAAATTCATGGACATTTAAAAATCAGTAATTTAATCATGAACATTTCATAAATATTTAAGAACAATCATAATATCAATAAAACAGCATTTCGGGCACTGCCAGGACGTTTACTAATTTTTAGGTGTAAAAAGACCGTTTTACCTCTGGACGTAAAATTCGTCGAATTTGACTTTTTCTTGAACTCATTGACTCTCACATGTCCCAAATAATTATTTAAGCCTAAATTAATTTTCCCATAATTTTATTTAGCTTAAATATTAAAATTTTTCATTTATCTTTAATTAATTGTTTCGACTGTGTTTTAATCCCGAAAAATCCCAAACTTTAATATAAAATTCCTAAATTCAAAATTTAATCTTTTTATATTATTTTAACCCTTATGAACCACGACCCGAACCCCGTGAGCTGTTTTTCAATTTTTATTAGTTAGAAACCCTCCTATGACCCTAAACTTCGACCCCGAGCCAACTTCCGATTTTCACGAGTCACCCCCGAGCTAAGTTGATCCAAACCCTGACCAACACACTAGAGTACCCTACTGGACCAAGGAAATCCCAGGGAAACCACCCCAAAAAGAAAAATGAAGCCCCCACTCTCCTAACCTAAGCTGGCCGAGAATTGCAAATTGACAAGGACTCTTGTTCTAGCTTCCAGGACCCCACCAACGAACCCAACCATTGAACCACCCCATTGAGCCCTGACTTAAGACCCTAAGGACTCGACTTGACCCAGCCCAGGCCCCCTGGACCGAGCCCACAAGCCTGCAACAAGCACAGAACCTGCGCGTTCCCTCCTTGGCTTCTCTCGGGTAGGAGTCCTTGCTGTCAAGGACTCCTCCCAACCCCTTAGCTCGAGTCCTAGCATGTGTAGGACTCTCGCCCTGACCCATGACAGCCCCTGGCTGAGCCCTGGCCCAAGCCAAGGCCAAGCCAACACCTTTTTCATGGAACCCGATCACCCCTAACCCCATGACAGCAACTTCGGTTCCAGTTTGTTTTGCTTGTTTCTGTCGTGAGTTTGGTGAATTGTGTGAGACTCTAATTCACATAAAATCTTTGCTTAAACATAACTTGACATCATAGCAGCCCCTTAACATGCTAAGAACAAGTTATTTGAATCAAAAGTCATCTTTCCTCATGTATACATGCAATATACCGAAGATTCTGAAAATAAATTCATGTTTTCATGCATACAATAATTCGAACAATAATATGATATGATGGATGAGAAAAGGTGATGTATGGCGTGCCTTTACGTTATATACGCATGAAAAACCGTTGACGACGAAGAACGGGACGGAACCTAGGCTATCTTCTCCTTGAACCCCTTCGAATTTTTCTTCCCAAAGTGTGTTTGTGTGTGAGCCGTGAATTTGAGTGTTTTAGGGGAGAGTTTTCTGAACTCCAAAGTGGGTGGCCGTAAGTTTTAGGTTTTGTGTTGCAAGGTGTAGGTTTTTAATATTTTAAATACTAATTAACTACTAACTAGGCTTTAGGCCCTATCAAGCCGCTAAATTAGACCCATTAGTCTTAATTAGTAATAAATAAAATATTAGCAAAGTTTTTGTTTAAATAAATTTGTGAATTTATTAGCCGAGTCGCCAAAAATCTTGCATTTTTTTGTTGAAAAACCAACACCGATAAAAATTACGTCCCGGCGTATAAAATCACCTCCAAATCCCTTATTTTCAAAAATATGAAAAAGCATCACCCATATTTTAAATAATTAAAAACAATTAACCAATAAAAACATTTTCTATTTTTCATCCATCGGTCTCCGTTCCTCGGTCGCAACTCGAATAATCTTTAAAAATACATTTTAATGCAATCATATAGAAAAATATGCAATTAAAAAATTTAATTAAAATACAAGAGAATTTAATAATTGCATGCATGTGGTTTGCGTGGACCTTTAAATTTTCGGGGCGTTACAAAAGGAGTCTATAACACATCATTATAATAACGTGGTGTGATTATATTATTACACTTCTTATATAATTTTATTGTGTTACTTTTTATTTATTGTATAAAAATATTTGAATAATATCATGTTATTATATAAAAAAGTCTATTACATCTCATTATAATAATGTGATGTGATTATTTCACTGTTTATATATTTTTATTGTGTTATATAATAATTATATATACATATGTATAATGTCACAGTATTATATAAAAGGAGTTCATGATACCTCATTATAATATTGTGCTGTGATATAAATAATTATTTAAACATGATTAACATGATATATATCATATTATTACTATAAAATTTACTATATACATACATTTATTTTTTTAAGATTTTTTAACGGTCATAAACAATCATAAACAGCTAGTTTTTACCCTATAAATATGATTTTACAAACACGTTCAATCACTCCAAACTTACTCTTCCTCCCTCAAAATTTTCGAATAAGAAGAAGATGATTCTTTCAAGGTTATTTTGCATAATTATTTTGGTTAATATATTCATTAGTCTTGTATTTATCGGAGAATATCCGCCTTATGTTTTTTCTTTATTTTTAATAATTCTTGTACTTATAATTATCCGTTACTTTTTATTGTCAGATTAATAGATTTAGAACTTAAATAATAAAATGCATTGTTATTTTTCTAGTATTACCATGTCAAATTTGGCAAAACTCGATTTTTTTGCTCTCGACATTACGGGAAAAAATTATATGTCATGGACTCTCGATGTAGAAATGCATCTTGAGTCATTGGGTCTAAGTGAGACCATTAAAGAAAATGGTATCTCATCATCACAAAAAAAAACAAAAGCTATAATATTTTTGGGTCGACATCTTGATGAAGGATTAAAATATGAATATCTCATTAAAAAGATATCATGGTTTTATGGAAAATATTAAAAGAAATATTTGAACATATAAGAGAAGTTATACTTCCGACCGCCGTGATGAATGAAATATGTTATGATTCCAAGATTTTAAGAAATTCATTGATTACAGTTCAGCGATGTATCGAATAATCTCACAATTAAAATTTTGTGGACATGAGGTTATGGAATCGGAAATGATTGAAAAAACATTTTTCATTTTTCACATATCAAATATAACTCTACAACAACAATATAGAATGCGTTGATTTGCGAGATATTCTGAACTTATCGCATGTCTTCTTGTGGTGGAAAAGAACTAATGAGCTGCTAATGAGAAAATTATCAGTCCCAACCTATTAGATCAACATCATTTTCAGAAGTAAATGTTGTAAGTAAAAATGAATTTAAACCTGGAAACCAAAATCAAAGTCAAAGACAAGGTTTTGGTCGAGGTCGAAATCGAGGTCGTGGTCGTGGACGTGGACGTGGAAGTGGTCGTGGTCATGGTTGTGGCTATGGTTTTGAAAACAATCGAGATAGTTACTTCTATAACTCATCTCAAAAGGGCGTCACGAACCACCCACTAAAAAGACATCATGAGAACATGAGTGTTAATGAAAATCACTCAAAACGATATGAAAGTTCTTGTTTTAGATGCGATACTCCAGGACATTGGTCTCGTATTTGTCGAGCCCCCGTGCACCTTTGTAAGATCTATAAAGAATCAATAAAGGGAAAAGAAAAAGAGACGAACTTCACTGAACACAGTGGCCGTTTGAGTGATTCAACTCATTTTGATGCTGCAGATTTTCTGAATGATTTCTCTGAAAATGATCAATATATTGGTGGAATTTAAATGTAAAATATTTTATTTTTCATGTGTTCATATGCTAATTTTTATTGTATAATTATGATATGTCTTATATTTTTCAATAAATTACATATGTATTATCAGTAATTTTTTTCATTGCATAATGTTTTTTGAAGTTCGAATATGAAAACTGCTATCAACAAATCTAAATAAGAAACTAATCTCATGGAAGTTTGCATACCTGATAGTAGGTACAACGCACACTATTCTCCGAGATAAAAAGATATTTCTTGGAACTAAAACCAACAAAACCAATAGTGAATACAATATCATGTCCTGTAAACTTGATTAAAGATTGTGGTAAAGCAAATTTTTTGTTACCTAATGGTACAAAATTTCTAATAAATGATGTTTTGTACTAGCCACAATCAAAAAAGGATTTGTTGAGTTTTAATAACATGTATTCACATGGGTATGATACTCAGACAATAAATGAAGGAAAATAAGAAATATATGTGTTTTACCACATATAAATCAGGAAAAATATGTAGTTGAAAAACTACAATGCTTCATACTGGATTGTATTATACACATATAAGTCCAATTGAATCAAACATGGTAGTTGATAATTCTTCAATATTAATCAATTGGCATGATCGATTAGGACATCCTAGTTTAACATGATGCGAAAAATTATAGAAAATACACATGGTCATCCGCTGAAAGACCAGAAGATCTATCAAAATTATAAGTTTCAATGCAAAACAAGTTCTCTTGGAAAACTTATTATAATACCATCACCTAGCTAAAATCCAAACTGAATCACCCATGTTTCTTGAACGTATTCAGGGTGATTATTTGTGGGCCAATTCATCCACTATATGGACCATTTAGATATTTTATAGTATTGATCTATGTCTTTAGCAGATGGTCACATGTATGTTTATTATCAACTCAGAATGTGGCATATGCAAGAATACTTGCTCAAATAATAAAATTGCGGAATCAATTTCTTGATCATTCAATCAAGAAAATCAGACTTGATAATACTGGTGAATTTACTTCCCAGACTTTCCATGATTATTGTATGTCAATAGGAATCACTGTTGAGCATTTTGTTACTCATGTACATACACAAAATGGATTAGCTGAATCATTGATTAAATGTCTACAACTAATTGCTAGACCAATGATTATGAAACAAATCTCCCTGTTTCTATATGGGGACATGCAATTTTACGTGTTGTTGCATTAATTCGCATCAGACCAAGTGGATATCATAAATGCTTCCCATTGCAACTTGCCTTTGGTAAAGAAACAAACATTTTTCGTCTAAGAATTTTTAGATATATGGTATGCGTGCCTATTGCTCCTCCTCAACAAACAAAAATGGGACCTCAAAGACAGATCGGAATTTATGTTGGTTATGATAGCCCATCAATAATTCGATATCTTTAACCTCAGACATGCGACGTGTTTACAGCACGTTTTGCTGATTATCATTTTAATGAGGAAATCTTCTCAATGTTAGGAGGAGAAAAGAAACATATCGGAAAGGAAATTACATGGTATACATCATCATTGTTATATTTGGATCCAAGAACTAAACAATGTGAAAAGGATGTACAACAATTTGTCCACTTGCAAAGAATAACAAATCAAATACCAGATGCATTTTCACACACAAAAAAGGTAACTAAATCATATATAAATCTTGTAAATGCCCTTGTTCGAATTGAAATTCCAAAGAAATAAATTGAAGACACTCATGATGTCATTAAACGCTTGAAGCATGGAAGACCAATCGATTCCAAGGATAATAATTCTCAAAAAATAAAAAGCATAGAGAAACACGATGAAAACAAAATAGAGAATGATATTCCGGCAGAAATACATGATGAAGAAATGTTCTGTTAGAACCACAAACTGATGAGAATCGTGAAATATCTATCAATTATATTAATATTGGAAAAATATGGAACCGAAAATATAAAAAGAAATTGATGAGATATTTTCTTACAATGTGGCATTTGACATCATAAATGACAATGAAGATGAATGATCGTTTGTTGGGCACCTTGAGATGCTTCAAACAAAATATTCTCCAAGAGCTGCAATAGCTCGTGTTCTAAGAATGTTAACACCGATGAATTAAATCGAGTTTGGTTTTAATACCAAGCGGAAGAAACTCGAAGTAATCATTCATGAAGAAAGCTGTTATATTTGAAAGCACTTTAACTTATGTAAAACTGAATAACTGAAAAGCATAGGGTCAGTTCTCGGATGTATCATTTCAGTTATGGTAAGAACTGAACTGATAACACCTTAAACTGATTAAATCAGTTTGAAAACAATAGTTAATCAGTTAAGTACACAAGATATGTTTATGGATATTCGGAGACTTCAACTGCTCCTACGTCATCCCTTATTCCACCTCGGGTAGGATCCACTAGAAGACTTTGATCTATACAATACTTTGTACAAACCCACTCAGCTTAGGACTTACACTACTGCATAATCTGAACTTGTAGAGCCCAAACTCAGTACACGTAAAACCCATACATTTAATTAAATTGTTAAATCATTTATTTAAATTTAAAAGGATTTTAGAGATGAATGATTTATTCAAATGCATTATTTTAAATTAATTTTTGTTTTGTGATGCACGTTAAAATGTTTTCTTGAGTTTCATGTTTCAGGCGATTATTCGATGCGGGATCGAGGAAAGGAGACCGACGACGATTTTGGCAATTTTAAAATGTCGTATTTTATTTTAAGTCAAGAAGTGTCATTTTAAATGATTTATTTAGTTTCTAGCATTTTTAAAGCCTAATTTTGATTATTAAGTGATTTTATGAGTTTTTAAACTTTTAAAGATGTGTCACTTGTGCATTTTATTTCAAATTAGAGGTGTTAAAAAAGCTAGTATTAGATTAGTATTATTTTATTATTATTTACTCATGCATGATTATCCCCTAATTAGGCAATTAATATTAATTAAGCACAATTTTGTCCCATTATTAATTATTTACTCATGCATGATTATCCCCTAATTAGCCAATTAATTATTAATTAAGATAAATTAATTCCCCTAATTACCTACAAACACACGCACGCACACATTATCACCCACACACAATTCTCCCTTCCATTTCATTTCATTTTTTAAGAGAAAAGCTTAGGGTTCTAGTGTACCAGCAGTCGTCCCCTTCTCTTCAAATTTTCCAGCAATTCTCGTTGAGTTTTCTTCAAGAAAAATCGTGCCATGTTCGTCCCGGATCAACCCTCGCATCCTTCCCGCTTCGATGTCGTCGTTTCGGTAACGTTAAATATCAAAAGGCATGTATATTCTTTCGTTTCTGCATCGATCTTGTCATAGTAAATATTTTGATGTTTATTGTATGAAAAACATTTGAATGTTATGCCAAAGTTTGAGCAAAAATGGTTGGAACGATTTTGAAATGTTTTTGGATCTCAAAACTCAAAGTTTGCTGTCTTTTTCAAAACTTGACTTTTTGGTCGATTTTCTGGAAAAACATTCACCATATAAAACGTAGTACTTTTTGATACTTTCGATTTGACAGTAAATTCGTAATTTTTTGATAAGAACTGAGTGAGTTATGATCGTTTTCGTGAGACTGCTTAAACTGCACTTTTCTGAAAATGCGCTATTTTAATGTGTTCTTGAAGTTTTGGTTGCAGGCTTCGTTGGGATCTCCTGAATCCTTGCTGCTGTTGTTAGGGCAGCATGTCCAGAATGTTCCAACGAAGCCCTCGACGTTTTTAAGTCTGTTCGACGTGCAAAAGAAAATATTTTAAGTTTTTTAGGTATGCTAAATGTCTTGTGACCAAATTATGAACGGGTTTGGAAGTCGGTGAACGTGGTCGAGGACCTCTCCACCCCAGTAAAGCATGACCGGGTTTAGATCAAGATTGGAAAGCGGTAAAGTATGACCAGGGACTAATCAACCCGTTAAATTATGAACGGGGATCTCATGTATGTGGCAGTGGATCTTCCCTGTCAGCCCAGTATTGTTGTTTAGTCTGATCAGGCGTATTTATGTATGGGTCACTTGCTTTGAAACATATCTCTACGCAAAATGATGTTATGTATGCTCAAGTAAGTATGATGTAAGTATGTTTAAGAAAAGTTTTATGATGATGGCACTTCTACGTTTATGCTACTACGTTCAAGTTTCAAGTATGTTTATGCTACTACGTTCAAGTTTCAAGTATGTTTATGCTATTACGTTCAGGTTTCAAGTATGTAAGCCCTACTTTAAAGATGCATGTGGTTTTATTATGTAGTACTTGCTATCTCCAGTTTATACATGTTGAGTCTTTAGATTCACTAGACTTGATCGATGCAGGTGAGGATGATTTTGAGGAGTCGAGGGGTGCGAACCAGTGAGCTGGCTTGGACTCAGTGGGAGGCTAAATCCGAGGACCGCCCAATGTTTTTAAGATTTCACGCACGACAAATTTTATTACTCTGATTTTATGTTTTGGATTACGAGGTTTAAACAAGTGTTTTAGCAAACTCTATTTACGATATTTTTATTGCAATAATTTTTGATGAACAGTTTATTTTAAATCGTAATTTGAGAGTTTATTTCTTACGTAAGAAAATTTTTATCTTTCCACAAATTTTAAAGTAGTTAAAAAAGTACGGTACGTTACAGTTGGTAATAGAGCGGTGTTCTTGTAAAGGGTTATGCCTACTGCCGGTTGCGAGAAGCTCACGAAGTCACACCTCGAGTCTGTAAGTTTTAAAATTCTTTTATGTAGTAAGCATCAAGTTATTATTTCAGCATGTGCATGTTTTAAGTTCGATTTACGTGCATCTTAAGATATTGATATATGTACATGCATGTTGGGTTTACGTGTTGGGTAAACATTGGAACAATATGCCTCCTAGATGTAGGATTGTGCGTGGAACAGGCAATGAGGGTAGAGAGCCTCAGGATGGGGAGAGGACCACTCCTCCTCATCCACCGCCAGACATGCAGGCTCAGATGCTTGCAGGAATGACTCGGTTCTTTGCACAGTTTGCGGGGAACAATGCTGCAGTGGATGCTGGGGAGAGACCCAAACCGGAGGCAGTCTACGAGAGGTTTAGGAGGATGGATCCGAAGGAGTTCTCGGGGATTACTGATCCGATGATAGCAGAAGGATGGATTAAGTCCATCTATGGATCTGCAGGATGCAAACAGAGTTAGGTGTGCCACCTTTTGTTGACTGGAGACGCCAGGCTTTGGTGGGAAAGTGCATCAGTGTTAGTGAACTTGCAAACACTGACATGGAATGGATTCAAAGAAGTTTTCTACTCCAAGTACTTCACTAAGGAAGTATGCTCCAGATTGACTAGGGAGTTCATGTCGCTGCGACAGGGAGACAGCAGCATGGCAGACTTCGTCAGGAAGTTTGAGAGAGGGTGTCACTTTCCCCTAATTGCTAACGATTCTCGGGAGAATCTGAGTCATTTTATGGATGGTTTGCGGCCGATCTTGCGCCGTGATGTCATGGTTGCTGGTCCTACAACTTATACAGTTGCCGTGTCGAGAGCTTTGGCGGCAGGGCAGGACCAGAGGGACATTGAGGTCGATAGGCATGGAAAGAGGCCTATCAGACATTTTGTCTTGCGGAATCTTTGTAAGTCATTAAGAAACTTAAGATTAAGTGGATATGAGTACTGGAATTAGGTTATCTAAGACCACTTGAGTTGTGCAAGTTTTAATTTCAAGTTTATGAATTAGGTGATCATACGGGGATATTGGGTGAAATAAAAACAAAAGAGAAGTCGTTGTATTCAACATAGGTTACTAAAGGTCGAATATTAAGATTTTTTTTATCGAGTAAGAAATCTAAAAATCTTTACATGAGGATTCTAGAATTATGTGGGTTATAAGTGAAGTTGATTTATTAGAATTAGTCCATCATTAACAGGGGGAAACTTATTAAGCTTTATACGTTCGAATGAATTAAGTATTGAGGATATGTCAAAGTGTGACATTCGTTCCAATGAGGAAGGTTTAAGTGTCTTAGGCCTCAACCATAATGTAATTGGGAAGGAAATAGTTTAAGCATGTGTTTAATGCTAGGAAGGTTTTATTATCTAAGCAGAATATCGATATTGTATATTTTGGGGTTTTATTGATTAATGTTACTCAAAATTTAAGATTAGCAACAATCTTTATTTGGGATGTACTTGTAAATAGCTAAATTACGTAAGTTTGGTGTTGTAAGGTAAAGATTCGATTCAAGGATCGTAGGTCAATATTATTACGGGGTTAAGATAAGGTTTAACTTTTGAGTGTAGTACCAAGGATAAAAGTTGATCAATAACTTTTGGTGCTAAAATTTCTTAGGTTAAACTGCATAAATGCTAATATAATAGATCGATGAACATTACGGGTATAGTATAAGAAAATTAAGATACGATAAGTTTGAATCTCCATTTCTAATATTGGGAATTGTGAAAAAAGTCAAAATTCGAGGTCATAGTAAAGTAAAAATATGACAGCCATCAGGACTAGATATGGGCATTACGAGTTCTTAGTGATGCCGTTTAGACTGACAAATGCTCCAGCGATTTTATGGACCTCATGAACTGAGTACTTCATCCCTACCTAGATCAGTTCGTCATAGTGTTCATTGACGACATTCTAATATACTCGAAGAGCCATGAGAAGCACAATCAGCATTGGGGTACAGTTTTGCAGGTCTTGTAGAGTCGCAAGTTGTTTGCAAAATTCAGTAAGTGTGAATTCTGGTTGGAGAATGTAGCGTTTTTGGTTCATATAATATCTAGCATTGATATTGACGTGGATCCAGCGAAGGTAGCAGCAGTTAAGGAATGGGTTGAACCGAAGAATGCGTCAGAGATTCGTAGTTTCCTAGGCCTAGCAGGCTACTACAGAAAATTTATTCAGGGATTTTCTTCGATAGCAGTGCCACTCACTTCATTGACCAAGAAGAATGCTAAATTCATTTGGAGTGATGAGTGTCAGAAGAGCTTTGACACTTTGAAGCAAGCTCTTATTTCAGCACCAGTGTTAGCCATGCCAGCAGGTCAAGGCAATTTTGTGTTGTACACCGATGCTTCTAAGCTCGGGTTAGGCACAGTGTTGATACAGCATGGTCGGGTTATAGCTTATGCCTCCAGACAGTTGAAGGTGCATGAGAAGAACTACCCGACTCATGATCTTGAGTTTGTTTCCGTTGTCTTTGCATTGAAAATATGGATACATTACTTGTACGGCGAGTAAAGCCAGATATTTACCGATCACAAGAGTCTCAAGTATTTCTTCACGTAGAAAGAATATGAGACAAAGACGGTGGTTGGAGTTGGTAAAAGACTACGATTGTGAGATTAGCTACCATCCAAGAAAAGCTAATGTTGTGGCAGATGCCTTGAGCAGAAAAGTTGAATCGTAGCACAATTGTCAGTGCAGAGATCTCTACAGTCAGAGATTCAGATATTTGGGTTAGAGGTTTATCCTAAGGTCAGAGCTCCTATGCTGTTTAATTTGACAGTTCAATCATCTTTGTTTTACCGAATCCGTAGAGGTCAGCATTCAGATGAGCAGTTACAGAAATGGAGACTGAAGGATGAAGCCAAGGGCAGTGTACTCTACACAGTGTCCGATGGTATTGTGAGGTACAGAGGAAGGATGTGGGTGCCTAGTGTTGATTCGATCAGAGAGGATATTCTGACAGAGGCACATACATCTCCGTATTCTATCCATCTAGGAGGTACCAAGATGTACAAATATTTGAAGATTTTGTATTGGTGGCCAGAGATGAAGAGAGACATCCGCCGATTTGTGTCTGAATATCTCACTTGTCAGCAAGTGAAGGCAGAGAATCAGAGGCCAGCAGGAATTCTTAAGCCACTCCCTATCCCTGAGTGGAAATGGGAGAATATCACCATGGACTTCGTTGTTGGTTTGCCGAGGTCAGTCAGAGGATCCAATGCCATTTGAGTTATAGTGGATCGACTTACTAAGTCGGCACACTTCTTGCTAGTGAAGATGACTTTCTCCATGACGCAGTATGCGGATCTCTATATCAAGGAGATAGTCAGATTGCACGGGATTAGAGTTACTATTGTGTCAGACAGGGACCCGAGGTTTACATCGTTATTTTGGAAGAGTTTACATACAGCCATGGGGACAAAGTTGCTATTCAGTACAACATTTCACCCTCAGACAGATGGCCAGTTTGAGCAAGTGATTCAGATTTTGAGGGATTTGTTGAGAGTTTGTGTGATCGACTTCCATGGGAATTGGGAATCGAAGCTATCTCTAGTGGATTTTACATACAACATATAAAACGTAGTACTTTTTGATACCTTCGATTTGACAGTAAATTCATAATTTTTGGATAAGAAGTGAGTGAGTTATGATCGTTTTTGTGAGACTGCTTAAACTGCACATTTATGAAAATGCGCTATTTTAATGTGTTCTTGAAGTTTTGGTTGCAGGCTTCTTGGGATCTCCTGAATCCTTGCTACTGTTGTTAGGGCAGCATGTCCAGAATGTTCCAACGAAGCCCTCGACGTTTTTAAGTCTGTTCGACGTGCAAAACAAAATACTTTAAGGTTTTGAGGTATGTTAAATGTCTTGTGACCAAATTATGAACGGTTTTGGAAGTCGGTGAACATGGCCGAGGACCTCTCCACCCCGGTAAAGCATGACCGGGTTTAGATCAGGATTGAAAAACGGTAAAGTATGACCAGGGACCAATCCACCCCGTTAAATTATGAACATGTTTAGATCAAGATTGGAAAGCGGTAAAGTATGACCAGGGACCAATCCACCCGTTAAATTATGAACGGGTATCTCATGTATGTGGCAGTGGATCTTCCATGTCAGCCCAGTACTATGGTTTAGTCTGATCAGACGTATTTATGTATGGGTCACTTGCTTTGAAACATATCTCTACGCAAAATGATGTTATGTATGCTCAAGTATGTATGATGCAAGTATGTTTAAGAAAAGTTTTATGATGATGGCATGTCTATGTTTATGCTACTACGTTCAAGTTTCAAGTATGTAAGCACTACTTTAAAGATGCATGTGGTTTTATTATGTAGTACTTGCTATCTCCAGTTTACACATGTTGAGTCTTTAGACTCACTAGACTTGATCGATGCAGGTGAGAATGACTTTGAGGAGACGAGGGCTGCGAACCAGTGAGCTGGCTTGGACTGAGTGGGAGGCTAAACCCGAGGACCGCTCAATGTTTTTAAGATTTCACGCACGACAAATTTTATTACTCTGATTTTATGTTTTGGGTTACGAGGTTTAAACAAGTGTTTTAGCAAACTCTATTTACGATCTTTTCATTGCAATCATTTTTGGATGAACAGTTTATTTTAAATCATAATTTGAGAGTTTATTTCTTATGAAGGAAAATTTTTATTTTTCCGCAAATTTTAAAGTAGTTAAAAAAGTACGTACGTTACAGAACTCCTAGCCTAGACTGAAGGCAGTACCTTCCAGTCAACACTTATTTAACGTCTGTGTGTCAAAGACTACATACACAAGTTTAATGTCTTTGTGCAAGACTGTATTTTAGTGGTGGCGTGTGTGCGTGTGTGAGAACTGAACAAGGAATGCACCATGAAGGTGTTCTCACACAATGAGAGAAGTAAGCTTCTAAACTAAACTGATATGACTTGAATATTCCCTCTGGGCTAATTGCTTTTTGAAAGCTGATAAGCAAATAAGCGTGCCCTTTTTTCTTTATATCTTCACACACTCTTGTATGTTCGTTATCTTTGCTGATGGTCTTGAGCTTGTATTTATAGAGGCATTGAGACCGTACTCCAAGACTCATCACATGTGATCGTTGCAGCTTGAATGCGTTTCTTGATATAGTGTCTCGACTTTTCTGACATGTCTCCAGGAATCTCTCGACTTTAATCTTTGCTGCAACGTCCATTATTGTATCTTTGATTGTACAGATGCTTTTGTATCTTTGTGCGTAGCTGGAATCTATTTAGATAATCTTGTCTTGATCTGCAACTGATTGATTCCTAACTGATGCTCCTAACTGGTCATCTGAACTTATCTTCAGTTGGGCTGGTGAAATCAGTTGACTCATCAGTTGAACTGATTTCACTCTTTCAGTTTCACTGGTCAGCTGATTTCTTCATCAGTTGAACTCTTCATCAGCTGGCCGGGCTTCTGAAGATCTTCTGCTGAACCACCTATCAACTGAACAATCAGTTGAACTGCTCTTGATATATCAGTTGAGCTGATTCAGTTTGGGCAATCAGCTGGCACTTTCAATTCATATCTGTTAGCTTCAGTTATTGGCTCGATAACTGATCAGTTCGAAGCCTGATCAGTTCCAGATTCCTGCGCACTTAAGTAAATCATTAGAAACAAAATAACAAGTTTTGTTAACATCAAAATCAAGATTGCGAACATAAAATGTTCCAACTGAAGATCGTGAACCAAAATCTTTTGGCGAATGTAAAAATCGATATGAATGGATAAAATGGAAAGACGTCATCCAGATTGAATTGGATTCGCTGAATAAACGTAACGTTTTTGGACCTATAGTCCTTACACCTGAAAGTGTAAAACCAGTTGGGTACAAAATGTTTTTATTCGAAAGAAAAATGAGAAAAATAAAATAGTAAGATATAAAGCTCGACTTGTTCCACAAGATTTTTCTCAAAGGCCTGAAATTTATTATGAAGAAACGTATTCTCCTGTTATGGATGCAATTACATTTCGATATTTGATTAGTTTGCCGGTATCTGAAAATTTAGAAATGCGTCTTATGAATGTTGTCACAGCTTACTTATACGGATCACTCGATAGTAATATATATGTAAAAATCCTGAAAGATTTAAGATACCTGAAGCACAAAGTTCAAAACCTAAAGAATGTTATTCTGTGAAATTGCAAAAATCTTTATATGGGTTAAAGCAATCTGATCAAATGTGGTATAATCGGCTAAGTGAACACTTAATGAAAAAGCTATATGTAAACAATTCAATATGTCCTTGTGTTTTCATAAAGAAAACAACATCCGGATGCGTAATTATTACTTTATATGTTGATGATTTAAACATCATTGAAACGAATAAAGAAATTCAAGAAGTTATGCTGTACTTGAAAGAAAAATTTAAAATGAAGGACCTTGAAAAAACAAAGTATTGTCTGAGTTTGCAAATTGAACAAAAAGAATGTGAAATATTTGTTCACTAGTCAAATTATACAGAAAATGTCCTTAAACATTTAATATGGATAGATCAAATCCTTAAATTATTCCAATGGTTGTTAGATCATTAAACATAGAAAAAGATCCATTTCGTCTATGTGAAGATGATGAAGTTATTCTTGGTCCAGAAATATCATATCTAAGTACTATTGGTGCTCTTATGTATCTTGCAAATTGTACAAGACCTGATATATCTTTGATGTAAATTTATTGGCAAGATTTAGCTCATATCCAAGAAAGAGATACTGGAACGGAATTAAACATATATTCTGTTATCTACGAGGAACGTGACACTATATGAAGATAATGTTGTATGTGTTACTTAAATGAAAGAAGGATACATAATAAGGGACAGAACTAAACATATTTCTCTAAGTTCTTCTCATTCACTCAAGAGATTGAGAATAATAAATATATTGATATTTGTCACATTAAGTCAAGTAAAAACTCATCACATCTCTTCACAAAGACATTTCTTACGAAAATATTCAGAAAGAATATATATAATATTGGGATGCGCAATCTGCAAAATTTGTGCAGAATCATTCGTGTTAACATGAGGAGGAGTTTACGTGACTGCACTTTTTCCCTTACTATCATTTTTATCCCAATTGGTTTTTCATAGTAAGGATTATAATGAGGGAGTATAAAAACACGTAATGAAGACAATCATTTTATCATGATCATCATTACAAGAGGGAGTGTTGAAAATAAGTGTTGAAAATAAGAGATTGAGTGTTGAAAATAAGAGTTGTAAATATTGAAAATTAGTGTGTGATGTATGTAATGATATATTTATTTTTGGATTATTTCCAAAGAAATTCTATAAATAGGTATCTCAATTTGTAAAGAAAAACGACAAAATTTTATAAAGTGTGTAGTTTAATATATTTTGTGACTTTGAGATTTTAATTTTTTACCGTAAATTTTTACTTTTAACACAGAGAACTCGTTTTTACTTTTCATGAAAAAAAAAAAGAAGAAGAAAGTATCCATGGAGAACATATTCTCTTCTTGTATCAACTAAAATGGATGATTTTCAGGCGACTAGCACAAGATGATTGGTCTTCTTTCGCAGGTGAGACCTAGGTTGAAACACGACTCCGGGCCTACGATAGGCTTGAAATCGCAAACTCAAAGTTAGAAGTGTTGACAAGTTGAATATGAATTCTAACAAATTGAACGTGAATGCTGATTTTTTTTTCGTCACATTTAATGATTTTGGAAGCTTTCACATTCAGGATTCAAATTTGTCAAACTTGAAGGAAAATACAATTAAAAATGGCTTTTCGTGTTCACAACCTAGATGAGCTTTATAAATAGAGCTCTTCTCCATCGGTTGAATGTCCCACTTTTTCAGTTTTTTATTATCTCATTTTATAGCATTTAAGTGCTTAAGTATATAATATTAGTGAGATGTTTATTCTTTTATATTAAGAGAATGTGAATTCTATTTAGAAACTTGGTAAGTGACTGAACATAAAATATTATATTGAAATTTTTTCATCTTGTCCGTTGTTTTTTAACTTAATAATTTTTATGGATTTTCCACGTAAATATCGGTGTCCAATTTTATTCTTTATTTTCATAATTATATCTCAAGATATATCATCTAGACCAACAAGTGGTATCAGCGCTTTGATTTAAATTTTCTTAAAATTCTGAACATGCTATGTGGTTGCAGCCTAGACGGATCTTCTAAATCAATAAAGATTTTTTTGAGATTTTTTTTGAGGTGAGATTATTTTGTCCAGTCTATTAAATTTTTATAGACATAATGGCTGGCAGGTAGGAGATAATAAAGTTCAACGGGAGCAATTTTATGTTGTGAAAAATAAAGATATAAATAGTTTTAGGAAAAGAGCTTTGCTTGACGGATATTGAAGGTAGATCAAGGGAAATTAAGGACGATAGAAAGTGGAATGATAATATTGTCCTGGATGTTCATATATAAATACTCATATGTCACCCCTTCTTTCACTTAGGAAAGAACCCACTTAAAAACTTTGTTTTTACAACTTCTTGTAACAATTCACTTCAACTAGGACTTATCACTACCTACGTTGAAACTTTTAGTGATCACTTTATAAGTTCCAGATATTTAAGAACCCTTGTTCACCAGGAAATATCAAAAAAACTAACTATTATCTTGAACGGCTTGAGTTGGTAGGGTATCACAAAGTGAAACTTGAATATATTATAGATTCCAATATGTGTGTGCCAGATACAAATCCAGGAATAGACTTAGGGTGAACTTGAACTTAATATGATAAATTATATATTATAAAGTATAATTTTGGATTAGACAAAAATATTGGCTAGAATAAGAGTGTTCAGAAAAATTTTCATTTATTTGCAAAAATCGCTTTTGAAGAATCAGAATTAACATGAAACCAACTTATGAATTTGAATCAAATTGAACAAAAGCGGAAGCAAATTTTGTGGATAAGAAACGCAAAAATAGTTTTTTTTTACAACATGAAAAGTAAGAATCAATTTTATTTAGAGGTTGAAATGCTCCAAAAAATTTATAAAATCACATACACATATGTGGTATAAAAAATTTTAAAAACGTGACATGGACTTTTGAACATGTCACATTTGCATCCCAACATAAAATTGGAGTCTGGGTTCAATATTTCAGATTGTAGTCACCTCCACAAAATATTTTAAAAAAATGAAAAAGATATTGTTATCAAGTTATATATATAATCATGTAGTGGTGTTGGACCATTGATTGAGGCCGAAAACTTTAAAAAAATAAGTCGATTGGGATAGACCGACCATTTAAAATAAATATCAAGCCATGAATAACGCACACGCAAAACTATGAAATAAATTAATCATAAGTTTGAAAATTAATTTTGGAAAAAAGTTCATTAATGAATTTATACACAAATATGTAAAAATAACAAAAAGTAAATAGTAAGATAATTTAAATAGAGTCATCTCGCAAAAGTAAAATATTAGATAATATATATTATACACACAAAAAGAACAACGAAGGAACAAAAAGTGGGTGGCTTGTCTTTGCAATGACCAACAACTTTTAACTTTATATATAATCAATTATTATCATTATCATCATTATTAAATAACCGGGTGGGCTGAATTTTTTTACATGAACAATTAAAAATATATATAAACTGGGCTGGGCATCAGACCAATATAGCCAGGCATGAATCCGTCTCTAGCGTATGTTAAGTTGAGAAGCTTGAAGTATAATCATTTAATCATGCTCATAAATCTTGAAATAATGCAGACTTAAAAGATGTAAACTTGCTTTCGTTGATCAACTTTTCTTTTCTTTTTTTTCTTTTTTTTCCACTTTCGAGTATTTATATTTATAGTTGACAAGTTTTAATGATTGAATAATGCTTTTCAATTATCATGTCTACTTACTCCCAATAGAAGAGTCTTGTCACTGTCATCGTTGTATACTTGCAATAAATGTCATTTAATGTAGCTTTTTCTGACCGCAGTCAGTCATAGTTTCTGAAAAAAAATGTTTGACTTTGGACATTTCAGAAATAATATATCATTCGAAGTTGGTAGGATCCTATGCCATAATACTTTAATATAAACGGCTTGAGTTCAACATATCCTCATCGAATTGCTGATATATGACTAGTTGAAGTGCGGTTGGAGTTTTACTGTTATACTTGTGCATTCCATTTCTGATTTGGTCAGGTCAGAGGACATATCATGATCTCCGTAGCTTGAATTGATCGTAATTCTTGAGTGGTCTGACTTGATCCAAGAACCGAAAAACATATAAATAAAAAAGTTATGCGGCTGGATCCTGAAATAGCTCGATGATGTTATTTTATAAATAACCAAAACATAAGATAATATAAATATTCTAGCCGTGTAGACTTCAATTCACTGAATGAACTTGAGCCAAAACAATTTATTTTCGGGCTAACAATTACGATCAAGATTTTTAAATTCGACCCAAACATTGACCCGATCAAAAACAGTGAGTCACTGTCACCGGTTCAACTAGTTAGATGGTTGTTAAGCCATCGGGACAATTTTTATTAAATATAAAATTAAAGATTTTATTATATAAGAAATTTTTTTTATCATTAACATTAACTTGCTAAAAAGTCAACAAATTTAAATTTATACTCTAAAAACAAATTTTTAGAGTATTTTAAATCATAAATATTTATTAACAAAGCATGAATTTGACAAAGAAAATATAAAATTTTACACATTTAACAATTATTTGTGTTCCTATAAGTTCACATGATTACATTGTTTGTTTGTTGGAAAAAACAAAAATATAATAATAGTAGTAATAATAATATAATATATAGTTGATATTTATACTTCATTTTTTATTATATATACTCTGTTTGTTAATAAATTTGAAACATATTTTGCATATGAAGTGAAACGTAAATAACATAAAATAGAATAAAATATCAACTCTCGTAATGATAATAATAATAATAATAATAATAACAACTTAATTTGAACACATTTATGTATAAATATCGTTCATAAAGTCTTCAACGACTTCAAACTGCATGGAAGATGAAGCATCAATCACATTAAATTCTTTATTTATTTCTGTGCAGTGTCATAAATTCCACTGAAATAAGCGGAAATTTTTTTCCGCTGCACACATTAGTCGGCCAAAATCGTAGAAGGGTTAAAAATTAAATTACTTTTAGTTATATGCCTGATTTCTAATAAGACAATAATATCTATATATTTAATTATTTGTTAGTTAATTGTTAATATTACAATTTATACCAAATTCTGTAATAGAAAATAAACCGATGGGTTTTTAACAATTGGATCGTTGATTTCAACACAATCCTTTTAATATCATTACGCCTAAAAAAGCACAATTTTTTTATTTTAATCCCAAAAACTCAAAGATTTTTTCGTAAAAGATTCAATCAGTAATTTATTTAGTTTATATTTCATTATATCTTAAATGCCTCACCGCTGATATAGGCGCGCAAAATTTTTCTTTAGTGGGGGCAAAAGTTTTTGGCAAATACGCACGGATCGTATTTTGTGAGAGATATCTTATTTGGGTCATCCATGAAAAAATATTATTTTTATGCTAATAGTATTACTTTTTTATTATGAATATCGGCGTGATTGACCTATTTCATAGATAAAGATTCGTGAAACCGTCTCACAAGATACCTACTCAATTTTTTTAAAAAAAACAATTGCTCTTCTGTCTCACAAGATACCAACTTATTTTTTTTTAAAAAAAAAAAACAATTGCTCATCCGCCATTGGAAGCGGCGGGCAAACTAACTAAATGACCAAATAGATCTATTTCATAAAATTTATTCATGAGATCTTTAAAAAAAAAAATTGTAAAAAAACTAGATCGAAATTGATCGGTTAATTGCGGTTCCAATTTCGATTAGAACACAGCTATACCATTTATTTTATATTTCTTTAATGTGGGATTCACCTTATTTGAGAAGTTTTATTTTTTCCAACGCAATAAATATTAAGATAGTATAAATAAGGTAAAAAAATATCAATAGCAAAACATACAGTCATATTTATCTTTCGCTATTAAAATGTCTTATCAAATATAGGATATTTAAATAAAATCATATTTTCATGCGCAAAAAAAATAACAAAATAAGTTCACATGAAAAGATAAATTATTTGATCTCATCAACACCTAAGCATATTTCGGTTTTGGTTTCGATTCCAAAGGCGAATCCGCGCGCACACAAATTAAATTCATCGATAAATTAAATATCTATTGAATTTAATTTGATTAGTCGATGCAATAAATATTATTTAATTATTTAAAATAATAAAACAATTTTACTAATATATATGTATGATAAATTAACTTTTATGTTAATTTAAGAAAAATTATACCGACATTGTTTATACATTAATTTATGTACATTCATATAAATAATATATACTACCCGAAGAATCTGTCTTCATTGTCTTCGAGTAAGTTTGTTATTTGAATGAAGAATGGTCCCGATAATTAGGGTTCGGTCGACCCTACCTCTGCGGGCACTGCCTGCAGAGGTCGATCCAACGGTTCAGATTTTTTCGAGCCAATTTTTTTTTTTTTACAGGGAGGTGGGCCCGGATCACTCATGTGGAGTGATCCGGGCCGTTCATTGCCCGTGCAGGCAGTGCCTGCACGGGTAGGTTGAAACAAACCGATAATTAGTCCCCGCCTTTTCCAATGGCAGGCGGAGGATACATTGTTTTAAAAAAAGAGACGGGCGACGTATTTAAAATAAAACATTCACTACTTTTTTTCTTTATAAGTACTGGATTTTTTTTCTTCTTTTATTTCGGTCGAAAATATATACATATATAGACACTTGTATTTTTAAATTAGCTTTGAACCATTTTTAAAAATAAAACAACCAACTATATTTTAAAATTCAAAGGAATGAATTCAAAACAAAAAATCGTCATTTGTTTCCCAAACCTAACCTTAGCAATATTTCAAAATAAAACTAACTCTAACATCCTCTCAAACCTCTCAAAACATCATAAAAGTTATAAAATCTTTAAAGTAAGCTAAAATAAAAAATTTAACTTAAATTGCGGAAAACAAGGCGATGGTCAATGGATCCATCTACGTGTAACCACAGTACTGGACGACGGTGACATCAGCGACACTCTCACCCGTCAACCAAGCCTTGGCCTTACATATCATCATAATCATCGTATCATCATAATGATCGTATTAATCACAATTATTTCACCTCTTTCAACTATTTATATTTTCATCACTTACAAAAATTCATTCATATATAATTTTTCTTATAAACCAAGCATGCAACACATCTTTCAGTTTTAACGTTTCATCATAAAATTTCATAAACATTTAAAATAAACATTTTAGCATATATTACAGCATTCAGAGCACTGCCAGAACGTCTAACAATTTTTGGTGTAAAATTACCGTTTTACCCCTTGACTTATAATTTCTCGATTTTGACATTTTCTTACTTTCATTGACTCTAGAACATCCCACATAATTATGTAAGCTTAAATTAAATTCTAATATTTTATTTAGGTTAAATATGAGGTTTTCTATATAATTTAATAATTATTAATTTGTAGAACGTTTAATTCTCGAATTAATTAAAACTTTATTATTTTAATCCCAAAAATTAAGCATTACCTTTTTATACCTAAATTACCCTCGTGAATCATGAATCGACCCCCGTGAACCATGGTTCGACCCCATAACCATATATTTCAAAAAACCAAACCCTAGCTAGCCTACCCTCGAACCATCTCCTGTTTTCATCGAGCCAAGCCCGAACCATCTTGAGCCAAACTCTGCCCAGACCACCTATGGACCATACTGAGTAGACCTGACCCGACCCTTTGAACTAGCCCCTAGCCCACGCTGCAGCCTCCTGCCTGAACAAGAACCTGCGCGCGTTCCTTCATCTTTGTGCCTAGGCATCCTAACGCCGTTAGGACTCCTCGCCCGAGCCACCTCCCAAGCCCAGTCCCTCGAGACCCTCACTAGACCACCCTTAGACCTATCCTGGACCCCTGGCCAAGCCGTGGCTCTCCTTTGCATGGCACAGCCCTCAGCTGCATGGGAAGAGTCCCATCGCACATGGGCTCTTCCCCAGCTGTTGCGCTTGAGTCCTGTTATGGCTAGGACTCTTCCTCACACCTGACCATGTCCAGCCGAGCCCTGATCAAGCCCTGGTCGAGCCGCACACTCTGATTCTTCCTAGCCAAACCCTAGTGCCCACAACATGATATCCTCGCTCAAGCCTTTTCCTATGCGTTTTCAGCCTTTAGTTTGGCACCTAGGGACCCTTATTGTGTTGGAAAAACATCCCTCCATGTTACCCTACCATGGCAGCCCCTTTATGCATCATTAGGAAGAGTTTTATATCATCAAAACACAAGTTATATGCATGTATGCCCATAGAAACGAAAATAAAATTTGTGCAACATATTTTTCATGCAAAGTTAAAAAAATATACACAATATGTTGTAAAAGATGTTTCAGAGAAATTTAAGGCGTGCCTTTGCATAATTTACGCAAGAAAACGTGTTGACGATGCGAAGAACGACGACGTAGAAACTATAGGCTGATTACTTCCTCAAAACCGTGGCTCTCCCTTCTACAATTTTTGTTTGTGCATGCGTTTATGCTTCTAGGAGGAGTTCTAGCGTGTTTGAGAGGGGTGGGGCGTGTGTTTATAATTTTTAGGTTAGGGTTAAGGGCTTAAAGTTTAATATAAAACATGTGTGCAAGTTTAGGCCCATTAATATTATTATAATAGGCTCATTAAGCCAATTAGTGAATATTTAAAATATTTTGTTTAGGAAAGTTTCTGAAATTATTAGCCGAGTTCTGAAAAAGTTCATATTTTCATCGAAAATCGAATACCGTTTAAAAACACGTCTCGGCGTCTAAAATCACCTCAAAACACACATTCTCAAAAAATATCATATATCATAAACCTTATTTTAAACAATTATGTAATAAAAATATTTTATTTTTTCAGCCCTCGGTCTCCGTTCCTCGAGCGCATCTTGAATAACCTTTAAAAACACAGTTTTATGCATTCTAACAGTAAACCATATTTTTAAACATGTAATCAAGCATATCATAATTAATTCATGTTATTAAAACTATTTAATTAGCCATTTTCCATTTTTCCTAGATTTGCATGCAGTTGTATTACGTCATCTTATTTTTGGACCTTACAATTCTTCCCTCCCTTAAATAAAATTTCGTCCTCGAAATTAGAACTTGCTGAATAACTCTGGATAGCGACTCCTCATGTCCCTCTCGGTTTTCCAAGTAGCTTCTTCCTCTAAGTGATTTAGCCACTTGACTTCAACCATTGGAATGTCTTTGTTTCGGAGTCTTCTTTCTTGTCTTCCTAGGATTTGTAGGTCTTTCATCATAGGACATATTTGGAGTTAATTGTAGGGGCTCATAATTTAGTACATGTGAAGGGCTCGACATGTACTTCCTCAGTATCGAGATGTTGAACACATTATGCACTCTGGCTAGCATCGGTGGCAACGTTCACTCTATAGGCTAGTGTTCCAATCCTCTCCAAAATCTCAAACAGTCCTATGAACCTCGGACTAAGCTTGCCCTTTTTACCAAATCTCTTAACACCATTCAGGGGTGCTACTTTAACAAATACGTGGTCATCCACTGCAAACTCCAACTCTCTTCGACGCTTGTCGGCATAACTCTTTTGTCGGTTTTGTGTAGTCTTCATCCTATCTCGGATTTTTATTACTAGTTCTGCTGTTTGCTCGATCAAGTCCGGTCCAAATTCTCCTCTTTCACAAACATCGTCCCAATGTATGGGTGATCTACACTTCCTCCCATATAGAGCCTCGTAAGGAGACATTCCTATAGATGATTGATAGCTATTATTATAGGTGAGCTCCACTAGAGGCAATTTCGGTTCCCAACTTCCTTGAAAATCAATCACACAGGCTCCAAGTAGGTCCTCCAAAATTTGAATCACTCTTTCAGACTGACCATCTGTTTGAGAATGAAATGTTGTACTGAATAATAATTTAGTCTCCATCGCTGCATGCAGACTTTTCCAAAAAGACGATGTGAACCTCGGATCTCTGTCAGAAACGATAGACACGGGAATCCCATGCAGTCGAACTATCTCTCGAATATACAACTCGGCATACCGTGTCATGGAGAAGTTCATCTTGATAGGTATAAAATGTGTTGATTTCGTAAGACAATCCACTATCACCCATATAACATTAAACCCCTTGATAGTCCTCGGTAATCCCAAAACAAAATCAATGGTAATATTTTCTCAATTCAATTCGGGAATAGGAAGTGTCTTAAGTTTTCTCGCTGGCATCTGATGCTCGGCTTTAACTTGCTGACATGTCAACCATTCGGATACAAATCGCATGATATCTCGCTTCATGCCCGGCCACCAATACAATAATTGAAGATCCTTGTATATCTTCGTGCTTCCAGGATGAATGATATACGGCGTGTCATGAGATTCCTTCATAATGACTTCTCTCAAAGAATCGCCACTAGGAACCCAAAGTCGGTCTCGATATCGAACAATACCATCCACCTCAGAATACAGCTTTCGGCCCTTAGCTTCATCTCTCGAACTCCACTTTTGCAATTGCTCATCGGTAGACTGTCCTCACGGATTCTATCCCTCGAATTCGACTGTACCATCATAGTGGCAAGATCTTCCAGCTCAAACCGATGTATCTCGGTCTGTAATGGTCTCTGAACTGATAATTGAGTAATGACTGTTGTCTTCCTACTCAAGGCGTCCGCCACTACATTAGCTTTTCCCTGATGGTAGCTAATGTCACAGTCGTAGTATTTTACGAACTCTAGCCATTTTCGTTGCCTCATATTCAACTCTTTTTGTGTGAAGAAGTATTTCAAGCTTTTATGATCGGTGAAAATCTTGCACTTCTCTCCATACAAGTAATGTCTCCAAATCTTCAGTGCAAATACCACTGCGGCGAGCTCAAGATCAAGTGTGGGATAATTTTTCTCATGAACCTTCAATTGTCTAAATGAATAGGCTATAACTCGATCATTTTGCATCAAAACTATGCCCAAACCAAGTTTTGAAGCATCTATATAAAGAACAAACTCTCCTTGCCCCGATGACATCGATAATACTGGCGCTGAGATCAAAGCTTGCTTCAACTTATCAAAATTTTCTTGATATTCGGATCCCCATATAAATTTTGCATTTTTTTTGTCAAGGTGGTCATGGGTACCACAATAGATGAGAATCCTTAAATAAACTTTTGGTAATAGCCAGCTAGACCCAGGAAACTACGGATCTCGGTTACGCTCTTAGGTACGGGCCATTCTTTCACCGCCTCGACTTTACTCGGATCAACCTCAACCCCATCTCTAGAAATAATTTGGCCTAAGAATGCCACTCTCTCAAGACAAAACTCGCCCTTGCTGAACTTAGCGTATAACTTCCTATCTTGCAGTATTTGTAGTGTCGTCTTCAAATGTCGACTATACTCCTCCTTGAATAGATCAAAATATCATCGATGAAGACTATAAAGAATTGATCAAGATATGGATGAAATACACGATTCATGAGATCCATGAAGATCGCTGGTGCATTGTTCAATCCAAATGGCATTACCATAAACTCATAATGCCCATATCGAGTTCTAAATGTTGTCTTATGAACATTAGACTCTCACTTTCAACTGATGGTATCCCGAACGAAGATCTATCTTCTTCACAAACAATACTGGTTCGCCCCACGGAGAAAAACTAGGGCGAATAAAATTCTTGTCTAGCAATTCTTGAATTTGATCTTTTAACTCTTTCATTACGGCAGGTGCTAGAAGATAGGGTACTTTAGAAATGGGTATAGTGCCCGACATCAACTCAATAGAAAATTCTACCTCACGATCAGGTGAAATGCCAGAAACGTCCTCAGGAAAGACGCTAGGAAAGTCTCTGAAAATCTCATTATCCTCTAGCTTCTGACTGATAGAAGCATGTGCTATAATAACACATGCTAAAAAAGCTTGGCATCCTCGTCTCATAAGCTTCCTCGCGCACATATAAGAGAATGTGGGGCATTTTCTTGTTCCTCGCTGCCTCAAAGATAAAAGGGTTCTCGCTGGGTGGTCGAATAGACCCTGACCTCTGCCGAAAGTCTATCGAAGCTCCATTCAATGATAGCCAATCCATGCCAAGTATGATGTCGAACTCAGGCATTGGGAATACAATAAGATCTACCCAAACCACATCTTTTTGCAAACAAAGCTCCAGATTTTTCACAATGCTCGAAGTGATCATTTGATCACTAGAAGGAATAGAAATTTTGAAACCCAATCTCATATCTTCGGGTATAATATTTAGTCGCTTGACGAATGTCTCGGATATAAATGAGTGTGTAGCTCTCAAATCCAGCAAGGCATAGGTAGCCCGCCTATAATGAATATTCTTCCTGCGACGAAAATGCCTTTAAATCTATCAATGTTTGAAGCTTAAGGAAATTATATCATTAATTATCCCAAATTTTCAAAAATTACAGGCTTAGACCTTAGTATTTCTTGAAAAAAAATTACATTTTAACCCTTCTAAATATTTGAAATTTTCATTTTCACCCTTGGAAGTTTTGAAAATTTCATTTTAGCCCCCAAAAAATTCGAAAATTTCATTTCCGGTCCCTTAAATTTTGAAAATTTCAATTGGTCCCTATATTTTTGAAAATTTACGTTTTAGCCCCAAAAGTTTCGAAAATTACGCTTTAGTCCCTGAATTTTGATTATTTACAATTAAATCCCTTAAGTTTTCGGATAATTGCTATTTGGTCCTCATAGTTTCGAAAACATCCAATCATGCCCAAAGTTTTAATTTTTCTCAATTTTAAGCCTTCAAACTTTTATTTGAAATTAAATACCTCCCTTACATAATTAAGGCTCATAATTCAAATTCAATTACATGGTTCACATTGTCATCTCTTAATTCCAACTAAGGTAGAGCATGTAACCTTATTTGCATTAGGTTCTCCTTGACCCCCAAATCAATTTTCATAACCAATTTAACATTTTATGTAATAAAAGCAATATAAAAATGTTAAATAGCTAGGTTACCAGTGATTAAAGTCGTGTCTGGCTCCTCCTCAGCTTTCTCAGCATGCATAACATAAGCTCTTCCCAAGTTGGTGCTTTCTTCTTCGGGCAATCCACAACTTTATGTCATTCTTCTTTGCATATGAAGCACTTATATGTCTCCCACATGAACTTGCAAAAATGTAAGCGATTGCACTCCTTGAACAGTGGCCTCTCAACAGGTTTTGGTGCTCCAAGTTATGGTGGCTTTGGCGGTCCTAGCTTCTTCACTTGCCCTTGGGGCTTTTGCTGCCCTTGAGGTCTAGGAGGTCTCATATATGACTTCCTATTTGACTGGGAATTCTGTTGGTGCTGCTGTCTCTTGCACTGCATCTCATAATCAATATCTTTCAAGGCTTGCTTAGCTTGGAATGTATAGGGAGTGGCAGCTGCATAGTCCGCCGGTCGCATCATTATCACATCACGGCATATAGTAGGTCATAGGCCATCCAGAAAGTGCCTAAGTTTCTCAGCAGCTTCCCTAGCAATGAGAGCCACAAAGTGACAACCTCTATCAAACTTCCTCACAAACTCGGCCACAGTCGTGTCCCCCTGACGGAGACTCATGAACTCTCTCTTCAAGCGTCCTCGGACGTCAGCACTGAAGTATTTCTTGTAGAATATTTCCTTGAATCAAACACAAGTAAGCGTGGAAAATCAATCCCATGCTCCGCCCCTTCACACCAAAGGGAAGCATCGTCTCTAAAGCAATTAAACTTACGGATTGAGGCTTGACGACTGAGCTTCCCGGCACTGACGGTGCACAACCCTTTGCAGGAACATTGCTCTGATACCAACTGAAACGTCCACTACTCGTTTTTCTTAATAAAGTACTATTTTTTTTCTTCTTTTATTTTGGCCGAAAATATATACATAATAAAGACATGTATTTTTAAATTAGCTTTGCACCATTTTTAAAAATAAAACAACCAATTAAATTTGAAAATTCAAAGGAATGAATTCAAAACACAAAATCGTCATTCGTTTCCCAAACCTAACCTTAGCAATATTTTAAAATAAAACTAACTCTAGCATCCCCTCAAACCTCTCAAAAGCATCATGAAAGTCATAAAATCTTTAACGTAAACTTAAATCATAAATTAACTTAAATTGCGAAAAACTAGCGCTGGTCCTCGGGTTATGTGCACCTTCAGTCCAGTAAGATCAACCATCAAGTCCCTCAACAACATCAATATCATGCTCACCTGAATCGATCACACCTAGTAAGTCTATCGAACCAGCAAACCATAACCATGATAGCAAATAATACATATACAATCACATGCAATAGTGAAAATATTTTTACATAAAATAACTTTCCATGAACATGCATAAACTTAAATATTTTTCCTTCCATTATATACATTTCCCTTTTCATCATATTCGTATACATTTTCTTTTTATTGAATTCGGATCGTTAATTTTGATTTTCGTATCAGTTGAAGGTCGATGGATCCATCTACGTGTAACCACAGTACTGGGTGGCGGGGACATCAGCGGCACTCTCACCCGTCAACCGTGCTTAGCCTTACATATCATCATAATCATCGTATCGTCATAATCATCGTATTAGTCACAATTATTTCACCTCTTTCAACTATTCATATTTTCATCACTTATAAAAATTCATGAACACACACACACACTTATATATATATATATATATTATATATATATATATATCATTTTTCTTTTAAACCAAGCATGCAACACATCTTTTAACTTTAACGTTTCATCATAAAATTCCATAAACATTTAAAATAAATATTTTAGCATATATTATAGCATTCAAGGTACTGACAGGACGTCTAAAAGTTTTTAGTATAAAATGATCGTTTTACCCATAGAGTTATAATTTCTCGATTTTGATTTTTCTTACTTTCATTGACTCTAGACCATCCCAAAATTATTTAAGTTTAAATTAAATTTCTAATATTTTTAATTAGCTTAAATATGAGGTATTCTATTTAATTTAATAATTATTAATTCGTAGAGCATTTAATTCCTGAATTAATTCAAACTTTATTATTTTAATCCCAAACTTTAAACATTGACTTTTTATACCTAAATTACCCTTGTGAACCATGAATCGGCCTCCGTGGACCAGGGTTCGACCCCTTGACCATATATTTCGAAAAACAAAACCGTAGCTAGCCTACCCTCGAACCATCTCCCGTTTTCATCGAGCCATGCCCGAACCACCTCGAGCCAAACTCTGACCAAACCACCTATGGACCCTACTGACTAGACCTGACCCCTTAAACCAGCCCTTAGCCCACACTGCAGCCTCTTTCCAGAACAATAACCTGCGCACGTTCCTTCATCTTTGCGCCTAGGCCTCCTAACGCCACTAGGAATCCTCGCCCGAGCCACCTCCCAAGCCCAGCCCCAAGAGACCCTCACTAGAGCAACCTAAGACCTAGCCTGGACCCCCTGTCCAAGCCGTGGCTCCCTTTTGCGCGGCACAGCCCTCGGCTGCATGGGAAGAGTCCTATCGCACATGTGCTCTTCCCCAGCTGTCGCGCATGCTAGGACTCTTCCTCACACCTGACCACGTCCAGCCCAAGCCCTGGTCAGGCCCTGGTCGAGCCACATGCTCTGATTCTTCCTGGCCGAACCCTAGTGCCCATAACATGATACCCTAGCTCAAGCCTTCTCCTATGCGTGTGCAGCCTTTGGTTTGGCACCTAGGGACCCTTATTGTGTTGGAAAAATGTCCCTCCTTGTTACCCTAACATGGCAACCCCTTTATACATCATTAGGAAGAGTTTTATATCATCAAAACACAAGTTATATGCATATATGCCAATAGAAACGAAAATAGAACCTGTGCAACATATTTTTCATGCAAATTTAAACAAATATACACAATGTGGTGTGAAAGATGTTTGAAATAAAGCTAAGGCGTGTCTTTGCATAATTTACGCAAGAAAACGTGTTGACGATGTGAAGAACGGCGACTTAGAAACTCTAGGCTGATTACTTCCTCAAAACAGTGGCTCTCCCTTCTACAATTTTCGTGTTTGCGTGTGTTTATGTTGCTAGGAGGAGTTCTACTGTGTTTGAGAGGGGTGGTGCGAAGGCCCCTAAAACTCCTTTCTTGAAAATTTGCGGAAAATTAAAAATTTTCTTTTTAAAAAAACTCAAATGGCCTCATTCATAAAAATCACTGGTGAATCAAGTTCCATATTTCAAAATATTGCAGCGGAAGAAAATAAAATTTGCCAAAAATCACAATTTAAAAATATCCAACAACTGATAAAAATTGTTTGCGGAATAACATAACAACTGCTGCATTGAGGTCCTCGGGTGCCACTACTGCCGACCCAAGCTGGCTCACTGGTCCCCGCCCTCGGCCCTGGCCTCATCAGTACCTACAACAATCAAGTCTAGTGAGCCTAAAGACTCAGCATGCATATATCGCAGGTAACGAGTAAAAATCTGAATTAAAATATGCATGAGTTAACATATCCTGTCCTGAGGCATACTGAAAATAATCTGTACTGAGCAATTATAATACGTGCATAACTGAACTGGAAATCACTATAAAAATATTTGCTCCTTGGAGCCTGTACTGAAATATCTGGTAAAATTTTCTGTTGAGATTATGTTTTACGCCTGTGGCCACTGCACTAAGCTGAACTGATCGGTAACTGGCTACCGGGGAGGCTGAAACTGAACTGAGCTGGCCGGTCACTGGCGACCGGGTGGTACCATACTGAACTGATCGGTCACTGGCGACCGTATAAAATAACACTCCCACATAGTGAATGAACCACAAGCCATATCGCATAAATCTCAAAAATAATCATTTTCTGTTTAATGCACGTAAAATAATTAACTGGCGTAATGAAAATTCCTGTAATTTTACCAACTGGATTGGATTGGATCGTTCCCAGGCTCGCTGCAACCTAACTGTGCCATGAAAAATATGCAATAGCTTAAACATGACCAACTATGCAATTTACGTTCAAAAGATGCGACTATGACGCCTAATGACTTCGCATTTAATCATGACTCCGAGCCAACCTGAACCGACACTGAACCGACGTATAGTCATGATTAAAATACGCTGAAAAATCATAAAATAATGTTCCTAAAATGATAGGGTCGAAATCTAGGTGAAATGGAGGCCAAAACACGAAACGCTCTTTCGAGAGTCAATTTGGCACATTGCACCGTAAATTCTCGTACGACCTCAAAAATGATCCAAATGACGAACGGTCAAAAACATGACCTTCCTAACTCAATGAGGCACTGTCCAGTCCAAGGCCATGGGCTAAAAGCCAACCAAGAACTCGAACGAGCCTCTGAACCGACACAGCAACTTGCTGTAATTTCCAGCAGCTGCGACCTAGCTTGCATCGCGTCGTTTGCGAGACTTTTGGCCATTGGGGCTTTAACCACCGACCAAAGCCTCTCCACAACGTCCCAAGGAATGATTTGAACCATGGCTAAGGGCCCTAGGCCAGCCACAATTCGCCTCATTCCAGCAACCACCCGAAAGTTCTCACCGAGGGCCCTCATGCGTGCGTGTGTAGTGTTTATGCTATGATCGATGTCTTGCGTCGTTCCAGTGGCCATTTGATTGACCATGGCACGATCTAGACATCTAGGAGCATGATATGAACCGTGGCTAACGGCCATAGGCCAACCAAGATCCATACCAAGCAACAAAAGAACGAAATCAAAAGCTGAACAAATGAAGAAGCCGAATGGGGAAAGGGGCTGTTTTCACGTTTTGATTAAAAACCGAGGGGCCATGGACCAAGCCACCAAAAGGGCAACTTAGTCATGTCTTAGAAATGCTAGGGAAGTGATCCAAACATGGCTATAGGCCCTTGGGGCAGCCAAGATCAGATCCTTCCTCCTTGACATCCAAACTGAATTTTCGAATCACATTTCTGCACCTATGGGGAACTTGCTGTCATTTCGGTTTTCCAGCAAGCATGGGGCTGGTTTGGATGGACCAACATGGTCCTAATGCATCCTACTACATGTATACAAGCCGCCTTGGGAGCCTGGAGTCGATCCAATACCTGAAACTCACAAACCAAAAGAAATCGTGAAGCTTGCCATGAAGAGCCGAAATTCTGCATGTGTGTTCCAAAATATTTTGACATGTATCTCGGTTTTTGCTTGCTAAAACATGATCATGTACTGAAAAATAAATGATAATATGACTTGATTGAGGTTTGAAAGAAATCTAGACATGCCTGGTTTCGTTTCGAAAGAAAACGAAAAGAAGAGACGAGACGGCGCGGAGGAGACGGAGTGGCTTGCTTCTCTACCTTTCTTGGCTCTCGATTTTTCTCCCTTTCTCCCTAGCTGTTATTCACGTTTTTTTCTACTGAAAAGGGGTCTTATTTTCGGTGGAGGTGGAGGGGGAGTGATGGTTATGAAGGTGAGGAGAAGGGTGCACAAAAATAGGATCATATCAAGACCAAGTCTTCATGCATTTGAATTTTGAATTTTGAACTGCTATCAAATGATCTCTTGGGTGATTCTAGACTATAGTGGCCGATTTTATCATGCCAAACAAGGGTTAGGATAGTGGTCTAGTATTAATTAATTAAGGTGGAAAAATAGCTAAAAGAATTAGCATGCTAATCAACCAAGAATGGGTCAAAGGTGAGTTGGCAAGTCCTAGTTTGTTCTTCTAGGGGTGTGGCCGAAAATGCATGATAAATGGTAGGGGGAAAATTGATTATCTAGTAATTTAATAACCCTTAAAAGCCTTACTAATCCTTTAATTAATTTAGTGAACTAACCCCTTAATTAAGTAACTTAAATGAGCTCATTTCTTAATCACCTCCAATAATTTAAATTAAAATCCTCAACTAACTTAAATAATTCCTTAAACTTCTTTTTTAACTTAAATGAACTTACTTGCTAGCTAAATTAACTTCTGGAAATATTTCTCAAATCTTAAATTCTTTCTCAAAACTCCAACTCCAGTCCGGCCTCACTGAAATAACTGAAATGCTAAAAATCAAACTACTGAACTGAAATAATGAATAATTAACTTCAAATAAATGCATTTAAAATAATCATGCAATGAAGTCAATTAAATTTAAAAATCTAGAATTATGCATGGCTTATACGTCTACTGACTTACGGGTTCTACAATCCTTCCCCCCTTAAATAAATTTCGTCCTCGAAATTAGAACTCACCGAATAACTCAGGGTATCGACTTCTCATCTCCGGCTCAGACTCCCACGTAGCTTCCTCCTCTGAATGGTTGAGCCATTTGACTTTGACTCGCTTAACCAACTTGTTCCGAAGTTTCTTCTCCTGTCTGTCTAGGATCTGCACGGGTCTCTCCTCATAAGATAAGTTCGGAGTAAGCTGCAACGGCTCGAAATTCAGCACAGGCGAAGGATTTGCCATATACTTCCTCAGCATGGAGACGTGAAAGACATTGTGTACTCCGGCCAGATTCGGCGGAAGAGCCACACGATACGCTAGCGTCCCAACTCTGTCGAGGATCTCAAACGGTCCAATGAATCTCGGACTGAGCTTCCCTTTCTTGCCAAATCTCATGACACCCTTCATAGGTGCCACTTTCACGAAGACATGATCGCCCACTGCAAACTCTAACTCTCTCCTCCGCTGATCGGCATAACTCTTCTGTCGGCTCTGAGCAGTCCTCATTCTATCACGGATCTTGACTACTACATCTGCTGCCTGCTGAACAATCTCTGGACCCAACTCTGCTCTCTCTCCTACTTCATCCCAATGAACAGGAGATCTACACTTGCGGCCATACAGCGCTTCATACGGAGCCATACCTATAGACGACTGGAAACTGTTGTTATAGGTGAACTCTACCAATGGTAAGTTCGACTCCCAACTCCCAGAAAAATCAATGACGCAAGCACGGAGAAGATCCTCTAAGATCTGAATAACTCGCTCCGACTGTCCATCTGTCTGCGGATGGAAAGCTGTGCTAAACAGCAACTTCGTACCCATAGTCGAATGCAAACTCTTCCAAAACGAGGAAGTGAATCTGGGATCTCTGTCGGATACGATAGAAACTGGAATACCATGGAGTCGGACTATCTCTCGGATATACAGCTCTGCATACTGAACCATGGTGAAAGTCGTCTTAATAGGCAAGAAGTGCGCTGATTTGGTAAGACGATCTACAATCACCCAGATAGCATTCGATCCTCTGGCTGACCTCGGCAATCCGGTCACAAAGTCCATGGTAATGTTCTCCCACTTCCACTCGGGAATAGGAAGAGGCTTGAGCAAACCTGCTGGTCTCTGATGCTCGGCCTTCACTAACTGGCAAGTCAGGCACTCGGATACAAAACGCCTGATGTCCTTCTTCATCCCTGGCCACCAATACAATAGCTGCAGATCTTTGTACATCTTCGTACTCCCAGGGTGAATGGAGTACGGGGACGTATGGGCCTCTGATAAGATGTCTGCTCGGATAGAATCACTGCTAGGAACCCATATCCTATCTCGGTATCTCACAATACCATCGCTGACTGAATACAAAACACTGCCCTTAGCTTCATCTCTCTTCTTCCACTGTGCCAACTGCTCATCTGCTGCCTGACCGCTGCGAATACGGTCAATAAGAGAGGACTGGATAGTCAAGGTAGATAAACGAGGAACTCTACCTCGAGGGTAAGTCTCAAGATCAAACCTCTGCATCTCGATCTGAAGAGGTTTCTGCATCGTCAAATGAGCCATCACTGCGACTTTCCTGCTCAAGGCATCCGCAACTACATTAGCTTTACCCGGGTGGTAGCTAATGTCACAATCGTAGTCTTTCACAAGCTCCAACCAACGCCTCTGACGCATGTTCAGCTCCTTCTGCATAAAGAAATACTTGAGGCTCTTATGGTCGGTAAAGATCTGACACTTCTCTCCATACAGATAGTGCCTCCAAATCTTCAAAGCAAAAACTACGGCCGCTAACTCCAGATCATGGGTGGGGTAGTTCTTCTCGTGGATTTTCAGCTGTCGAGAAGCATACGCTATCACTCTCCCATGCTGCATCAAAACTGCACCTAAACCAAGCTTCGAAGCATCGGTATAAAGGACAAACTCGCCGGATCCTGACGGTACAGCCAAAACTGGTGCTGAAATAAGAGCTTGCTTCAAAGTATTGAAGCTCTTCTGACACTCCTCGCTCCACACAAACTTCACATTTTTCTTTGTCAGTGCTGTGAGTGGAACGGCGATAGAGGAGAATCCCTGGATGAATTTCCTGTAATATCCTGCTAGCCCAAGAAAACTGCGGATCTCTGATGCATTCTGAGGCACAACCCAATCTCTTACTGCTGCAACTTTTGCGGGGTCTACCTCAATACCACTGCTAGAAACAATGTGGCCCAAGAACGCCACCTTCTCTAACCAGAATTCGCACTTACTGAACTTTGCGAATAATTTGTGCTTCTGCAATGTCTGCAACACTGTGGTCAGATACCTGCTGTGCTCCTCCCGACTCTTGGAGTAGACGAGAATGTCATCTATGAACACTATCACAAACTGGTCGAGGTACGGCTGAAATACGCGATTCATGAGATCCATGAAGATCGCTGGCGCATTCGTCAGACCGAACGGCATCACAAGGAACTCGTAGTGGCCATAACGAGTCCTGAAAGCTGTCTTCGAGACATCAGCATCTCTCACCCTCAACTGGTGATAACCGGAACGCAGATCTATCTTGGAGAAAATCGAAGCTCCCTGCAACTGGTCAAACAGATCCTCAATCCTCGGCAGTGGGTATTTATTCTTCACTGTAACCCTGTTCAACTCCCTGTAGTCAATGCAAAGCCTCATCGAGCCATCCTTCTTTTTCACAAATAAGACCGGCGCGCCCCATGGAGAAAAGCTCGGGCGAATGAACTCCTTGTCGAGAAGTTCCTGAATCTGCTTCTTAAGCTCTGCCATCTCTGTCGGTGCTAGTCGGTACGGCGCTTTGGATATCGGAGCCGTACCTGGCATAAGCTCAATGGAAAACTCCACCTCTCTCTCTGGTGGCATACCAGAGACGTCTTCGGGAAAAACGTCTAAGAAATCTCTAACTATCGGAACATCTGAGGCTGACTGGCTGGGTTCCTCGGGGACAGATAAAAAGGTTGCTAGAAATGCCCGACACCCTCTATGCATGAGCTTCCTAGCCTGAACATAAGGAATAATGCGCGGTAAAGGAAAGTACCTGTCCGGCTCAAATAAGAACTGCTCCATTCCAGGCGGTCGGACAAGAACGGATCTCCGCTGGAAGTCTATCAACACTCTGTTCCTCAATAGCCAGTCCATCCCTAGGATGATGTCAAATTCCGGCATCGGTAGCACGATCAGATCCGCATAAACAAGATTACCGTGCAGCTCAAGGTCTATATCTCGGATAACATTGGTGGCTGCCATCTCCTCGCCTGACGGCAACACTACTGAAAAGGCTGTATCTAGCCCAATGGTCTGGATCTTGAGAAAGTTTGCAAAGGTCTCCGAAATAAACGAGTGAGTGGCCCCTGAATCTATCAAGGCCTTGGTAGCGGAACCAGATATAAAAATTCTCCCTGAAAGAGCGGAGCTCTAAGTTGAATCCCACTACAAGATCTAAACTTATAGACATGCAAAGGTCAAGGTTCCTCTAGCTTAATTTCCCCGAAATAAATCTGAGTAGAGCATGCAATCCTATAACAGTTCTAAGTTCAAAATCTAAATCCCGATTCCCAAAATGCTGAAATTCGAAGAATAACTTAAAGTTTAGAGGTACCTGTCAACAACATAGTCTCCGGGTTGGTTTCCGCGGCATGGAGAGCAAAAACTCTGCCTTGGGTAGGCAGATTCCTCTGAGGACACTGCAGCAACATGTGGTCTGGACTGCCACACTTAAAACACTTTCCTGAGCCAGCCATACATGCTCCAGGATGGCGACGTGAGCACCTGGGACAGACTGGGTGCTCCTGAGTCCTCGGGGCTGGGCGTCCCCGCTGCTGCTGCTGCTGCTGCTGCTGGCCTCTGTTCCTGGGCGGTCCATGAAAAGGCCTCTTATTCTGCTGCTGATGCTGAAGAGGAGGAGGGCGGTGCGGTGCCTGGACTGGGCGCTTGCCCTGGCGATCCCTCTCGATATCTCGCAGATCCTGCTCTGCGGCTAAGGCCTTGGAGACGGAAATCTCATAAGTAGCAGGGTCAGATACCCTAACATCCCGGCGCAAGATCGGCCGTAAACCCACCAGGAAGTGCATCAGCTTGGCTCTGGCATCATTCGCTATCAGGGGCACAAAGTGACAGCCCCTCTCGAACTTACGGATAAACTCCGTAACCGACATATCCCCCTGTCTCAGACTCATGAACTCGGTGGTCAGCCTGGTGCGAACCTCCTCAGCAAAATACTTGGAGTAGAAAACCTCCGTAAAGCGGGTCCAAGAAAGTGTAGCCAATGTCAGGGCTACCGAAGCTCCTTCCCACCATAAGAGGGCGTCTCCAGTGAACAAGTAGGTGGCACATCGGACTCGGTCTGCGTCCCCCAGCTCCATAAAATCGAAGATAAACTCGAGGGATTTGATCCATCCCTCGGCAACCATGGGGTCAGATGCCCCAGAGAATTCCTTCGGGCGCATCTTCATGAATCGCTCATACACAGCCTCGGGCCCTGTCGGCCTGGCTGCGGCTGCGGCTACGGCTGCGGCATTGCCCCCCGCAAACTGTGCGAAGAACTGTGCCATCCCAGCTAACATCTGGGCACTCATGTCCGGTGGGGGCGGTGGAGGAGGTGGTAGGTCTCCCTCCGGTCTATGCTCCTCTCTGTCCTCTCGGCGAGGCTCCTCCTCTCTGTTGCGCTCTAAAATGCGTCTAGGGGGCATACTGTTCCAACATAACCCATACGTAACTAACATGCATAATTCCATAATTTATTTTAAATGGACACTGAAGTACTGAAAAATCTGGAAGCATGCTGACAAAATAATTCATGCTTTAACTAAAATGCTGAACAAAATGCTGAACTGAAAAACTTACAGACCAAAGGCGTGGCTTCGTGAGCTTCTCGCGGTCAGTAGTAGTGAAACCCTATACAGAACCTGGCTCTGATACCAACTGCGAAGGCCCCTAAAACTCCTTTCTTGAAAATTTGCGGAAAATTAAAAATTTTCTTTTTAAAAAAACTCAAATGGCCTCATTCATAAAAATCACTGGTGAATCAAGTTCCATATTTCAAAATATTGCAGCGGAAGAAAATAAAATTTGCCAAAAATCACAATTTAAAAATATCCAACAACTGATAAAAATTGTTTGCGGAATAACATAACAACTGCTGCACTGAGGTCCTCGGGTGCCACTACTGCCGACCCAAGCTGGCTCACTGGTCCCCGCCCTCGGCCCTGGCCTCATCAGTACCTACAACAATCAAGTCTAGTGAGCCTAAAGACTCAGCATGCATATATCGCAGGTAACGAGTAAAAATCTGAATTAAAATATGCATGAGTTAACATATCCTGTCCTGAGGCATACTGAAAATAATCTGTACTGAGCAATTATAATACGTGCATAACTGAACTGGAAATCACTATAAAAATATTTGCTCCTTGGAGCCTGTACTGAAATATCTGGTAAAATTTTCTGTTGAGATTATGTTTTACGCCTGTGGCCACTGCACTAAGCTGAACTGATCGGTAACTGGCTACCGGGGAGGCTGAAACTGAACTGAGCTGGCCGGTCACTGGCGACCGGGTGGTACCATACTGAACTGATCGGTCACTGGCGACCGTATAAAATAACACTCCGACATAGTGAATGAACCACAAGCCATATCGCATAAATCTCAAAAATAATCATTTTCTGTTTAATGCACGTAAAATAATTAACTGGCGTAATGAAAATTCCTGTAATTTTACCAACTGGATTGGATTGGATCGTTCCCAGGCTCGCTGCAACCTAACTGTGCCATGAAAAATATGCAATAGCTTAAACATGACCAACTATGCAATTTAAGTTCAAAAGATGCGACTATGACGCCTAATGACTTCGCATTTAATCATGACTCCGAGCCAACCTGAACCGACACTGAACCGACGTATAGTCATGATTAAAATACGCTGAAAAATCATAAAATAATGTTCCTAAAATGATATGGTCGAAATCTAGGTGAAATGGAGGCCAAAACACGAAACGCTCTTTCGAGAGTCAATTTGGCACATTGCACCAGTAAATTCTCGTACGACCTCAAAAATGATCCAAATGATAAACGGTCAAAAACATGACCTTCCTAACTCAATGAGGCACTGTCCAGTTCAAGGCCATGGGCTAAAAGCCAACCAAGAACTCGAACGAGCCTCTGAACCGACACAACAACTTGCTGTAATTTCCAGCAGCTACGACCTAGCTTGCATCGCGTCGTTTGCGAGACTTTTGGCCATTGGGGCTTTAACCACCGACCAAAGCCTCTCCACAACGTCCCAAGGAATGATTTGAACCATGGCTAAGGGCCCTAGGCCAGCCACAATTCGCCTCATTCCAGCAACCACCCGAAAGTTCTCACCGAGGGCCCTCATGCGTGCGTGTGTAGTGTTTATGCTATGATCGATGTCTTGCGTCGTTCCAGTGGCCATTTGATTGACCATGGCACGATCTAGACATCTAGGAGCATGATATGAACCGTGGCTAAGGGCCATAGGCCAACCAAGATCCATACCAAGCAACAAAAGAACGAAATCAAAAGCTGAACAAATGAAGAAGCCGAATGGGGAAAGGGGCTGTTTTCACGTTTTGATTAAAAACCGAGGGGACATGGACCAAGCCACCAAAAGGGCAACTTAGTCACGTCTTAGACATGCTAGGGAAGTGATCCAACCATGGCTATAGGCCCTTGGGGCAGCCAAGATCAGATCCTTCCTCCTTGACATCCAAACTGAATTTTCGAATCACATTTCTGCACCTATGGGGAACTTGCTGTCATTTCGGTTTTCCAGCAAGCATGGGGCTGGTTTGGATGGACCAACATGGTCCTAATGCATCCTACTACATGTATACAAGCCGCCTTGGGAGCCTGGAGTCGATCCAATACCTGAAACTCACAAACCAAAAGAAATCGTGAAGCTTGCCATGAAGAGCCGAAATTCTGCATGTGTGTTCCAAAATATTTTGACATGTATCTCGGTTTTTGCTTGCTAAAACATGATCATGTACTGAAAAATAAATGATAATATGACTTGATTGAGGTTTGAAAGAAATCTAGACATGCCTGGTTTCGTTTCGAAAGAAAACGAAAAGAAGAGACGAGACGGCAGCGGAGGAGACGGAGTGGCTTGCTTCTCTACCTTTCTTGGCTCTCGATTTTTCTCCCTTTCTCCCTAGCTGTTATTCACGTTTTTTTCTACTGAAAAGGGGTCTTATTTTCGGTGGAGGTGGAGGGGGAGTGATGGTTATGAAGGTGAGGAGAAGGGTGCACAAAAATAGGATCATATCAAGACCAAGTCTTCATGCATTTGAATTTTGAATTTTGAATTGCTATCAAATGATCTCTTGGGTGATTCTAGACTATAGTGGCCGATTTTATCATGCCAAACAAGGGTTAGGATAGTGGTCTAGTATTAATTAATTAAGGTGGAAAAATAGCTAAAAGAATTAGCATGCTAATCAACCAAGAATGAGTCAAAGGTGAGTTGGCAAGTCCTAGTTTGTTCTTCTAGGGGTGTGGCCGAAAATGCATGATAAATGGTAGGGGGAAAATTGATTATCTAGTAATTTAATAACCCTTAAAAGCCTTACTAATCCTTTAATTAATTTAGTGAACTAACCCCTTAATTAAGTAACTTAAATGAGCTCATTTCTTAATCACCTCCAATAATTTAAATTAAAATCCTCAACTAACTTAAATAATTCCTTAAACTTCTTTTTTAACTTAAATGAACTTACTTGCTAGCTAAATTAACTTCTGGAAATATTTCTCAAATCTTAAATTCTTTCTCAAAACTCCAACTCCAGTCCGGCCTCACTGAAATAACTGAAATGCTAAAAATCAAACTACTGAACTGAAATAATGAATAATTAACTTCAAATAAATGCATTTAAAATAATCATGCAATGAAGTCAATTAAATTTAAAAATCTAGAATTATGCATGGCTTATACGTCTACTGACTTACGGGTTCTACAGGTGGGGCGTGTGTTTATAATTTTTAGGTTAGGGTTTAGGGATTAAAGTTTAATATAAAACATGTGTGCAAGTTTTGGCCCATTAATCATAATATAGCTCAGCCACTAAGATCTCTCGAAGCCAAACACTTTGCTCATATTGTGGCTTTTGACAACTTCAGAGCTCAGATTCTAAAGAACATTAAAGCCATTAGCAGGCAATGTCACGAACCATCGATAAACTTAAATTCAAGAGCCATAATGTTAACACGAAAGATGAACCATCCAATCAAATCACTCAAGTTCAGTAGTGTTTGCAATAACATGTGGTTCATTGAATAGTTCATCTTCAGACTACCCTCGGCAGTCAGTTTCAAGAAGTTCTCAAATATATACAAAAAAGTGGTGCAAAAAAAAGGGAAGTGATTGACTATAAGAAGCTTGAAGAGAAAAAATGTCATGCTTAAAGGGCTAAGTATGAAGATGCTAAAAGAGAAGAAGAGGGGGGAGAAATTTATGAAGACAAATGGAAGATAAAGTTGAGATTATTTTAGTCACAATACTTAGTGTGAATATAAATTTTCAATCATTGTGAGAATAATATTCTACTCATCATATATTAAAACATGACATTGTGTGCTTGCGAGAAAAAATCATGCAAAAATGCTGCTTTTATTTTTCAACTAGATCCTAAGAAGGTAGATGACGCTTTAAGAAACTCTAGTTGGATAGATGCTATGCAAGTTGAACTTAACCATGTATGACATTTAGTTCTCAGACATGTAAATCAGCATGTTATTGGAACTAGATAGGTATTAAGACACAAATTGGATGAGTGTGAATTGGTATTAGAAAATGAAGCTAGACTAGTATAGACAAGAAGAGTGTATTGACTCTGATGAATCATTTGATCTTGTTTGTGGGGACCCGGACGCTAATCATCTTCTTAATCATCTTTGGGATTTAATTATCAATTAAGATAAACAGGGTCTAAAAATTTTTCTTTTTAAAATATAAGTGCGGAACGTAAGGGAATTTAATTAATATACATCTCAGTACAAAAGTACAATAATGTACAACAATTATTCAAACTAGTTTAAGGTTCAACTACTAATTTTCAGTATTAAACAAAGTCTACATCCAAGTCCGGAATCACCACTCTAATCTCGATCTCTCATCATCCTCTTGACCCTGATCCTGCCCCACCTGTTGTCATGCACACATACAAACAAGACAACAGTCGGATACTCCGGTGAGAATAAATCCCAGTATAAATAATGTATACATGCAGTTAACTGAATTAACATAAAAGCATGAATTATATCTTATCACATGTAGCATAATCAAACAACATGTATCCATACCAGTCTGTAAATAAAACATGAATCGTAATCTACGAAACATAAATCAATACAGATCTGTAAATCAAATTCTAGTCTCAATATCTAAAACTCGACTCATCTCTCATTCTAATCTAGGGATCCCGGTGAATAAGAACGTAACAAGTCTCCCACCTACTACTACCAGTCGCAGTGGCGGTACGTTCTTATTTCTGGACTTTGGTCTAATCTATATCGAATAGAATGCTATATGTATCTGAAGCATAACGATATACCAAACGTCCAGTGCCTTGGCGTATCTACCAAGACTAAGCCTATTCTGACAAGGTGCAATGGGTCAGTGACAAGTCTGTCAAAATCTAACCCCTCTGTCAGTGACTCTTACTTAATAGCTCTCTGCTTTCTACTTCTAATTCAATAGAATAAACATACTCATTAAAACACAAAGGTATAAAAACAATACCATACAAGTATGTAGTTTAGGGAAACTCGAGTTAAATCTAACTCAAGTCGATCTCCCAATTGACATCCATTTATACCTTTCTCTTCTCGGTCTGATGAAGACGAAGTCTTGTATTCCAATCTGTCCATATCCAAATCTGATAATGACGATCATATAAATACCATATCAGTATATAACTCAATTCAAGACCTGTTCTGATCAATACTCAAATCAGTATATAATCTGATCCATATCTGAACAAGGTACAATCTAATTCATATCAATGATATCACGATACAATCGAAATCATTACTGAATCTGATCAATATCAATCTACTGATGTTTCGACGGCATAACAATACAGTCACGATAACCCCGTCTATCTCAACATCACGGATATAATACAAGAATTCATAATCAGTATCAGTACAATTCATAATCTGAATAATAACACAACTCTGATATAGAATCTCAACTAATTCAACTCTGAAATTCATAACAATTTCATAAACAGTCTATTCTTTAATTTGACTTCAGTTATACCATGTCTACTATAGCAGAAACATCATATCTGATTCATATTCAATTCTGACAATATCATAAATTCAAATCATGTCTAAACGTAACGAAACTTACGTCCTTGTATAGCTCGTAGCGAGAGGAGTACGATACTATGTTCGGATTCGACTTCTGATACACGGATATCTCAAAATCACTATTTGAAGATATGAAAGGCTTTAAGAAATTTGTTGAAGGAAAACCCACGATTTCTTATGCTGAAATCGTGAGAATCAATACATATATATATATCTCAATTGCATGTCAAACAAATGGCTAAACCTTCACACTGCACGTCGCAACGCGGGTGCGCTCCATGTATTGATATGCATCAACTTTCCCCGAAGCTTGGACCGCGGGTGCGCTCTGCCTTTTAACGCGGGTGCGCTGACCCTACTGGTACAACACCGCGGGTGCGGTCTGTCTAGCACCGCGGGTGCGGTGTCACTTCCGTAATTAATCTCCAACTCTCTGTCCATCAACCGCGGGTGCGGTCTTGTTCGTAGCGCGGGTGCGGTCTAGACTTTATGCAACACTTCATTATCTCATTTAGTGCTTCTCATTACATGTCATGCATACTCATATCTTCCGAATATCACATCAATGAAGACTAATAAATCTCGAGCCTTACATTTCTCCCCCTCTAAGAAATGATTTCGTCCTCGAAATCACAAGTAATTAATTCAGACATATCAGAAGGAATGTATATAGAGTTTAAATCAAAACTCATGTCAATGAATCCATTCTGAAATCTTAATCTCATATCAGATTCCGTCTTTCAAGGAATATTTCTAATGCTCCGTCGATTTTACTGTATATGCAACAGTAGAATATTCTTCGTTCTAAATTTTCTTCTTTTCACGGATCTCTGATTCCAGACTGGAGTAGTCATTCAAGAAGCATAAAATCATAATACCACTCGAAATCATTTTAATCGAATCAATCGTAAAATACTGGCTATACAACATCCGTATATACCAATCAACGGCTCATACCAAATCAATATCATTAGCTGATATCAAATCTGTTTATCCCAGTCAAGGATATATTAAGTCTTCGGCCCCAAATACCAATCGTCATCATCCGACGTTGGCGTATTAAGTCTGTCTGGTCTGAGCTATCTTTATTTTCTTCTGAATTAGCTACATTTTCTTTGTCACATCTCTGACTGTATCAAATCTTATCTCAGGTATCTCCGAGATATTATTCTTATACCAAAGAAATCTGCAGTACTCACTGTACAATATATCGTCTGTAACTATTTCATTATCTATCCGGTCATCTGATAACTATGATCGTACAATAATTCACACAGCGACAATATGTCATATCAACTGGTGCTAGCATCCATCACTGCCACTCCCTGGATATCTCTCAATATCCGGATAGTACATTCTGGCTATCTGTCAGTCGGTGGATAATATATGAATGAGTTCATGGTACGTTCTGCCACAATTACAAACTCAATCAAAATCACAATCTGATATAGTCTAGTTCTACATTCTGCTCAATCTGACCATTTCTTTGACATCGATCTTTGTCATCTGGTCATGTTTGTACGTCATCTTGTACAAACTAATAGATATAGATTGAACAATCTGTCAATCACAATCATATTATATCACAATCTGGAAGGTATTATAGTGATCTCATTACGAAATTCATCGAATTATACTTCCCATGTCTAGTCAGAATATACAAATTCTATAATAATTCTTCTGATATCTATCTTTCTATCTTCATTTATTGGCGATTTAGACATTTCAGTACAATTATGCCAACATTTCAGCATAATTCTGTCATAACTGATTTAATCGGTCTATATCAAAACTATCTGTTCGAATTATCATATACTTTCGGTTACCGGAATGACTACTGAATCCATTTCTGTGCGCTTCTGGCCCTATCTGTCATTTCCAATTCGAACTATTTGGTACAAACAATCAGTTAATAATGTAATTAAAGAAAAATACCTACCTGGTATTCGGTTCTGATTGTCGATATCAAATTCTGTTGTACAATTCTGAAACATTTGACATCACAAGATAATCATTCTCATACCGTAAAATCACTTATCTGTCATTCTGATTGATACTCTGTTCTGATTATTGAAATTAAGCTCTGAACATTCTGATTATATTTCTGATCTACTGAAATTCTCGAATTCAACTCTGATTCAGATTGAATAATCTATATTAAACACTGACTCAGAATAATAGTACTATCAAATCAGATTCATAATATCAATAATCTATACTGATCTAGTGAGTTTAGTAAACTCATAAAACGGCAATTCCTGGCAATATCGTCAATTCTGACTAATCAATCACGTCTTTATGTCGTTCTGATCAACTGCTATATATCATCTGCAAATATAATATGTCCTCAAACAATATAAGCTGTCTCAAATATTGTGTTAGAACAATAACAATACTCAGGCAGACACAAAACAACAATCGTATACGAAAATCTGTCAATTCAGACCAAAATAAATTTCTGACATTTCTGACATTTCTGCTCTGTCTGATATCGGTAATATTCTTATCTACTGATCACAAGCTCAACTGTGTCAAAATCAATCGGTATATTGACTTCAGATATCGCTTATTCTGACTACAATATGTTTTTAAGCAGGATTCATATCTGAATAATTTCTGTATACAATAATCACAGTTCTCAGAGTATTAAATACAATATTCAGATATTCGATTCAGTCAATCAAATGCTACAAATATATAAAATTGTCATAGATACAACGAGCATGAAATCATCAGAATATCTCTGAACATACTGAAATATGTCACCGGGAAACACTAAGTCAAATGTAACTCCTGGCCCGTACTCTTCTACTGATCTTTCAATTCTTTCACTTCATTCAGTGACATTCTGCACATTCAATATCATTCTGTACTGGATTCTAATAAAACAAACAGTATTTGATCTCAATTCAATTCTGAAGTCTATCTTTCAATCAGAAGCAAATCCAAAATCTCATCTGGAAAATATCAGCAACTCATACATTATTGGCAAATCTGCCAATTCTAGGCTCGATTTCAGTACATCTACTGAATACATAAGGATACCATCTGCTCTTTTCTGTATCCATCGAGTCATAATCAATACAGATATCAAAGGAATTCTAGATCTAGAATCCTTATCGTGAAATCTCTACTCATCAGCCTATTTCTGGTCTGAATCTTAAACTCTCCTGACAAGAATCTATAATAGTTCTGTACTTGTTCAGCATATTAATATCAATAATGCAATCAAATCAGAAAACACAAGTACCTCATAATTTAACTCGATCTCATTCTCTTCTTACTGTAGTATACCATATTTCACAGAAATCTCTGATATCAATCTTTCTTTTCCAACAAGTAAGGGAATCAATACTACAGTACAATCAGACTCAACAGATACAGCGTATCTCAATGCAACTCAGTCAAAGGTAATCGTATGGAATGCATTAGTATATATCAATACATATGCAATATAATCATAAAAGAACAGTACCTGCCACTATATCATCAAGTGCCTCTTGGGTCTGTTCCTCGGTCACTACCACCAGATGGTCCTGATCCCTGAAATCTTCGTGAATCTCTCTGTGGACAAACTTTAGCAAAGTGTCCCCGTTGTTTGCAGATATTGCATATACCAGTCACTCCCTGGCATTGCTCGGTAGGATGTCTTCCTCCACAAGTTCTGCAATACCCTACAATGTAATCCGAGCTAGAACCACTGGAGCTAGATGACCCGCTCCCTAACTTCTTAGACTGTTTCTTTCGAGCTTTCGGCAAAACTTGCTTTCCACTCGTACTGCCTTTATCAAATCTAAGAGGGGATTGCTGTGTCTGGGGTTGCATCTCACACACCCTTTTTAGTTGTCTAATCAGACTCGCCTCCGCTCTCTTCGCTTTACTCAAGGCATCAGCAAAATGGTAAGGTCGCTGCATATTCATCAATGCAACTATCTCCGAGTTCAATCCTCTGATGAACTGATCCGCTACAGCTTCATCATTCCCAATTACATGAGGAGCAAAACGCAGTAGAGTAGAGAATTTAGCAACATATCCTTCAATATTCAGTTGACCTTGTCTCAAATTCTCAAACTCTACTCTTTTATCTTCCCCGTACGAAACTGAGAAAAATCTTCGATAAAATTCAGTTCTGAATATTTCCCACGAAATCACTGTACCTCTCTGTTCTAGCATTCTTTTACTTGTAGTCCACCAACTTCTGGCAGTCTCTCGTAACTGGTGGAATATCAGTTTAATTCTCTGTTCATCTGAATAATCAAGTAAATCAAACAGTATTTCTATGTCATCAAACCAGTTCTCACAATCTTCAGACGTCTCGACACCACTCAGAATCGGCGGCTGAAATAACTGAAATTCTTCCAACTGTATTTCCATCTGAGTTTCTAATACATCTATCTGTTCAGTCGAAGTACTACCCCTTTCTGGAATTCTCCGTGGAGGTAAATCTGCTTATAAAACCATTAGTACTCAAATACTACAAATCTGTTCCAATCTCTCTCTGATCATCTTATTGCTGATCATGAATCAGATCTGATTCATACTCAATAATACATATTACCAACTCAAATCAGATAATCAGGTAAACATGTATTTCAAAGCAGTAAAGCATAATGTCATGCTAGCACACACAATGTAAGGCAACATTAAAATAAATTTCATGCTAGCAATCACATGCAAGGAAAGAAAACTCAATCTAGCCCGCTCATTCTCTTCTATCTCAGTCTAAGGGATCTATCGCTCTGATACCACCTGTTGTGGGGACCCGGACGCTAATCATCTTCTTAATCATCTTTGGGATTTAATTATCAATTAAGATAAACAGGGTCTAAAAATTTTTCTTTTTAAAATATAAGTGCGGAACGTAATGGAATTTAACTAATATACATCTCAGTATAAAAGTACAATAATGTACAACAATTATTCAAACTAGTCTAAGGTTCAACTACTAATTTTCAGTATTAAACAAAGTCTACATCCAAGTCCGGAATCACCACTCTAATCTCGATCTCTCATCATCCTCTTGACCCTGATCCTGCCCCACCTGTTGTCATGCACACATACAAACAAGACAACAGCCGGATACTCCGGTGAGAATAAATCCCAGTATAAATAATGTATACATGCAGTTAACTGAATTAACATAAAAGCATGAATTATATCTTATCACATGTAGCATAATCAAACAACATGTATCCATACCAGTCTGTAAATAAAACATGAATCGTAATCTACGAAACAAAAATCAATACAGATCTGTAAATCAAATTCTAGTCTCAATATCTAAAACTCGACTCATCTCTCATTCTAATCTAGGGATCCCGGTGAATAAGAACGTAACAAGTCTCCCACCTACTACTACCAGTCGCAGTGGCGGTACATTCTTATTTCTGGACTTTGGTCTAATCTATATCGAACAGAATGCTATCTGTATCTGAAGCATAACAATATACCAAACGTCCAGTGCCTTGGCGTATCTACCAAGACTAAGCCTATTCTGACAAGGTGCAATGGGTCAGTGACAAGTCTGTCAAAATCTAACCCCTCTGTCAGTGACTCTTACTTAATAGCTCTCTGCTTTCTACTTCTAATTCAATAGAATAAACATACTCATTAAAACACAAAGGTATAAAAACAATACCATACAAGTATGTGGTTTAGGAAAACTCGAGTTAAATCTAACTCAAGTCGATCTCCCAATTGACATCCATTTATACCTTTCTCTTCTCGGTCTGATGAAGACGAAGTCTTGTATTCCAATCTGTCCATATCCAAATCTGATAATGACGATCATATAAATACCATATCAGTATATAACTCAATTCAAGACCTGTTCTGATCAATACTCAAATCAGTATATAATCTGATCCATATCTGAACAAGGTACAATCTAATTCATATCAATGATATCACGATACAATCGAAATCATTACTGAATCTGATCAATATCAATCTACTGATGTTTCGACGGCATAACAATACAGTCACGATAACCCCGTCTATCTCAACATCACGGATATAATACAAGAATTCATAATCAGTATCAGTACAATTCATAATCTGAATAATAACACAACTCTGATATAGAATCTCAACTAATTCAACTCTGAAATTCATAACAATTTCAAAAACAGTCTATTCTTTAATCTGACTTCAGTTATACCATGTCTACTGTAGCAGAAACATCATATCTGATTCATATTCAATTCTGACAATATCATAAATTCAAATCATGTCTAAACATAACGAAACTTACGTCCTTGTATAGCTCGTAGCGAGAGGAGTACGATACTATGTTCGGATTCGACTTCTGATACACGGATATCTCAAAATCACTATTTGAAGATATGAAAGGCTTTAAGAAATTTGTTGAAGGAAAACCCACGATTTCTTATGCTGAAATCGTGAGAATCAATACATATATATATATCTCAATTGCATGTCAAACAAATGGCTAAACCTTCACACTGCACGTTGCACCGCGGGTGCGCTCCATGTATTGATATGCATCAACTTTCCCCGAAGCTTGGACCGCGGGTGCGCTCTGTCTTTTAACGCGGGTGCGCTGACCCTACTGGTACAACACCGCGGGTGCGGTCTGTCTAGCACCGCGGGTACGGTGTCACTTCCGTAATTAATCTCCAACTCTCTGTCCATCAACCGCGGGTGCGGTCTTGTTCGTAGCGCGGGTGCGGTCTAGACTTTATGCAACACTTCATTATCTCATTTAGTGCTTCTCATTACATGTCATGCATACTCATATCTTCCGAATATCACATCAATGAAGACTAATAAATCTCGAGCCTTACATTGTTGCTAGACTTGAGCCTATTGTCTTGCATTTGATGCCTTTAAAGATTTCAAGGTCTATAAAACTTATGTTAAATATGCTTTATTGAATGGTGTTTTAAATGAAGAAGTTTATATTGAGCAACCATTTGGTTTTTATTAATAATGCAAGTTATAATTATGTGTACAAGCTGGACAAAGACTTATACAACCTGAAGCAAGCTGCCCGAGCTTGATATGATACTTTGTCCAAAATTTTAATTGATAATGATTTTATTGGAACTATACATAAGACTCTTTAAATTCACTAAGGGAGATCACACTCTACTTGTCCATATATGTTGATGACATTGTCTTCGGTTCCACAAAACCCAAGATTTGTTAGAAATTTTCTAAGCTTATGCATGATAAATTTGAGATGAACATGATGACATATTTAACTTTATTTCTTGGATTCCAAGTCAAGAAATTCAATAATGGCATTTTTATCAATCAAACCAAATAAACCAATGAACTCTTGAAGAAGTTTGAAATAGAAAATTGTGCAGTTGTCTCTGCCCTTATTAATTCATCAATCAAGTTTGATAAAATTGTTAAGAAAATTTTTGTTACTCTAAGTTTTGATGATTGAAAAAATAATATCGAGTTGTTTCAGGATCTAACCACTTATTATTTATAATTTCAGGTATTCCAACCGCTGAATCAACTTTGACCTCTCAATGACCTAAAGCTGCAGATAATCTGTTTTATGACCGGTCCGTGTATTTGATGAAGTAAACAAAAGTAACCGTTGTAGTCCAACTGCTTTGCAACTGGTCAGATACAAGAAAATCTAGGTGGATACTGCAATTCAAGTTTTCCAATGACTACCAGATAAATTATAATTGCACTATATCCTAGCAACTCTGGAATGACATAAAGTTTCCTAAATCATCTATGTAGACTCTGGATTGAAGAAAAAGATGAGTTGAATTGCGGATACATGCTTTCTTCTTTCAAGTTTGACAAGATTTCCAAGCACACTTACGCTATCATACTTCAAGTTGCTCATTTAGCACACACTTATCAGAATATATCGGATCTTCAAAGATCAATTTATGCTACCCTACGAACACTAGTCGCTCAAGCTAATATTTGGTTCTTTGTGTTCTTTTCTAGTCAACTGTGGGTTCTTAAATACCCAAATCTTGCAAATTGATCACCAAGTGTTTTAGCTTAGTCAGTGATAAGTCCTATTTTAATTGAGTTGTTACAAGAATTTTTAAAATAAAGTCTTTTAGTATATTCATTCTTAAGTGGAAGAAAGAGTGACGTGTGAGTGTTTATTTCCGAACATAGATAAAATTTATGTCTTATTTCCTTTACATTCTTCTTTATTTCTTATCTGCTCTGAAACGTCCACTATTTTTTAACTTTAAAATCCTACTCAAATTTCTTTTTCCATACTAAATTTCGGATTCCATCATTTAAAATAACTTTACATTTTCATAAATCAAAATAGTTTAACATTAAAATCTCAAATGCATAAAAATCTCTAAAACGTCAATTAACACAATTCGACTCCAACCTTTAACATGATCATCCTAACTTCAAAATAAAGCATAAAAATCTCTAATAAATTCATTAACAAAAATCTTTAAATCTTTCAACTATCAAGCTAATGCGGTAAATAAATGTCCCTCGGGAGTATAGTCCGGACTCGATCCACTCAAGCGTCAGCGCCTCCCTCAATATAATCATCACCTGTAGCATTCAAACCTAGTGAGTCTAATGACTCAGCACGTTCCTAACATGAGTAGCAAATAATACATATACAATTACATGCATTAAAATCATATTTCTATTCAAAATAAGCTTGTAATCATAAATAAATCATAAATCGTAAAACTTTCAATTATTTATCATTTTGAGGGAAGTTTGATCCTTGAAAGTGACTAACTTTTATACTCTGGTCGATTAATCAGTCTTAGCTCACCATTGCGTATGAGGACGGGCATTAGGCACTGACGTAAAATGGAAATACGATCGTTGGACTCCCTCTGAGGCTTTCTCCCTCACGATATTCCCAAAAATCATATATCATATCTTTTATGTCACAGTCAATTCACATCCTTCAAAATTTTTTACCTTTCCTTTTTAATCATAAAATAACATGTCCTTTCCAATTTCGTAAAATAGAATTTTAACATTAAAAATTGCACAGCTTTATCATAAATAATAAAATCTCATAGTTTCATCATAAATATTTTTAAAATATCATTTTTCATGCGTTATGATTCTTCGGAAAACTGCCACCCAATTCGTACTGCCTAGGTGTAAAATGACTGTTTTACCCTTGGACCAAAAAATTCTCGATTTTGACTTTTTCTCGCTTTGATTGACTCGAGACTATCCCAAATAATCATTTAGGCTTAAATTTAATTTTTAATATTTTTATTTAACGTAAACTCGAGGATTTAGATTTAATTCCTTAATTACTAATTTGTGAGACATTTAATTCTCGAATTAATTCAAACTCGAATATTTTCTTTCCAAACTTTCAACATAATTTTTTATTCCTAAAATACCCTCGTGAGCCATGAACCGACCCCCGTAGACCATGGTTGGAACCTTTTTTTCTCCTAAATCCTAAATTTGAACCCTTGCTCGTTTGCACCGAGCCACCCCCGATATCCGCGAGCCAAGGCCGAACCACCTTGGCCCGGCCCCTGACCAGACCCCCTAGGGACCCTACTGAACCCTCTTGGACCAGCACTGTAGTCCCCAGCCCATGCAAAGGTCCCCTGCGCAAGCCACAAGTTGCAGCACCTTCTCTTAGTTTCACTAGGACTCTAGCTCACACTAGGACTCTTTTACTCCAGCAACCACTGAGCCCAAACCCTCCTAACCATGTCTAGAACACTCTCTGACCTAGCCTAGACCAACCCCCAACGAGCCGCACGCCTCTGCTTCAGAATCGAGCCACGCGCAAGCCATAGCTTCCCTAGGTTGGCCGCGGCTTCTCTTCCTTGAACGTCCAAGAGTCCAGGTGTGCTAGGGATCCTTCTAACCTTTAATCATCACCTGCACAGGACCATGACCAAGCCTGGTCGAGCCCTGGTGCAGCCCCCTTCATGGCCAAGCCCTTAAAGCATCCATGCGTCCCCTTATGTAAATCTCCTGTAAGGTCTAGGAAATTTGAACTACGTGACCTGACCGCATGCAATCTAGGGTTTTATTTAGAAATATGTGTTTAATTATTTTTATGCATTTAATTCATGGTTAGGTGTTTTTGCATGGGAATTTTAAATTTTCATGCATTAGGATTTTAAGTTGCATTTCGCGCTCGAATGGGTAACGGAAACCGGGGATAATCAGGAAAAATATTTTTATTGAATAATTATTTTTAATTATTTATTATGGGGTGTTTTTAAGTATGATTTTTGAAAATGGGCCTTGGTTGTGTGTTTTTACTCGTCGGGTCATATTTTTAATCGGTATGCAAAATTTAGCGAGACGGGAGACTTTTTGATGGTTCGAGCAATATTTTCTAAAACATATCTAACCAAAATATTTTTTGTGAGTGTTATTGAACTTGATGGGTTTATTTTAATGCTTAATGGGCTCAAAATTCTTTTTAATCCATTTAATTTCATTAGGGCCCATTTAGGCATGAAAATTCTATTTTAAACCTAACCTAATCAAACCCTAAACCTAATACACCCCCTTGGCCGCCCCTCTCCTCATTCAGCAGCCTCCACGCCTCTCTGATTCACGTCCCGTGCGTTGTTCTTCGAGTTTTCAAGCGTATAATCATCAAGGCACGCCATATATCTTTATTTTCGCATCATTCATGCTGTAAATATGCTGAATTATGTGCCTTGTGTGAAGGCTTCATAGTTCTTGCATGTTAAATCTTTTATGCTTTCGATTTGTCATGAAATCCTCATGTTTATGCATTCAACTAACGTTTTTCTTGAATTGTTATGTAAGGGGGCTGCTGGTCTATGTGCTAGGGTTCTGAACACGTTGAAAATTATGGTGTCATAGGGCCGAAGTTTGGCGAGGGTCGAGATATTGCATAGGCCGAAGGGTGCACCTTGTTTTCTTGAGTCGGGGATGGCTAGATTGGAACATTTGTGTGCGTCGGCTGTGCGAGGGTCGCCCCTAGTCCTGGACCAGACCTTGGTGTGTCCGAGCCGTGGCCTAGGATGGCTCGAACATGCCGGAGTTAGTGAAGAGGTCGTTTGAGCGAAGGGTGCTAAGGTTGTTCTCGGTTGGGGAATTTTGAGTGGCTCACGGTCGTGTGCGTCGTGCAGTGTCCATGGGGCTTTGAGATTGGGTTAGTTTGGTCAAGGAAGGTCCTAAGGTGGGCTAGGAAGTGTTTGTACAAGTCTGGAACGAGCTGGTAGGGCCTAGGGTTGAAGGGTTGCACGTTTGATTGACTAGGGTTGAAGTTCGAGAGACGCTGGAAAATTACAGCAACTTTTAGGATTGTATCGTGGGTCATAAGTGGTCTATAACGGGTGGTTTAGAGGCTGGACATGTAGGTTGAAGTCATATTTCAAGTTGGGAAAAATTTGGTTAAGTTTCGGGTTGATTCGGGTTAAAACCGGGACCCCAGTCCAAGTTTTAAAACGAATCGTTTAAGTTTTGAAATGAGTTCAATTTTACGTCTAAGAAATGCTTATTATGATGTTTTGGAGTGTTTTAAGGAGTTTGTTAAGCTTCGGGTCGAAATTTTGTGGTCTAGGGGTAAAATGGTCATTTAGGGTTTCTAGGGTCGAGTTTTTAATCATGACAACGCCCTAGACACGATTTTACATGTTTAAATGTTTATGTTATCACGTATATGACCTTTTTATGTAATTATGAAAATACGTTGCATGCTTATTTTAAGGAAAAGTTTATGTATATGCACGTTTTTATTAAATGATGAATATGATGACATGTTTTTGAAGCAAGGGAGTTGGTTGTGACTAATACGAATACGTTAATACGATGATATGTAAGGCCAAGGCTCAGTGGGCGGGTAATGATGTCGCTGATGTCCCCGCCGTCGGGTACTGCGGTTGCACGTAGATGGGTCCATCGCCTAATACGATGATACGAAAGTCACATCTAATGAACGAAATTCAAATTAAGAAAACGAATACGAATATGTTGATATGTTGGGATATGTTATGAAAATGTTTACGCTTTATCAGGTCATGATTATGCATATGATTTTATAAGATCATGAGACGTATCTTTATTACAGTACTTTTCACTGTTGCCTGTTATGTATATGTATTTTCTATAACGTTACAGGTGTGTTGAGTCTTTAGACTCACTATGTGTGAATGATGCATGTAAGTATGCTGATCAGGAGATTGGAGGTGCCAAAGACTGAGTAGGCAGGGCTGGATGTGCGCACACTAACCCGAGGACCTTACTTCTTCCGCACATCATGTTTATGAGATATGAGTGTTTTGGATATTTTTCAACTATGTATTGTTTTTATGTTGATGATTCGTCAGGAGTTTTGAGATTATTTTAACTGCAGTGATTTCTCTTATTTTAAAAATGTGTGATTTACAGCAATTATTGCATGCATGCTTGTAAATATTATTTTCGAAAAATAGCTTTAAAAAAATATATTTAGTAGACGTTTCATCTCCAGTCATCATTATTTGCTTATTCAACCCTTTTTCCATCCCTTAAACATCTTATATTGGCAGCATACCCGTGGAAAATCATAACACGTTCATATACACGTAAAAATCTTCAAAACTTTGAAAATAATTGTCAAAATGATAAGCAATTCGAACTCCAATATTTTTCATGTAAAAATACATAAAACATACATAATATGATTTGAATGTTGCGTCAAAAAAGTTTAGAAATGTGCCTTTGTGTTTTAGAACGCTCAAATATACGATCGTCGGCGTGGGGTGCATAGACGAACGAACGGGCAACGAAGACTCCTTGTTTTCTCCTCTCCAATTTTCGAAAATAAGTGTGTGTTGTGTGTGTGTGTGTGTGAGGGATTTCAGCTGATATCCTTCAAAAATACCTAGGAATTCTTTTTTATAGATTTTAATTTGCATGTTAATGAGCTTAGGTTTTGGGCCTTTAAATTTAGGAGAAATTGGGCCTACTTATCCTAGGTAAAATAGGCTCAATATCACTTGTTAAATTGAAAAATAATAGTTTATAAAAATCATTTTTTAAAAATAATAATTTTGATTTTGTAAAAGTCCCTTATTTGCCCAAAACCGGCTTCCCGGATAAGATTGAGCTCATCTCGTAAAATAATTCGAACTCTACCATTTTTAGAAAAATTTAATCATATTTAATCATAATAATAAGCCTTGAAAATATTTATTTTATCTTGGTCGTCCCGGTCTCCTTTCCCCAGCTTATTATCGAATGTTCGGATAAAATCTACATTTTCCCATAAAATCATGTAGTTAGACCTTTAATCATATATTATGCATCATGTAAGCATTTAATATCAATTAAATAAAACAATTATACAATTTAATTCATTTGCATGCATGTTGTTTATGTGATTTGACTTTTGGACGTTATATGCTCATTTCTTGTTAATTGTTGCTTGCATAGAATATTTAACTTATCACTAGTCAAACCGGAATGTTTTCCACTTGTTTATTTTCAGTACTTCAGTGAAGCTATCCATTCAAGAATCTTTGTTTTAACAGACTAAAAACTATTAGAACAACTCGTTTTTCAGATAATATTTAAAATAGTTTATTCACACTCTCTAAACTTTAATCAAATCCCATCTAGTGATATCAGGGAGGGTTTTTCTTGAACTTTGATAACCATATATATTTGAAATGACATCCTCTAACAATATTCCGATTTTTTCAAAAGATGAATATGATGATTAAAATATTTGTATGCAGGCACATTGGTTGTACAGGATGATGACATTTTGAATGTCATCACTGAAGGTCCACTACAACAAAAACGGCATACGACAACGGGTAAAATCCGTTGTCGTAGCCTTTTTAAAACTGTTGTAACTGAGGGTGTTGTTGAAAGTCCGCTCAACGACAACGGTTTTTACCCATTGTGGTAGGTTGAATTTGCCACGGTTTTTGAAAACCGTCGCTACTACATTTAGCGACGGTTTTGTTTCAACTGTCGCTACTTAGCGACGGTTTATTATACCGCCGCTAAAATGAGCGACGGTCAGCATAAAGCAACCGTCGCTAACTTTAGCGACGGTCTTTATTCATGCTTTCCGTCGCTAAGTTGTTTCGAAAAATAAAAAAAATTCTTTAATAATTTAATAAATATAAAAGAAACTAACAATCGAAACTAAAATCGTGTAAGAGAGAAAAATTTTAAATGTTGTGAAGTAGTAAAATCGTGAAAGAGAGAAAAATTTTAAGTGTTATGAAGTAGTAGTGAGAAAAATTTTATGTGTTATGAAGTAGTGAGAAAAATTTTAAGTGTTGTGTGAAGTGATAAAATTATGTAAGAGAGAAAAATTTTAAGTGTTATGAAGTAGTGAGAAAAATTTTAAGTGTTGTGTGAAGTGAGAAAATTGTGTAAGAGAGAAAAAATTTTAAGTGTTGTGGAGGAAAATGGACCGAAAATAGAGATATTTATAGAGAGTTTGCGCGGTATTTTGTTAAACCGTCGCTAATTTCAAATTAGCGAAGGTTGTCATAAATGCGTCGTCAAAGGTTGCGACGGTTTTATAAAATCCGTCGCTAAATGTAGCGGCGGATTTTAAAAACCGTCGCATGTTTTGATTATGCGACGGTATGGATAAAAACCGTCGCTCAATGTAGCGATGGTTAGAGTACCACACTGTCGCTAAGTGTAGCGACGGGGTTTTGAAAAAGTCGCTAATTTTGAACATGCACCAGGTTTCCTTAAACTAAAACCGTCGCTAATTTGAATTTAGCGACGGTAATAAATAATCCGTCGCTAAATTTAGCGACGGATTAAGAATTGTCTAAAAAAACAAGCTAATAGACAACGATTTTTTAAAACCGTTGTCGTTTGTCAAAAAAACACGCTAATCGACAACGGTTTTCAAAAACCGTTGTCGATTGTCCAAAAAAACACGCCAAAAGACAACAGTTCATAGAACCGTTGTCTTTTGCCCTAAAAAAACGCTGAAAGACAACGGTTTTTAGAAAACCGCTGTCGTTGACACCCTAAAAGACAACGGTTTTTAGAAAACAGTTGTCTTTGACCCTCTAAAAGACTCTTCAACAATGTGGAATGATATCCTGTATAAAACTCTTCAAAGAATTTTTTTGGCAAGATTAGAACTTGTTCTACTGAAAAAAAAAATTGGAAAAAACTAACCCAAATTTGTGAAGGTAATGACCAGATTAATGAGCATAAGTTGACTGTGGATATCTAGAAAATCGATAGCATAAAGATGAAAATTGTAGAAACTATGAGTGATTTCGATCAGAGATTTAACAGTATTGTGATCGAGCTAGCCGCTCTTGGTAAAGAGTATAGCAACAAAGAGGTTGCACAAAAAGCAATGAGAGCTCTTCCAAGAGTGATGTGAACCTGATTATGCATAAAATTCAAACACGAACTTGACCCAATTGTGCCTCCAGTTCAATGGAAAAAGGATTCTTGTAACCCTTGATCTTTATTTTTGAAACAAGTAGCATGATATTCACTCATAAACAACGTAGTTTAGTAACAAATAATATAAAGAAATAACTGCAAAGAACTTGTCTTTGACAATCCTCGTGAAGAACAATCGACAAACTTCACAAAGTATTGAAATTTTGACAATTTTTATTTTTAGGAACACACAAAGGCGTAAACAAAACCAAAATTTTTAGAGAGAAAAGTAATCTAAAAATATGGTGAAAACTCAATATTCCATTTTTCTAATTTTTACAACTTTTGTTCATATATAAGAAAGACAATAATTCATATAAATCTCGCAAGTTAGGTTTCCTTAAAATCCACAGTCGTGGTGTGCTTGTGCACGCAACATTCAATTCAAACTAGTTTTGGCTAGCCTCTTGTGCACGGGTGCACGAGCCAGCGCGCCTGGTTCTGCCCGGCGTGTGCAACTCTTCTTCCAGGCATGCAACTGCGAGTTCGGGTTGCGTAGGTGAATGCCAACTGCTGTTCTCCTGGGTCAATTTGCATTTGAATGATTGGTTGCTCGATACGATACCACTAAGTACTTCCTTGAACTCCTTTAATCGCTTGAATATGGTTGATGCTTCATCTTAAACCTCCATCAATCTTGTATGTTCAAAACAACAAAGCCTCTTGAAATTCCTTCCAATTATTCGTACATAATGCCTGATCAAATTCATATCATACTCCCCTTATTCAAAAAGATTTTTCCTTAAATATTTGCTACCTACACAAAAACAAAGCAAGTTAGTACACAATGAATTATATTATCAACATGCTTACTGTTCAAATCTATCTTGTAGGCGCTATCATCCATATGCTCCACCAACCTTAGAAACCCCAACTCCATGGTTGCCTCCGCCATAAATTCAACAATTACATTAGATAATAAATAACAAATTACACCAAATGATAATAATAAAACCTCATTAAGCATCATGAAAATCAAATTTATCCCCTTCTTAGACCTAGTTAACACCATAACAAATTCAATGCTAGAGTACGACCCTTGCTCACTAAGAATAAGAAAGTAGTTCATAGTTCATGCACGATATAATAATCTAGCCTAGATGTCATTTTACTATGTGCGCTGAATGTTTCACAATCTCACTAAACATATCTTTTCATATGCAATCAACACATATAATCATGCAACACATCAATGATCAAGCTACAACTATTTGTCTCACTATTAAATATCTCGTGTAATAAATATAGAATGAAAAATTTATTCTCTTTAAACAAATATTCATCATGATCAAAAAAATTTTCATATTCGACCATGCACATCTCAAAACCATAATCCGACAAATATAAATCATGAAAATAGGACATGCCACATGTATTATCCATTCAATCTTTAGCACTTCACAAGAATTTAAATCGATACATACACATCCTTGTAGCCACTAGATCTAATTAATTTGACATCTCATGAGAAATCAAAATCAACATTGTTTAAACTTTTGTCATGCAGTTTCTCACCACTCTCACTTCCATTAAACTTAGTGACAAAAGTTAAATTAAAGTCATATATCTTAAATACCATATCCATAGCTCTTCCTCCAAAATATTGAAAACAAGACGACATAGAAATAAGATACGGAAGCATGACATACCTCATAGTCGTTGCGTTTGCAATTACTCTTACCTCACCTCGATTGCCTCCAAATTCATATGGATCAACCCATTGGGCTTTTCCATCATCAAAACCCGTTCGCCTCCTTGTAATGACACCTACAAAATTATGCAAAGAAGAAATAACAATGTTCTAGATTGAACCGACTATATCATGACAATGTGAATAAACCTCTGTACAAAGGTACTTGAAGGGGTTTATAAAAAGTAAATTATTTCTCAACCCACTCTTTGTACAAAGGTACTTGCAAGGATTTATAAAAAATAAATTATTTCTCAACCTCATTCCTCAAAACAGTTATGAACCAAAGTTTTACTTTGTCTACTCTCCTCCTCTAGGGTAGACATAATAGGAACTTCCTCATCATTTAAGGATTTAGCTTCCACAGCATATTGTTCGGTGCTCGTACCATCAACTGGTGGAGTATCATCCTCCTCAACTTCCTCAACTTCAACCTTGAGCTCAAGCTCAAGCTCAAGCTCTACTTCTATTTTAGATTCAAGTTCTACTACAACTTTGGATTTAAGCCCCGCTTGAGAATCTACCACTGTCATTTCCTCACTTGGATATTAGTTAATATCATGTCAAATTTATTGTCACCAAATGCATCTAGTATCACATGTAAGAGTATTGAAGATTTCTGATGTACCTCAATATCCATGCTTGGTAGCTTCATGTTTCGACTCCATCACTGGCTTATCCATGATTTTCACCTCCATGCTCGACCTCCATGTGAATGCCGAAGATGACTCATGCAATAAAAGTTCCTCTCTTCTATCAACTCTCCTATCATAGTGATTAGGAATAAATCGTTTTTCATCGCTACTTTCATCTCATCATACGTGACTATTGGGTCTTCTCCACATATTCTCCTACCCAACACTAATTTATCCCACCAAGTAGCACCATAGCCGGTAAACTTCCTACAAGCTCGTTTTCCCTTCATAGCTTCCGAATAATTTCGGCTCTCAAAAATACACTTCATCCTCTCCTCCTAATCAAAATACTGATTTTTGGATAGGCTCTCCCATGAAAAGATCATCTTAAGACCACTCGAACTATACTCTTCTGGCCACCTCTTTGAGACAGATCGTATGTTTGGGGCACAGTATATTCGAAGATGGTATAGCGGTTGACCTGAATAAGTTGAAGACGTGATCAGTTAGCCAAGACCGACATTAGTTTCAGAAATTCACAGTTTTATGAGTTTAGCAGATCAGTATCGATGATTAATGTTTCGAATCTGATTGAAGATTGCTGTTTGTCTGGATTAGTATTTGAGACAGATTGTAGACCGTTGAGATTATATGCTGTCCAATCCGAACCAGAGCTGATTTTGAGAATTAAAGCGGCTCAGAAAGTTGATCAGAACGTTCAGAACTTGATAGCAATGGTTAGAGCAGGGCATCGATCAGAATATCAGGTACGTGATCAGGTATTATATGTGAATAATCATCTTGTTGTGCCGAATGTTTCTGATTTGAAATGACAGACATTATCAGAAGCGCACAGCAGTCGATTCAGTATTCATCCTGGTGGTAGAAAGATATATAATTATTTGAAAAGACAGATTGGTGAAAACAGATGAAAGATGATATTGCTGAATTTGTATCCAAATGTCTGAATTGCCAACAGGTGAAAGCTGAAAGAAAGAAACCAGGAGATCTGTTACAGAGACGAAGCTACCACGTTCCTCCCGAGGTTGTGATGCAATTTGCGTCGTGATTGACAGATTGACCAAATCAGCATGTTTTATTCCATACAAGATGACGTACAGACATGACTAGATGGCAGAGATTTATGTCAGAGATGTGGCCAGATTGCACGGAGTGCCGAAATCGATTGTATCAGACCGTGATCCTCGGTTTACTTCGCACTTTTTGCAGAGTTTACAGCAGGCTCTAGGTACGAAGTTACATCTGAGTACCGCATATCATCAACAGAACGATGGACAGTCAGAGCGGACTATCCAGACATTGGAGGATATGCTTAGAGCTATAGTGCTTGATTTTAGCACTAGTTGGCAAGAATCTTTGCCACTTTGTGAGTTCCTGTACAACAGCAGCTATCGGACGAGTATAGAGATGGCACTGTTTGAAGCGTTGTACGGCAAGAAGTGCAGATCCCCTCTGTATTGGGATGATATCTCTGAGGTGCCTGAGATTGGACCTGATATGATCAGAGATATGACAGAAAAAGTAAAGCTGATGTATAAGAAAATAAAGACAGCTCGAAATAGATAGGCCAAATATGCCAATGTTCATCGTAGACTATTGGTAAGTGACGCAGAAGACAAAATATTTTAAGGATTTCTTCGTTCAGAGGCATTGTCAAGTTTGGCAAGAAAGGGAAGTATACTCCTGATGCTTCATATATTGTTCAGCCAGAGGAGGCAGAACTAGATGAGACTTTGAGTTATTTCGAAAAATCGATCCAGATTCTCGATTGTAAAGAAAAGCAGTTCAGAATGAAGACAATTCCGCTTATGAAAGTTCAGTGGAGTCGTCATGGCATCCAAAAAGCTACTTGAGAGATTGAATCAGACATGAGACAGAAATTCCCAGAGTTATGTCACTGATGTGAGTTTCTTATTTAACTTTTATTCTCTATTCCTTATGGTATCTGATTTGTTATCTGAGTTGATTGTCTGTGATTTCGGGGACGAATCAGATCTTGGGGGGGAGAAATATAATGCCCGAGAATTGTGTTATGGTAATCTGAAATGATTTGTTGATAATTTATGTGATTTTAGACGGAACGAGCCAGACCGGGATAGGCACAAAGAAGACTGAATTATGTGCGAGGACTGAGCACCTCGCGCATTTGCGCGACCCAGCCAGGCGCATATGCGCGAGGTAGGCAGAGAACCTCGCGCATATGCGCGACATGGACCCGCGCATATGCGCGAGTATGGCAGAGAGTTGCAAAGAACATCGCGCATATGCGCCGGGTGAGGGCGCACATATGCGCGAGTTGCCAGTGAAGATACGCGCCGAGACATAGTGTCTCGCGCATATGCGCAAGACGTGCAGTGCAAAGAGTTGTGCCACCTATCCTTGGCATGCAAGTTGTAATATATAACATCTCATTTTCTTCAGTTGGAACCAGAGAAAGGAACGAGACACCTCAAAGGAAGCTTCAAGTTTTTTATTTCCAGAATTTGATGTATGGTAAATCCGTCCGTTTGATTTTAAATCCGACTTTAGTACCGTGTTTCTATCGACAAGAGCTTCAACTGGACGTAAGTTTTACTACGTTTTGTTATGATTCGAAAATATGATATTGAAGGAATCAGATATAATTCATATATGGTGTTCTTGTGATATTAGACATCGTATAATCAAAACCAGATTGAAGAACAGATACTGTATGAAATTGTTATGATTTATCAGAATTGATTTGATTGAGATTTGATATGAAATTGTATTATTATCGATTATGAGTTGTGGGAATTGATATCTGTTGATTTGTATTGCTGGGTATATTGAGATTGTGCAGTTATGCCGTTGAAACAGAATAAGATTGAGTTCTGATTATATCCAATATTGATTTGAGTGGTGTATTGATATTGTACTCCTCGATATTGTCATTGCCAGATTGAATATTGACAGGCTTTGAATTCGAGACTTCAACTTCGTCAGATAGACAGAAAGAAAGGTATAAATCAATGTTGATCCGGGATTGCACAACTCGAGTTTGATTTAACTTGAGTTTTCCAAAATCACATACTTAATTGTCATTGCCTCGATACGTTGCAATGTGTGAGATTGATATGCTTATTCTATTGATTTATAGTTAAGCATATGTTATGTGAGGAGTCATGGGCGGATGTGCCTAGTCCTTGGGCTGATGTGCCTGATATTTGGCGGAGATGCCAAGTCTTTGACGGAGGTGCCAAGACACCGGATGTTTGGTCATATCGATGTTTCTTAGGAGTGGATTGACTTCTATCGCCGAGATTCGATATGGACAGGACCAAAGTCCGTAAATAAGAACGTACCGCCACCACAATCGGGAGAGTAGGTGGGAGATTGTTACGTTCTTATTCAGATCGGGATCCCAAGATTAGGAAAGAGTCGAGTCAGAGATTATGAGTCAGAGTTTGATTTACAGTTTTATATTGATTCAGGTCTTTCAGATTTGATACATGTTATTGACATTTGTTTCATGCTTTTATATTTGTTTATATGATCGCATGTACACATTGTTTATACTGGCAATGTATTTCTCACCGGAGTTATCCGGCTGTTGTTGTGTTTGTATGTGTTCATGACAACATCTGGGACATGATCAGGGTCAAGAAGAGGATGAGAGATTCAAGATTAGCGTGGAGATCCGGGCTTAGAAGTAGATATGTTTCATCACCTGACATGTAGTGAATGAACAATAGTTTAATATGATACACTTTTGTACTTGGATCTGGATATTGATCTTGTAATTGAAATAATATTTATTTAATATGTTGCTCACTCTTGTATTTAAAAAAAAAATTAGACCATGTTTATCTTAATTGATTCAATTATTCCCAAAAAATGATTAAGAAATGAATTAGCGTCCGGGTCCCCACAGCAGGTGGTATCAGAGCAGTAGGTTACCTTAGCCTTAGATAGGAGCTAGTGAGCGGGGTAGAATGAGTTTTCTTTCCTTGCTATTGATTGCTAGCATGTGTTACTGCTTTATATAATACATGTTTACTTAACTATCTGATTTGATTGGTAACGTGTATTATTTGAGAATGAATCAGAACCGATTGTTGATCAACAGTAAGATGATCAGAGAAGGACCGAAACAAGTTTATGGTATTTGGTTACTAATCCTTTTGATAATCAGATTTACCTCCTCGAAGAATTCCAAAACAAGGTAGTACCTCGACTAATCAGATGGATGTGTCAGCAACTCCGATGGAAACAATGTTGGAGAGGTTTCGGTCATTTCAATCGCCGATTCTGAAGGGTACCGAGATGTCTGTTGATTGTGAGAGTTGGCTAGATGATATAGAGATGCTGTTTGATTTACTTGATTACCCAGATGAACGTAGAGTTAAACTGATTGGGCACCAGTTACACGAGGTCAAGAAGAGTTGGTGGATCGCTACTAAGGAAGCCTTAGAACAGCGTGATACGGTGATAACGTGGAAAATCTTTAAAGCTGAATTCTATCAAAGGTTTTTCCCAGTATCGTACCGAATGGACAAGAGTACAGAGTTTGCCAATTTGAAACAGGGCCATCTGAATATTGAAGGATATGTAGCAAAATTCTCTACCTTACTACGTTTTTCTCCCTATGTAGCTGGGAATGATGAAGCTGTAGCTGACCAGTTCATCAATGGATTGAATCCTGAGATATTTGCATTGGTAAATGTGGAGCGACCCCATAATTTTGCTGATGCCTTGAATAGGGCAAAGGGAGCTGAGGCAAGTTTGATCAAACAGCGAGGAATGTCGTATGTTGCTCAACCACAGAAACAGCAACAACCTCCAGCTCAATTCTTGCAATCACCGTCTAGATTTGATAGCGACAGTAATAGTGGGGGAAAGAAAGATTTTCTGAAAGCTCGAAAGAAACAATTTAAGAAGTTATGGAGTACTTCATCTAGCTCCAGTGGTTCTAGCCAAAGTTATACAGAGGTTTATTGCAGAACTTATTGAGGAAGACATCCCACAGAGCAATGCCGAGGTGTGTTTGGTAGTTGCCACGTCTGTCGACATCCAGGACACTTTAGTAAAGTCTGTCCATAGCAAAGTTCCCAACGACCCCAGAGAACAGAATCATCTGGATCAGTGGCACAGCCTGATAGACAATCATCTATTGTACACTCCTTCCAGCCACCACCGATGACTCCTTAGTCACAGCCAAGGCCAGGAGGAAGCCAAACAGTTAGCCAACCTCCTAGACAGTAGGCCAGAGTGTTACATTGACCGAGGAACAGGCCCAGAACGTATCTGATAATATTGTGGCAGGTAATTGTTTCCTATGTGGTTATTCTGCATATGTATTGATAGATACTGATGCATTCCATACGATTATCTTTGAACGAATTGCGTTGATATATGCTTTGTCTATTGAGTCATTATCTGTTGTAGTATTTTTCTCGTCACCTTTGAGGAGAGGTTTTGTATCAGTGACATCTGCTAGGCATTGTATGCTATAGTATGACGGAAATGAAATTGAGTTAGATTGTATTGTACTTGGGTTGTCTGATTTTGACTGCACTATTGATATTGATATACTGACCAAGTACAGAGCTACCGTTGAATTGTTTCCATAAGATTGTAAGATTCAGAACTGAGATGGCAGAAGAGTGGAAATTTTACGGTAAGGATTCTAGATCTAGAATTTCTTTGATATCTGCGATGTTTATGACTCGATTATTACAGAAAGGAGCAGAGGGATTCCTTATGTATTCAGTTGACGTACTGAAATCGAGCCTATCCTTGGCTGATTTGCCAGTGGTATATGAGTTTACTGGTGTTTTCTCAGATGAGATTTTAGAATTGCCTCTAGTCAGAGAAATAGATTTCAGCATTGAATGTGTACCAGGTACAGCTCCTATCTTTAAAATACTGGACAGGATGGTACTGATTGAATTGAAAGAGTTGAAAGATCAGTCTGAATATTTACCGGCCAAGGGTACATTAGACCAAGTGTCGTTCCATGAGGTATTTCAGTTATGTTTAGAGGTTAATGAATCGTGTATTTTAGAAGTATTTTAATGATTTTATGATTATTATATCGATGACATTCTGATATATTCGAAGAACATGACTGATTATACCGAACATTCAAGAATTGTGTTGAGTACTTCGAGAACAGAGAAATTGCATGAAAAACTGTCAAGATGTGAGTTTTGTCTGAGACATATTGTATGTTTGGGGCACATTATATTCGAAGATGGTATAGCGGTTGACCTAAATAAGTTGAAGACGTGATCAGTTAGCCAAGACCGACATTAGTTTCAGAAATTCACAGTTTTATGAGTTTAGCAGATCAGTATCGATGATTGAAGTTTCGAATCTGATTGAAGATTCCTGTTTGTCTGGATTAGTATTTGAGACAGATTGTAGACCGTTGAGATTATATGCTGTCCAATTCGAACCAGATCTGATTTTGAGAATTAAAGCGGCTCATAAAGTTGATCAAAACGTTCAAAACTCGATAGCAATGGTCAGAGCAGGGCATCGATCAGAGTATCAGGTACGTGATCAGGTATTATATGCGAATAATCATCTTGTTGTGCCGAATATTTCAAATTTGAAATGACAGACATTATCAGAAGCGCACAGCCGTCGATTCAGTATTCATCCTGGTGGTACAAAGATGTATAATTATTTGAAAAGACAAATTGGTGAAAACAGATGAAAGCTGATATTGCTGAATTTTTATCCAAATGTCTGAATTGCCAACAGTTGAAAGCTAAAAGAAAAAAACCAGGAGATCTATTACAGAATTTGTCTATTCCTGAATGGAAATGGAATTACATTTCCATGGACTTTGTGACGAAGCTACCACATTCCTCCCGAGGTTTTGATGCGATTTGGGTCGTGATTGACAGATTGACCAAATCAGCATGTTTTATTCCGTACAAGATGACGTACAGACATGACCAGATGGCAGAGATTTATGTCAGAGAGGTGGTCAGATTGCATGGAATGCCGAAATCGATTGTATCAGACCGTGATCCTCGGTTTACTTCGCACTTTTTGCAGAGTTTACAGCAGGCTCTAGGTACGAAGTTACATCTGAGTACCGCATATCATCCACAGACCGATGGACAGTCAGAGCGGACTATCCAGACATTGGAGGATATGCTTAGAGCTGTAGTGCTTGATTTTAGCACTAGTTGGCAAGAATCTTTGCCACTTTGTGAGTTTTCATACAACAGCAGCTATCAGACGAGTATAGAGATGGCACTGTTTGAAGCGTTGTACGGCAAGAAGTGCAGATCCCCTCTGTATTGGGATGATATCTCTGAGGTGCCTGAGATTGGACCTGATATGATCAGAGATATGATAGAAAAAGTAAAGCTGATGTATAAGAAAATAAAGACAGCTCGAAATAGATAGGCCAAATATGCCAATGTTCATCGTAGACTATTGGTAAGTGACGCAAAAGACAAAATATTTTAAGGATTTCTTCGTTCAGAGGCATTGTCAAGTTTGGCAAGAAAGGGAAATATAATCCTGATGCTTCATATATTGTTCAGCCAGAGGAGGCAGAACTAGATGAGACTTTGAGTTATTTCAAAAAATCGATCCAGATTCTCGATTGTAAAGAAAAGCAGTTCAGAATGAAGACAATTCCACTTATGAAAGTTCAGTGGAGTCGTCATGGCATCCAAAAAGCTACTTGAGAGATTGAATCAGACATGAGACAGAAATTCCCAGAGTTATGTCACTTATGTGAGTTTCTTATTTAGCTTTTATTCTCTATTCCTTATGGTATCTGATTTGTTATCTGAGTTGATTGTCTGTGATTTCGGGGACGAATCAGATCTTGGGGGGGGGAGAAATGTAATGCCCGAGAATTGTGTTATGGTAATCTGAAATGATTTGTTGAAAATTGATGTGATTTTAGACGGAACGAGCCAGACCGGGATAGGCACAAAGAAGACTGAATTATGTGCGAGGACTGAGCACCTCGAGCATTTGTGCGACCCAGCCAGGCGCATATGCGCGAGGTAGGCAGAGAACCTCGCGCATATGCGGGACATGGACCCGCGCATATGCGCGAGTATGGCAGGGAGTTGCAAAGAACCTCGCGCATATGCGCTGGGTGAGGGCGCGCATATGCGCGAGTTGCCGTGAAGATACGCGCCGAGACATAGTGTCTCGCGCATATGCGCCGAAGGAGGTCGCGCATATGCGCGAGACGTGCAGTGCAAAGAGTTGTGCCACCTATCCTTGGCATTCAAGTTGCAATATATAACATCTCATTTTCTTCAGTTGTAACCAGAGAAAGGAACGAGACACCTCAAGGAAGCTTCAAGTTTTTGATTTCCAGAATTTGATTTGTGGTAAATCCGTCCGTTTGATTTTAAATCCGACTTCAGTACCGTGTTCCTATCGACAAGAGCTTCAACTGGACGTAAGTTTTACTACGTTTTGTTATGATTCGAAAATATGATATTGAAGGAATCAGATATAATTCATATATGGTGTTCTTGTGATATTAGACATCGTATAATCAAAACCAGATATTGAAGAACAGATACTGTATGAAATTGTTATGATTTATCAGAATTGATTTGATTGAGATTTGATATCAAATTGTATTATTATCGATTATGAGTTGTTGGAATTGATGTATGTTGATTTGTATTGCTGGGTATATTGAGATTGTGCAGTTATGCCGTTGAAACAGAATAAGATTGAGTTCTGATTATATCCAGTATTGATTTGAGTGGTGTATTGATATTGTACTCCTCGATATTGTCATTGCCAGATTGAATATTGACAGGCTTTGTGTCAAGCCCGGGGCCGAAGAGGGCGGGGGGTGATCGTCGGTGCCATCAGTTGCACGGACAATGAGCGGCTCCTTGCAGGCTTCTAGGTGGAAGGAACATGAATGAACCGACCCACACGGGAATGAGAGGGCTTCCGAGACTGTTCAATGTAATGGACTGTACAGTTGAAAAAGGCTTAAAAGATTTGATTGTTACTACTCATATCACAAAGGTGCATCTTCTTTTCGGTAGCTCGTCACATAAGAACTCGAAAGTTAAGCGTGCTTGACTTGGGGCAATTTTGGGATGGTGACCCCCTGGGAAGTTTCCTACGGTGCTTGTGAGTGAGTACAGAAGCACGCTGGAAAGACTCGTCTTGGTACAGTGAGGACAGTCGTCGAATCTGGGGCGTTACAGTTGGTATCAGAGCCGACCTCTCTTAGTACGGTGTGGTTCGGGGACGAACTAAGCGGAAGCTGGTGGGCATGTCAAGCCCAGGGCCGAAGAGGGCGGGGGGTGATCGCCGGTGCCATCAGTTGCACGGACAATAATCGGCTCCTGGCAGGCTTCTAGGTAGAGGGAACATGAATGAACCGACCCACACGGGAATGAGAGGGATTCCTAGACTGTTCAATGTAATGGACTGTACAGTTAAAGAGGGCTTAAAAGATTTGATTGTTACTACTCATATCACGAATGTGCATCTTCTTTTCGGTAGCTCGTCACATAAGAACTCGAAAGTTAAGCGTGCTTGAATTGGGGCAACTTTGGGATGGGTGACCCCCTGAGAAGTTTCCTATGGTGCGTGTGAGTGAGGACATAAGCACGCTGGAAAGACTCATCTTGGTACAGTGAGGACAGTCGTCGAATACGGGCCTTTACACTTTGAATTCGAGACTTCAACTTCGTTAGATAGACAGAAAGAAAGGTATAAATCAATGTTGATCCGGGATTGCACAACTCGAGTTTGATTTAACTTGAGTTTCTTAAAATCACATACTTAATTGTCATTGCCTCGATATGTTGCAATGTGTGAGATTGATATGCTTATTCTATTGATTTATAGTTAAGCATATGTTATGTGAGGAGTCATGGGCGGATGTGCCTAGTCCTTGGGCTGATGTGCTTGATATTTGGCGGAGATGCCAAGTCTTTGGCGGAGGTGCCAAGACACCGGATGTTTGGTCATATCGATGTTGCTTAGGAGTGGATTGACTTCTATCGCCGAGATTCGATATGGACAGGACCAAAGTCCGTAAATAAGAACGTACCGCCACCACGATCGGGAAAGTAGGTGGGAGATTGTTACGTTCTTATTCAGATCGGGATCCCTAGATTAGGAAAGAGTCGAGTCAGAGATTATGAGTCAGAGTTTGATTTACAGTTTTATATTGATTCAGGTCTTTCAGATTTGATACATGTTATTGACATTTGTTTCATGCTTTTATATCTGTTTATATGATCGCATGTACACATTGTTTATACTGGGAATGTATTTCTCACCGGAGTTATCCGACTGTTGTTGTGTTTGTATGTGTGCATGACAACAGGTGGGACATGATCACTGTCAAGAAGAGGATGAGAGATTCAAGATTAGCGTGGAGATCCGGGCTTAGAAGTAGATCTGTTTCATCACCTGACATGTAGTGAATGAACAGTAGTTTAATATGATTTACTTTTGTACTTGGATCTGGATATTGATCTTGTAAATGAAATAAGATTTATTTCATATGTTGCGCACTCTTGTATTTAAAAAAAAAAATTAGACCATGTTTATCTTAATTGATTCAATTATTCCCAAAAATGATTAAGAAATGAATTAGCGTTTGAGTCCCCACACATAAGAACCGTTTTTTTTTGTGCTTTAATTTATTTGTGTTTTTCTTGATTTCAAAGTTCAGCTGCCGCCCAATGTGTGTCTAAATTCATTTTTAAATATTGTAGATATTAATGGCATGATGTTTGTTTCAAGCTTGTTTCCACCTTCTGGTAATGTCTCCCACTATTGAATACTAATTTGCTCTTGTACCAACCATTTTTTTTTATAAGGGGTAGCATTGACAGAGAAGTGACTGTGAATAAGACGTAAATACGCACGGTACTATCCTCTAATTCGCCCTTTTATTACAGATCCTTCTCGTGTTTAGAATATAGATTGTTATTGTAGTAAGTTGAAATTAAATTAAGGAAGTGGATAAATTTTATTGGTTGAATGGAGAAAGATTAAGTTCTTTTTCATTATGTCCAAATCCTATAGTCACAAGCAATACATATATACCAATGTGAATTGATATATAATTTTCCAGAAACAAAGTATAAAGGGATTATTACAAGTTTATATAATAAAGGAATAAATGGCCTAAGTGTTTATGAGTTGTACCGAAGTTCATTGATTTGTATTCCATGTACTAATCATACGGCAGAAACATTTCTGATGCTTCTGCCATGGACGAAAAAGATTATTATTATTCAAGATTCTTTAGTTTTATATCAAACGGTGATGTGCTGATTTGTGTTCTTGAGTCTTGTAACACGATATTACCAGAAGTCCATAGCACCACGCAAGCGTAGGTGCCGTCGAGCATATATTTCATAAAATGTGGCATAAGTAATATGTACTCAAGTAAACCACTTGCATAGGATTATTGAAGTCAGTGATGTGCAATGTGTTGTGAACTTAAGGGTGTGTCGAAACGTCTTCGGAAGGCTATGTTACTTGGTAAGGCAGGTCAGTGGGGTTTTAGATTCTTGATATGTTGGGGTCGAGGAGAAGGTTGCAATGTTCTTGTCCATATTAGCTCATCACAAAAAGAATATGATAATTGGACACGACTATTTACGAAGTTGCCGCACTATGAGCACTCACTTCCATGAAGTACTTAAAGCAATTCTTATGCTACACACAATACTTCTTGTGAAGCTGGTTCCTGTGGATGAGACTTGCACGAAAGAAAAGTGGAAATGGTTCGAGGTATGTATGCTACGATTCAAAGACATTCAATATATGTTTTATACTAATATATAGATATACCTTGGACTGAATTTTATTTGCATTGTTAGTAGGGTTGTCTAGGCACTTTGGATGGTACATATGTCAATGTTCACGTACAAATAATGGATAAGCCAAAATATAGAACAAGGAAATGGACAATAGCAATTAATGTTTTGGGTGTTTGTGATCGTGATATGAAGTTTATTTATGCATTAATCGGATGGGAAGGTTTAGCAGCAGATGCTAGGGTACTCCGAGATTTTATGAATCGACAAGATGGGTTGAATATTCCAAGAGGTACTATTCAAAATTTTATATTTGCTTGTACCATCAATACATCAATAATATTTTGATAAAAATAAAAAAACATTATGATATGTCAATAAGTTCAAATTTAATTATTTTATTTTGAATGAGAGTAAGCCCAAACTCATAGTTTACAATGACGACATGTTGTACTATCTATGTGACAATGGTTACGGAAACGTAGAAGGATTTTTAACCCCATTTAGAAGAACCCGTTATCATATTAATGATTGGGTGAATTCTAATAGTTGACCACAAAATTATACGGAATATTTCAAATCCAAGCATTGTCGTGCACACAATATTATTGAGAGGGCATTTGTTTTAATGAAAAAACGATGGGATGTTCTTCGGAGTCCCATATTTTACCCTCTTCAGGTTCAAAACCATATGATCTTGACTTCCATGCTCCTACATAACTTTATTCGATCTGAAATGCCCGACGATCCACTTGAAGAATGTTAAGATGCATCAATGCTTCTAATGAAGAAATAGAAGATGAGTTCATTGAAAACATGGATTCTTCAGTAGCTTGGGATATGTGGAGAGATAACTTGGCCATGTCGATGTATCACAATTAACGAATCTTATAATTATGAATATGTAGTTTGTTTTCTTCTGTGAAGAATTTGATGAATGAGTGTAAGATACTTTGTCGTTTGCTTTTTGTTGTACAAGACATAATGTGATTTTATTTGATGGTATTAAACTTTATATGATATATTTGTTATATTGAATATCATAATGCATAAACTAGTATCATTAAAAAACAATATGACCAACATTTATGTTTGATAGAGGTCGTATTTAAGTATTTTATTGCATCGTGTGAGTCCTAGTTTGCATCATTTTGTCTACATGAAGTCCACATTTTGGTCATTTTATCTTAAATTATTGCAGTTAATCACTGCTCACCGTGTTGTACGAATGTGCAGGAGAATGGCGAAAAATACGAAAAATCAACCGGAATTGAAGAGGTTGGGATAGAAGACCTCGCGCGAGAGGCTGAAGACTAACCAAGTTCGACAGAGGACTTCGCGCTAGGGCGGTATTTCTCGATCACCCCAGTGCGAGAGGCTAAAGAATAACTAAGTTTTAAATAGGACCTCACACTAGGGCGATAGCGGTATTTCTCGATCGCCCTAGCACGAGATGCTAAGAAATAGCCGAGAACAGGTGCCCTCGCGCTAGGGTGGTAATTCTCGACTGCCCCAGCACGAGTGAAGAAGGAAATTTTTCTATTTGATTTGTTTCCAACTTGGTATATGGGAGGCTGCTACAAAAACCCTAAGACACGAAAACAAGGAAAAGGGGGAGGACTTTTTAGCAACCATTGAAGCTTCAAAGAGAGAAAAGGCTTGTAGTTGAAGAATTTCAAGATTTCCGAGCACCGTTCTTCGCGTTTTTCCAAGTCTAGTATTTCTAGTTTAAAACTTCTAGTTTAAACATTGTTTTGCATATTTTTATCATGAATTCTAGGAGCTAACTTTCATATTTGTTGGGATTTAAGGTGATCCTACCCCGAAACCGTGTTTAGTTAATTTGACTCTCGACTTTTGATTGATTCTTGATTATGCTTTAAAGAGTAGCTAAATTTAATGATAATATCATATTGCAAGTGAGTTCGAGAGAATAACTTGTGATTTGAACGAGTATCATAGTCCGTGGATTTAAAATTTGCATAGAAATATGGAATCGGCTACACATTGATAGTCATAGTCTAATAGGTCGAAATCTAGGAGATTTCATAGGGCGACATGCAATTCACTCTTGATAAATAATTAAATAGACTTAATTACTTCATTGTGTTGAATTAGTTTGGCATAGCTTGAGAGGGCATATTCAATTGGTTAGGAAATCATGTCAAAAGCGTGGATAATTGTCGAATTGAATTAATAAAATTAACGAAGGGTAGGTTAACCAAGATTCCCAACAAATTCATTTGTCCTTGAATCCTTAATCGATCATCTTAGCTTATTCATTTCATCATCTCATCGTTGAATCCGTTAGTAATTATTTATTTAGTCATTCTAGTAGTCAGTAATCAATCAAATCATCGTTGCTAAAAGTTTAAAAATTGAAAATAATAATTGTGAAATACAGTCTCTGGAGAAACATTACTCATACTCATGTGCACTATATTATTACTTGACATCTACACTTGCGATTATATCGAGTTTGAATTTTATTGACTTTTTACCAAGGATTTCGCAGTGCAAAGTTCTGCTCGATCAATGTTTTCATTTCAGGACATTGACTAATATTATACAGATTCATGGATTTTGGAGCATATAGCAACATTGGATATGGAAAAGTCAAGAAATTAGACCAAAGTAGGCGTGTGTGGAATAGCCGTGAAGAGGAAGTCCTTATTCAATCTTTGAAAGACGCAATGAAATGAGGATTTAAAAGTGAAAATTCTTTTCGGGCTGGGCACTTTGTTTTTCTTGAGAAAGCTATGAGAAAAGTCTTTCCCAACACTAATTTATGAGGCATCCCCCACATAAATTCTAAAATCCATGTGTGGAAAAAGGGCTTATGGTACTCTAGTGACTATGCGTAGCCGAAGTGGAGTTGGGTGGAATGAAACAAAAAAAACGATTGATGCGACCAACGAAGCATGGGACGTCTTTGTCAAGGTTATTCTATATATCTAAATGTGAATATTATGTGTTTATTTCCAATCAAATGACGTTAGTCTTACAAAGTAGTATGTGCAAATTGTTTCTTACATTATGCAATTGAAGAATAGAAGTTTATTCAAGTTTACAGAAGATATTTTATGCCTCGTACTTTGATATATGAAATATGGTTGTTTGATTAGTAACCTTTTATTTTTGTTTTTGATACAGAGTGATAACAACTCGTGTACGATGCGGTGCAAGTCATGGCCATATTTTAATGACTGGTGTGAGATTTTTGTAATGATCATGCCACTGGAGTGCGATCTGGGGATTTACAGCTGCTGTACAAGCTACTTTGAACATGAGTAACAACCCACCACTACAAATGAACCCACCTCAAATGGATATCGTCATGGAAAATATGTTCCATGGGATTGAAGAAGCTGCAAAATCTATTTCTGCAACCAACCATCCATCGTCAATGATTTTGGTAGCAAAAAGGTTAGTGGCAAGAAACGCAAGCGCCAATCACAAGGCGAAGATATGTTTGTAGATGCCATTAATAATTTCACAGAGAAATTAGTTGACAAACTATCAGAGTTAGGACAATGAGGTGACCGAGATGTTGGAAAGTCAAATGGAAATAAGGAGGTGTTTGATGCCTTGGGGAGGATTCCGGAACTCGCCATGAACGAAAGAATTGTAGTTGCAACAATGCTTGTTGACAGAACAAGCTACTTAAAGCTATTCTTCAGTTTTCTAGATGAGGCCATAATTTCTTTGGTGTGTTGGATTCTCAACACTATTTGATTTGTTAATTGCTCATGATAGCTTTTGGTAACTAGCCTTCCGCCATGCCTTTTGGTTTCTCGTACTAATTGTGTCATTCATTAAAAACTCAAGAATCAGGTTCCATATTTGGTTCTAATATAAAAAAGTAGTTCAACTTTGGTAATTTTATAGGTAGACACAAAAAATATTTACATAAAATTACTATATTTTGCTTCATTTGATTCGATTTTCTATGATTTACTATATAAATTTGTGAATTAACTTGAATATACATGTTAATTTTATGATCTTTTACTATCAAGTATTTGCTTCTTGTTAACATAATATATTAATGAAAATTTGGTAGAATGCTACCAGAACATTATGAAACGTTTGTAACTCGTTTTTCTTTTAAAATATACTAGATTTTTTTTTAAAACCTTACAAGGCTTTGGCCTAAACACACATATATACCTTCAAGGCTTCGGGCGAAACATGCAACAGTGAAACATGCAACAATCAAAAATACCTTTAATAAAATAGTTTTAACATGAATATGCATAAACTTAAATCTTTTCTTTCATCATATACTCTTCCTTTCATCATATACATATACATATACGTATACATTTCCTTTGGGGTGAAATCCGTTCATTAATTATGACCATCCTTTCATCTTTCGGTATATTGATCAATCTCAGCTGTAACCATGGTACCGGGCAACGGGGCAACAGTAAACACTTTTTCGTTATGTGCCGTGGCTTATGGTTTGCGGGGACACCAGCAACCACTTTTCCGTTATTTGGCCTCGGCCTATGGAAATTAGGTGTTAAGTTCCCACAGGGCTTTGTCCCGTAAACGGGTTCTACTGGAGCTTTGTCTCTAACGAATCCCCATTTTCTTACCATCAGAATTAAGTCTCTTCATTCAAAAAAATTAATATTTCCATCACTTTATAAGATATATGCATAAATATCATTTTCCTTTTAATCCAAGCATGCAACACGTCTTTTAGCATTTATCATTTTCCGTCATAAAATTCCATATCCTTTCAAAATAAACATTGTAATATTCATTACAGCATTAAGGACATTACCAGGACTCCTAATATTTTTCAGGTGTAACATGATCGTTTTGTCCCTGGAATCCTAATTTTCCCATTTTACCTATAGACCTTAAAACTTCGACCCGAATCCATCCAAACTTACAACAACACCTAAAAACACACCCATGAATATTTCTTAGACGTAAAATTAGGCCCCTTGACTAAATCCGTAATTCGTTTTAAAACTTGAACCGAAATCCCGATTTTAACCCGAATCTTAACCAAACCTTAACCATAGCTTACTAACACCTAACCAACACTTTTTTCAACCCAATTCAAGCCATTTAAAACCCTTGGAAACCACCTAGAACCTTACTGAATTTTTGCCCATGTTCGAACCAAACCCAGCCCTAACCAATCCACGTGTTCTTCAATCCTAGCCCCAAAAAAACGAGACCCGACCCTAATCAACCTTCCTTGGACCAAGGCCAAACCCCTTAGTACCCCTGTGGACCAAGCCTCGCGAGCCATCCACGAGGACGTGCATGGTTCATCAACCCGCGCGCGCCACCATGGTTGCTCGGCCAAGCCATGCGGCCCTTGCCATAGTCCTTGCACCAGCCACCCCCAACCCATCTAGGACCACAAGACAACCCTCTTAGGACTTCTAGACGTGCCCCAACCACAGCACGCAGCCTGCACCCTTCAAGACACCAAGACTGAACCCTAGTTCTCTTAAAAACCCAAATTTTGTTAAGTCCTCTTCCCTTTTTTCCAGCCCTTGCCAACCCCATCATGACCCCTTAACTGCCCCTAAATCAAGCCCTATCATACCTAATTTGGCAATCCCTTGTACAACATCAATATTATGAATTATATGGCAAGAAAGTCCAAGTTTTCCCTGTCTAAACCCTTAGAAACGAAAATACAATGATGATTTTAGATTTTTCATGCAAAAAAATATATCCATGCATAATATGGTATGAATGATGAGAAATGAAGGAATAAGACGTGCCTTTTGTGATTCACGCATGAATATTTGAGTCTGGACACGAATGAACATTTCTTGAGCGACGGAGAAGCCTAGCTACGTTTTATTCCTTCAAAACTAACGTGAATAGAGCCCTAACATGAGTGCGTAAGTGTGTGTGTTGCTAGGGAAGAAAACCATAGGTTTCTAGTGCTTGAGCGTGAGTTTTGTGGAATAAAAGGGCTTGGGAACAAAGCTTTTAGATATAAATATTAAGTTAGCCAATTAAGCCCAATAATCTTAGGATAATAGGCCCATTACGCACATTAGAATGTAAAAAAAATATCTTTTTTAGGAAAGTTTTTGAATTTAATAACCGGGCTTCCAAAAAGTCCTTATTTTTGTCAAAAATCGATTACCGGTTTAAAATATGACTCGTCATGTAAAAAATATCAAAATACACCATTTTCAAAAATTACATACTAAATATACCATATATTAAATAATTAAAAATAATCATTCAATAAAAATATTTTCCTTTACAGTCTCCGGTCTCCGTTCCTCGGTCGCATCTCGAATAAACTTTAAAACACTGATTTATGCATTCTAATAGAAAACCCTACTTTAAACATGTAAACATGCATACCACATTTAATTAATGCAATTAAAATGATTTAATTAGTCATTTTTTATTTTTCCTAGATTTGCATGCTGTTGGATTACGTTATCACATTTGGACCTTACGATTCCTCATTCCCTTAAGTGAATTTTCGTCTTCGAAATTAACACTTACCGAATAAATCTGGGTAGCGACTCCTCATGCCAGTCTCGGTTTCCCAATTAGTTTCCTCTGAATGAATTAGCCACTTAACTTTGACAATTTGAATAACCTTATTTCAGAGCCTTCTCTTTTGCATATCCAGAATCTGCGTAGGCCTTTCCTTGTAAGACATATTCGGAGTCAACTGCAAAGGTTCATAATTAATTACATGTGAAGGATACGACATGTACTTTTGCAACATCGAGATATGAAACACATTATGCACTCTAGCTAGCATCTGTGGCAACGCCACTCTATAAGCTAATGTTCCAATCCTTTCGAAAACCTCAAACAGTCCTATGAACCTCGGACTGAGTTTGTATTTCTTGCTAAATCTCATAACACCCTTTATATGTGCTATTTTCACAAACACGTGGTCGCCTACTGCTAACTCTAGCTCCCTTCACCGCTTATCAGCGTAGTTTTTCTGGTGGCTTTGAGCAGTCTTCATCCTATCTCGGATTTTCACTACTAGCTCTGGTGTCTGCTTCATCAAGTCCAGGCCTAACTCTCCTCTTTCACCAACCTCATCTCAATGTATCATTGATCTGCATTTCCTCCCATAAAGTGCCTCGTAAGGAGCCATACCTGTAGACGACTGGTAACTATTGTTATAGGTGAACTCCACTATAGGTAACTTCAGTTCCCAGTTGCCCTGGAAATCGATCACACAAGCTCGGAGTAGATCCTCCAGAATATGAATCACTCATTCAGACTGACCATCGGTCTGAGGATGAAATGTTGTACCGAACAACAACTTCGTCCATGTAGCTGAACGTACCAGAAGGACAATGTGAACCTCACATCTCTGTTTGAAACAATACACTAGAATTCCATGCAATAGGACTATCTCTTGAATGTACAGCTCTGCATACTGAGTCATGGTGAATGACGTCTTCATAGGTAGAAAGTGCGTTGACTTCACAATATGATCAACTATCACCCAAATGACGTTGAATCCCCTGATAGTCCTCGGCAATCCCATTACAAATTCCATCGTGATATTTTCCCATTTCCACTCGGGAATAGGAAGTGGCTTAAGCTTCTCGGCTGGCCTATGGTGTTCTTCCTTAACTTGCTGGCATGTTAACAACTCGGACACAAAATGTAAGATGTCTCGTTTCATGCTCGGCCACCAATACAATGTCTATAAATCTATATGCATCTTTGTACTTCCAAGAAAGAATGGAGTACAGAGTATTATGAGCTTCTTCATATCAATTTGTATCAGTGAATCACCACTAGGAACCCAAAGTACATCTTGATGTCGAACTATGCCATCCTCCTCCGAATACATCTTCCGACCCTTAGATTCATCTCTCAGTCTCCATTTCTATAACTTCTCATCAGAATTTTGACCTCCACGGATTCTATCCCCCAGGATGGATTGAACTGTCATAGTAGAAAGATTAGGAGCCTCGCTCCTAGCATACACTGCAAGCCCGAATCGCTGAATCTCTGCCTGCAGTGGTCTCTGAACTGTCAATTGAGCGATAAATGTTGTCTTTCTACTCAAAGTTCAACTCTTTCTAGGTGAAGAAGTACTTCAAGCTTTTATGATCAGTAAAAATCTTGCACTTCTCCCCATATAAGTAATGTCTCCAAACCTTCAGAGCAAATACAACTGCTGCAAGCTAGAGGTCATGGTCGGGTAATTCTTCTCATGAACCTTCAACTGTTTAGCCACATATGCTATCACTCAATCATTCTGCATCAGTACTGCGCCTCAACCAAGCTTCGAAGCGTATGCATAGAGAACATATCCTTCTTGCCTTGATGGCATCGATAGAACTGACTCTGAAGTCAAAGCTTACTTCAGCTTCTCGAAATACTCTTGCCAGTTTGATCCCCAAATAAACTTTGCATTTTTCTTCGTCAAGGCGGTCAGGGGTACTGCAATAGAGGAGAAACCCTGGATGAACTTCCGGTAGTAACCAACTAGACTCAAGAAACTGTGGATCTCGGTCACACTCTTAGGTACTGGCCACTCTCTAACTGCCTCAACTTTGCTAGGATTGACCTCAACACCATCTCTAGAGATAATGTGGCCTAAAAACACCACTCTCTCGAGTCAAAACTCGCACTTGTTGAACTTAGTGAACAAATTTCTGTCTTGCAATAACTGTAGGGCCGTTCTCAAGTGCTGATTGTGCTCCTCTACTCCTCTAGTAAATTATAATATGATCTATAAAAACTATGATAAACTGATCCAGATACGGCTGAAATACGTGATTCATAATATCCATGAAGATCGCTGGAGCATTATCAATCTGAATGGCATAACCATAAACTCGTAGTGCCCATATCGTGTCCTAAAAGCCGTCTTGTGAACATCAGACTTCTTCACCTTCAGCTGATCGTATCCCGAACGAAGATCTATTTTCGAGAAAATCGAAGCTCCCTGCAACTGATCAAACAAGTCTTCGATTCTAGGAAATGGATACTTATTCTTGATGGTGACTATGTTCAACTCTCTATAGTCAATGTAGAGTCGTATACTAGCATCCTTCTTCTTTACAAATCTTGGGTAGGCAAGAAAGAAGACTCCGAAATAAAGTCATTTCAATGGTCAAGGTCAAGTAGCTGAATCACTCGGAAGAAGAAGCTACTTGGGAAACCGAGAGGGACTTGAGGAGTCTCTACCCGGAGTTATTCGGTAAGTTCTAATTTCGAGGACAAAGTTTTATTTAAGTGGGGGAGGAATTGTAAGGTCCAAAATTAAGACGACGTAATCCACTGCATGCAAATCTAGATAAAATGGAAAATAGCTAATTAATTGATTTTAATTGCTAAATTGATTATGTCAGAGTATTTTTCTGCTTGAATGCATTAAATATATTTTTTAAAGGTTACTTGAGTTGTGATCGAGAAACGGAGACCGATGGCTGAAAAATGAAAAATGTTTTTAATAAATAATTGTTTTTAATTATTAAAATAAGGTTGATGCTTTTTATTATTTTTAAAAATAAGAAGTTTTGAGGTGATTTTATAAGTCGGGACGTAATTTTTATCGGTATTCGATTTTCAACAAAAATATGAACGTTTTGACAACTCGACTAATAACTTCACAAACTTTACTAAATGGAATAAATTTTAAATGCAAAATTGGGCTTATTGAGCCTAGTATAGCTTTCTAATGGGCCCAAGCTTGCACACTCATTTTTCTAGCAAAATGAAAAGCCCAAACTCTACCCCATCCTTTGATAAATACATGTCCCACTCCCTCAATTTGCACAAACTCTTTTCTCCCCCACCAAACTCACGGCACACACAAGATTTCAAGAGGAAAGCATCGGCCTTCTCAAGTTTTCATGCAAGGGTCCTCGTTCGTCGTCGTTCTTCACATCTCAACGGATTTTCGTGCGTTAAATACGCAAAGGCACGCCATATCTCTTTCATTTTCTCATCTATCACACCCTAATAAGTATTTGAATATGAATTGCATGAAAAAACAAGTTACTCTTTTATTTTTTTTGGTTTTATGCATAAACAAGGGTTTTGAAGCATGATATTTGATCCAAAAACATGATTTATGCATACATGAATGGGCTGCCATGTTATAGGAACATAGGGCCATGTTTTTACACGAGTTATGGAGTCTTAGAAATCACTAGATAGGCCGCACGTGAATTGGAATAAGAAGGAAACCGATTATTGCATGTTTGTGTCATGGTTTGGGTTTTAGGGGAGTCATGGTGCTTGGCTCGGCTTGGGTGCGACCAGGGCTGGGCTGGGTCATGGTTAGGTCAGGGAAGGAGTCCTAGCCACACTAGGACTAGAGCACATCGGCTGGGAAGGAGTCCTAGCGAGCTAGGACCCTTCCCAAGCCATCGCGTGGGCGGTGCAGCGTGCGCATGGAGTTTTCACTCGGCCAGGGTGGTTAGGGATGGGCTGGGCTGAGCTGGGCTAGGTCTCTAGGGTCCAGAGAGGGTGCACAAGGGTCAGGGTCAGGGGCTGGCTTGATGGTTAGAGTCCTAGCAAGTAATCGAAGAGTCCTTGTGCTATTAGGAACTCGCGCGGCTTCTGTCTCGGGAAGGTTGCTTCGCCGTGGGCCAGGGCTAGGTTCTAAGGGTTCATGAGGGTCCAGGGGAGGTCCGGTACTAAGATGGCTCAGGGTGGTTCGAGCATGGCTCATGGAAAACGTGACATGGCTCGAGGGTTTAAGTGCTTGGTTTTTTTTTTTCTCTTTTTACGTGACACTATATTCACCTCAGCCTGCTAACTAGCTATAAGGGTTTTAGTGCTTGCTTCGAGACTTAGGGTTTCTTGGTTAGGGTTCGAAACATGGTTCAACGGAGGTCAAATCATGGTTCACGAGGGCTAATTAAATATAGTAAGTCTAATTTTTCAAATTTGGGAATTTTATATGAAAGTTTGAATTAATTCAGGAATTAAACGCTCCGCGAATTAATAATTAAAGAAAAATTGAAAAGCTTAAAATCTAAGCTAAATAAAATAATGGGAAATTTAATTTAATCTTAAATAATTATTTGGAATGGTCTAGAGTCAATGAAAGCAAGAAAAAGTCAAATTCGAGGAATTTTACGTCTAGGGATAAAACGATCATTTTACACTAGAAATAATAAACGTCGTGAAAGTGTTCTGAATGCTGTTTTATATGTTAATATGATTATTTTAAATTTTTATGGAATTTTATGATGAAAAGTTAACGTTAAAAGATATATTGCATGCTTGGTTTAAAAGAAAAATGATATTTATATGCATGGATTTTATAAAGTGATGAGAATATGAAATGTTGAAGGATGTAAAGTAATTGTGACTAATACAAATACGATGATATGTTAATACGTAAGACCAATGCTCAATTGACGGGTGAGAGTGTCCCTGATGTCCCCGCCGCCCAGTACCGTGGATAGATGTAGATGGATCCATCGCCCCCAGTACGAATACGAAAGTCACAATTAACTATCTGAATTCAACGAAAAAGGAATACGTATATGTATATGATGAATATAAATATGTTTTTGATGATATGAATATGAATATGTTTATGTTGATATGAAAAATGTTTAAGTTATGCATGATTATGAAATGTTATTGTAGTGCCCAAATTCAGTAAACGTATAACTCATGCATTTATTTAATTGTTAAATCTTTTTATTCAAAGTTTAAAATGAGCTTCTAGCCATGTATGATTTATGAAAATGTATTATTTTAAATTATTCATGTTTATGTGATGCACGCTAAAATATTTCCTCGAGCTTCATGTTTCAGGCGATTATCTGAGCGGAACCGAGAATTCGAAACCGGTGGCGACTGTGGCAATTTTAAAGGGGTATTTTATTTTAAGCTTAGGTTGGAGCATGCTAATTTATTTTAATAAGTTTCAGCATTTTAAAGCCTAAATTATGAATTTAGTGATTTTAGAGTTTTAAAACTCCTAAAGCTAGCATTTTGTATGTTATTTTACTTGTTAGAGAATTTCATTAAAATTAGTGCGTATTTATTTTTAATTAAAGATTTTGTTAAAAGTTAATTGTAAGTTAGTATTTTAATTAGTGGTTAAATCTTTTTATTAAGCAACTTTCATTCCCTAAACTAACTAAATACACACACACTCACACACCCGTATCGCACAACACACACACATCCACCTTCACTTTCATTATTTTGAAAAGAAAATTTAGGGTTCTTAAGAGAAGCACAGCTGCCCCTTCGCCCTTCATATTTCAGCAGATTTCGTCGTGTTCTTTCAAAGAAAAATCGTTGCACGTTCGCCCCGGATCAACCTCGCTTCCATCTCCGCTTCGATATCGCCGGTTCGGTAACGTTTATTATCAAAAGGCACGTATAATCTCTCCTTTGCTGCGTCTCATATTATGTGTTGCGTTGTTTTTATGCGTAAAGTCATGTGTATGATGTTCGTAGTTTGAGCGATTAATTAATTGGATCGGCTTTGAAGGAAAAATTTTAAATCTAAACCACGTTTTTACTGTTCTTCTTAAAACTGAGAATTTTTGGTCGAGATTTTTAGAAAACTTTCAACGCAAAAAACGTAGAGCTTTTCGATACCTTTGATTTGATATATAATTCGAAATTTTTGGACAAACATTGAGTGAGTTATGGCGTTTTTCGTGGGATTGCTCAAACTGCTTTTTCAGAAATTTTATGATATTGATGTGTTTTTGAAGTTTTTGTGTTGCAGGCTTCGTTGGAGATCGACGGGTGATTGTTGCTGCGTATAGATATATTGGTATTGATGTTTGGAGTATTTTTGAGGTTGCATTTCATGACGTTAGGCACTTGAACTAGTGGGAAGTCGTAGGAAATCGATTTGATGTCAATTGCCGTATTTTGTGTTGCATTGGGTAGTAGAGTGGACGTCGTGTTTTGAGGCGTTTGTACGAGTTTTGGTGCAATGTTATGATGTCTAAAGAAGAGTCTTAAGGTGTTGAATCACATCCTTTAAGTGTCAAATTGGGTGAATAGACATTGCATAAGTTTTCTCGCAGGTGCAGAAAAATCGAGGACACACGGACCTGCACACGGACCCTGACACGGGGTCCGTGCCTTTATTTTCTTTTTGGCGTCGAACTTGCGTAGGTACACGAACCCTTTGACGGACCTTGACACGGGGTCCGTGTCCCCTTTTTTTTTTCAGAGTATGGCTTTAGCGAGTCGACACGGACCCCTACACGGAGGCAGGCACGGGGTCCGTGCCTTCAATTTTTCCTTCGCACACATTTTACCGAACCTACCCGGACCCAGGCACGGGGTCCGTGTACTGCTTATTTTGGGTAAAATATTGATGTATGCTTTGAGGTTTGATGTCTTGGTTTATTGCACTGATTTACATGGTCGAGTCATGAGAATTTTAGCATGTCCTAATTAAGCGATTGAGCTTAGGTACAGGCACGATGATTACGTCTAAGTCACGCAAGTTAAAATTTTGAGCTCATGTTAGCATGTTGCAGCAACGGCCCTAAACGAGATCCAACGAATCCCTCAACGCCAAGTAAGTATGATGACATGCAAAAGAAAACATTTTAAAGTTTTGAGGTATGCTAATTGCTTTATGACCAAATTTATGAATGGGTTTGGAAGTCGGTGAACGTGGCCGAGGACCTCTCCGCCCCGTTAAACTTATGAACGGGTTCAGATCGGGATTGGAAAGCGTTAAACTTATGAACAGGGACCAATCCACCCGTTAAACTTATGAACGGGGATCTTATGTATGCGGCAGTGGATACGTCCCTGTCAGCCCAGTACTGTGGTGTGTCTGATCAGGCCTTATTATGTTATGGGTCACTTACTTTGAAACATGCCTCTACGCAAAATTATGCTTTATACGCTCAAGTTTATGTTACGAGAATGTTTAAGAAAAGCTCATGTTGATGGCACGTCTAAGTTAAGCTCACGATGTTCAAGTTTCAAGCATGTTAAATTCAAGTTCAAGTATGTATGTTCTATTTTTAAAGTTGCATGCGGTTTTATTATGTAGTACTCGCTATTTCCAGTTTATACGTGTTGAGTTTTTAGACTCACTAGACTTGATCGATGCAGGTGAGTATGTTGATGAGGAGACAGGAGGTGGCGACCAAGGGGCAGGCTTGGACTGAGCGGGAGGCTAACCCGAGGACCGCAATGTTTATGTTTTTATGCAAATGTTAATTTACTCTGATTTCATGTTTTGAGGGAAACACTTTGAGCAAACCTTTTGTGAGCAAATTTTATTGAAGTTATTTTGAGCAACCATGTCTTATGGGGGACTTGGTTGAGATATTTTATGGCAAACTTTGAAGGTTATGTTATGTTTAAGAAAATTTTAAATTTTTCCGCAAATTTTGAACGGTAAAAGTACGGTACACTACAGTTGGTATCAGAGTGGTGATCTTGTAAAGGTTTACGGCTACTGCCAGTCGCAAGAAGCTCACGAAGTCACACCTCAAGTCTGTAAGTTTCAAAGTTTTAAATTTATGTTATGTAGTAAGCATTAAGTCCTGATTTCAACATGTGCATATTTTCAAGTTGTAGTACGTGCATCTTATGTCATTTATATCATGTTCATGCATATTGGGTTTACGTGTTGGGTAAATTATTGGAAAAGTATACCTCCTAGGCATAGGATTGTGCGTGAAGCAGGAGATGAGAATAGGGAAGCCCAGGATGGGAAGAGGACCACTCCTCCTCGTCCACCGCCAGATATGCAGGATTAGAAGCTTGTAGGGATGACTCAGTTCGTCGCATAGTTTGTGGAGAACCAAGCTACAGTGGATGCAGGGGCGAGGCCCAGACCGGAAGCAGTTTACGAGAGGTTTAGGAGGATGGATCCTAAGGAGTTCTCGGGGACTACTGACCCGATGATAGCAGAAGGATGGATTAAGTCCATCGAGGTAATTTTTGCGTTTTTGGAGCTGCAGGATGCAGACAGAGTTAGATGTGCAACCTTTTTGTTGACAGAGGACGCCAGGCTATGGGGGAAGAGCGCGTCCATGTCGGTGAATCTGCAGACTCTGTCATGGGATGACTTTAAGGAGGTCTTTTACTCCAATTACTTCAATGAGGAAGTACGATCCAGACTGACTAGGGAGTTTACGACGTTGCGTTAGGGGGATAGCAGCGTTGCGGAGTTTGAGAGGGGGTGTCACTTTGTACCCCTGATTGCGAATGATGCGCGGGAGAGGTTGAGGCATTTTAATGTAGGTTACGGCCGATCTTGCGTCGGGATGTGAGGGTTGCTGGTCCGTCGACTTATGCAGTTGCCGTGTCGAGAATTTTGGCAACAGAGCAGGACTAGAGGGACATTGAGGTCGATAGGCAGGGCAAGAGGGCCCTATCAGTCACCTCGTCTTGAGGAATCTTTGTAAGTCATTAAGAAACTTATGATTAAGTGGATATGAGTACTGGAATTAGGTTATCTAAGACTACTTTGGTTGTGTAAGCTTTAATTTCAAGTTTATGAAATAGGTGATTATACGGGGATATTTGATGAAATAAAAACAAAAGAGAATTAGTTGTATTCAACATAGGTTAGCAATGGTCGAATATTAATATTTTTATCGAGTAAGAAATTTAAAATCTTTATATGAGGATTCTAGAATTCTGTGGGTTATAAGCGAAGTTGATTTATTAGAATTAGTCTATCATTAACATGGGGAAACTTATTAAGCTTTATACGTTAGAATGAATTAAGTACTGAGGATACGTCAAAGTGTGACATTCGTTCCAATGAGGAGGGTTTAAGTTTCTTAGGCCTCAACTATAATGTAATTGGGAAGGAAATAGTTTAAGCATGTGTTTGATGCTAGGAAGGTTTTATTATCTAAGCAGAATATCGATAATGTATATTTTGGGGTTTTATGGATTAATGTTACTCGAAATTTAAGATTTGCAACAATCTTTATTTGGGATGTACTTATAAATGGCTAAGTTACGTAAGTTTGGTGTCGTAAGGTAAAGATTCGATTCAAGGATCTTAGGTCAATGTTATTACTGGGTTAAGATAAGGTTTAACTTTTGAGTGTAAAACCAAGGATAGAAGTTGATCAGTAACTTTTGGTGCTAAGATTTCTTAGGTTGAACTGCATAAATGCTAAGGTAATAGATCGATGAACATTACGGGTATAGTATAAGGAAAGTGAGATAAGATAAGTTTGAACCTCCATTTCTAATATCGGGAATTGTGAGAAAAGTCAGAATTCGAGGTCATAGTAAAGTAAAACTAAGACAACCTTCAGGACTAGATATGAACATTACGAGTTTTTTTAGCGACTAATGCTCCAGCAATTTTCATGGACCTCATGAATCGAGTATTTCAGCCTTACCTCGACCAGTTCGTCATAGTATTTATTGACGATATCCTTATTTACTCGAAAGGCCACGAGGAGCACAGTCAGCACTTGAGGACAATTTTGCAGACTTTGCAGAGTCGCAAGTTATTTGCAAAGTTCAGTAAGTGTGAATTTTGGTTGGAGAAGGTAGCATTTTTGGGTCATATAATTTCTAGCAGCGGCCTTGAGGTGGATTCAGCGAAGGTAGCAGTCGATAAGGAATGGGTTGAACCGAAGAATGCATCAGAGATCCGCAGTTTTCTGGGATTAGCCGGCTACTACCGTAAGTTCATAAGGGGTTTTCGTCCATAGAAGTGCCACTCACTTCGCTGACCAAGAAGAATGTTAAGTTCGTGTGGAGTGGCGAGTGTCATAAGAGCTTCGATACTTTGAAACAAGCTCTTATTTCAGCGCCAGTCTCAGCCATGCCAACAGGGCAAGGTGATTTTGTGCTATACACCGATGCATCTAAGCTCGGGTTAGGCGCAGTACTGATGCAACAGAGTCGAGTTATAGCTTATGCTTCCAGGCAGTTGAAAGTGCATGAGAAGAACTACCCGACTCACGACCTGGAATTAGCCGCCGTTGTCTTTGCGTTGAAGATTTGGAGACATTACTTGTACGGCTAGAAATGTCAAATATTTACCGATCACAAGAGTCTCAAGTATTTCTTCACGCAGAAGGAACTGAACATGAGACAGAGACGGTGGTTAGAATTGGTGAAAGACTACGACTGCGAAATTAGCTACCATCCGGGAAAGGCTAATGTCGTCGCAGATGCCTTGAGTAGGAAAGTTGCAGTTATAGCTCATTTGTCAGCACATAGACCTCTTCAGTCTGAGATTCAGAGGTTTGATTTAGAAGTTTTTCGCAAGGGAAGAGCTCCAAGGTTGTCTAATCTGATAGTCCAATCTTCTTTGCTAGACCGTATTCGTGCGGGCCAGCCTTCAGACGAGCAGTTGCAGAAGTGGAGGCTGAAGGATGAAGCCAAGGGCAGTGTACTCTACACAGTGTCAGATGGTATTGTGAGATATAAAGGCAGAATGTGGGTGCCTAGCGTCGATTCGATCAGAGAGGATATTCTGACAGAGGCACATGCATCGCCGTATTCCATTCACCCAGGAGGCACCAAAATGTACTAGGATCTACAGATTTTGTATTGGTGGCCAGGGATGAAGAGAGACATCCGCAAATTTGTGTCTGAATGCCTCACTTGTCAGCAGGTGAAGGCAGAGCATCAGAGGCCAGCAGGATTGGTTAAGCCACTCCCCATCCCAGAGTGCAAATGGGAGAATGTTACCATGGACTTTGTGGTTGGTTTGCCAAGGTCAGTCAAGGGGTCGAATTCTATTTGGGTTATAGTGGATCGACTCACTAAGTCAGCGCATTTCTTGCCAGTAAATACGACTTTCTCCATGATGCAGTATGCGGAGCTTTACATCAGGGAGATTGTTCGATTGCATGGGATCCCAGTTTCCATTGTGTCCGACAGGGACCCGAGGTTTACATCGTCCTTTTGGAAGAGCTTGCATGCAGCCATGGAGACGAAGTTGTTATTCAGTACAGCTTTTCACCCGCAGACAGATGGCCAGTCTGAGCGAGTGATTCATATTTTAGAGGATTTGCTGAGAGCCTGTATGATTGATTTTCAGGGGACTTGGGAGTCTAAGATACCGCTAGTGGAGTTTACCTACAACAACAGCTTCCAATCATCTATAGGTATGGCTCCCTACGAGGCTTTGTATGAAAGAAAGTGCAGGTCACCAGTTCATTGGGATGAAGTTGGTGAGAGAGCGGATCTTGGTCCAGAGATAGTTCAGCAAACTGTCGATGTGGTGGTCAAGATTCGTGACAGAATGAAGACTGCCCACAGCCGTCAAAAGAGCTATGCTGATAAGAGGAGGAGAGATCTCGAGTTTGCCGTTGGTGATCACGTATTCATTAAGATAGCACCTATGAAGGGTGTAATGAGATTTGGGAAGAGAGGCAAGCTGAGTCCGAGGTTCATTGGGCCGTTCGGGATTTTGGACAGAGTTGGGACATTAGCTTACCGTGTAGCCCTTCCGCCGAATCTGGCCGGGGTACACAATGTGTTTCACGTCTCTATGTTGAGGAAGTATCTAGCCAATCCTTCGCATATTCTGAGTTATGAGCCGTTGCAACTTGTCCCAGACCTGTCTTATGAGGAAAGACCCGTCCAAATCCTAGACAGACAGGAGCGCAGACTTCGAAACCAGGTGACTAAGCTAGTCAAGGTCCGGTGGCTAAACCAATCAGTGGAAGAGGCCACTTGGGAGTCAGAAGTGGATATGAGACTTCGCTACCCGGAGTTGTTTGGTAAGACTTAATTTCGAGGACGAATTTTTATAAGTGGGGGAGGAACTGTAGTGCCTAAATTCAGTACACGTATAACCCATGCATTTATTTAATTGTTAAATCTTTTTATTCAAAGTTTAAAATGAGCTTCTAGCCATGTATGATTTATGAAAATGCATTATTTTAAATTATTCCTGTTTATATGATGCACGCTAAAATATTTCCTCGAGCTTCATGTTTCAGGCGATTATCCGAGCGGAACCGAGAATTCGAAACCGGTGGCGACTGTGGCAATTTTAAAGGGGTATTTTATTTTAAGCTAAGGTTGGGGCATGCTAATTTATTATAATAAGTTTCAGCATTTTAAAGCCTAAATTATGAATTTAGTGATTTTAGAGTTTTAAAACTCCTAAAGCTAGCATTTTGTATGTTATTTTACTTGTTAGAGAATTTCATTAAAATTAGTGTGTATTTATTTTTAATTAAGGATTTTTTTAAAAGTTAATTGTAAGTTAGTATTTTAATTAGTGGTTAAATCTTTTTATTAAGCAACTTTCATTCTCTAAACTAACTAAATACACACACACTCACACACCCGTATCGCACAACACACACACATCCACCTTCACTTTCATTATTTTGATAAGAAAATTTAGGGTTCTTAAGAGAAGCACAGCCACCCATTCCCCCTTCATATTTCAGCAGATTTCGTCGTGTTCTTTCAAAGAAAAATCGTTGCACGTTCGCCCCGGATCAACCTCGCTTCCATCTCCACTTCGATATCGCCGGTTCGGTAATGTTTATTATCAAAAGGCACGTATAATCTCTCCTTTGCTACGTCAATCATGTCATATTATGTGTTGCGTTGTTTTTATGCGTAAAATCATGTGTATGATGTTCGTAGTTTGAGCGATTAATTAATTGGATCGGCTTTGAAGGAAAAATTTTAGATCTAAACCACGTTTTTACTGTTCTTCTTAAAACTGAGAATTTTCGGTCGAGATTTTGAGAAAACTTTCAACGCAAAAAACGTAGAGCTTTTCGATACCTTCGATTTGATATATAATTAAAAATTTTTGGACAAAAATTGAGTGAGTTATGGCGTTTTTCGTGGGACTGCTCAAACTGCGTTTTCAGAAATTTTATGATATTGATGTGTTCTTGAAGTTTTTGTGTTGCAGGCTTTGTTGGAGATCGACGGGTGATTGTTGCTGCATATAGATATATTGGTAATGATGTTTGGAGTATTTTTGAAGTTGCATTTCATGACGTTAGGCACTTGAACTAGTGGGAAGTCGTAGGAAATCGATTTGATGTCAATTGCCGTATTTTGTGTTGCATTGGGTAGTAGAGTGGACGTCGTGTTTTGAGGCGTTTGTACGAGTTTTGGTGCAATGTTATGGTGTCCTAAGAAGAGTTTTAAGGTGTTGAATCACATCCTTTAAATGTCAAATTGGGTGAATAGACATTGCATAAGTTTTCTCGCAGGTGCAGAAAAATCGAGGACACACGGACCTGCATACGGACCCTGACACGGGGTCCGTGCCTTTATTTTCTTTTTGGCGTCGAACTTGCGTAGGTACACGGACCCTTTGACGGACCTTGACACGGGGTCCGTGTCCCTTTTTTTTCAGAGTATGGCTTTAGCGAGTCGACACGGACCCCTACACGGAGGCAGGCACGGGGTCCGTGCCTTCCCTTTTTCCTTCGCACACATTTTACCGAACCTACCCGGACCCGTACACGGACCCAGGCACGGGGTCCGTGTACTGCTTATTTTGGGAAAAATATTGATGTATGCTTTGAGGTTTGATGTCTTGGTTTAGTGCACTGATTTACATGGTCGAGTCATGGGAATTTTAGCATGTCCTAAGTAAGCAATTGAGCTTAGGTATAGGCATGATGATTACGTCTAAGTCACGCAAGTTAAACTTTTGAGCTCATGTTAGCATGTTGCAGCAATGGCCTCAAACGAGATCCAACGAATCCCTCAACGCCAAGTAAGTATGATGACGTGCAAAAGAAAACATTTTAAAGTTTTGAGATATGCTAATTGCTTTGTGACCAAATTTATGAATGGGTTTGGAAGTCGGTGAACGTGGCCGAGGACCTCTCCGCCCCGTTAAACTTACGAACGGGTTCAGATCGGGATTGGAAAGCGTTAAACTTATGAACATGGACCAATCCACCCGTTAAACTTATGAACAGGGATCTTATGTATGCGGCAGTGGATACGTCCCTGTCAGCCCAGTATTGTGGTGTGTCTGATCAAGCCTTATTATGTTATGGGTCACTTACTTTGAAACATGCCTTTACGCAAAATTATGCTTTATACGCTCAAGTTTATGTTACGAGAATGTTTAAGAAAAGCTCATGTTGATGGCACGTCTAAGTTAAGCTCACGATGTTCAAGTTTCAAGCATGTTAAATTCAAGTTCAAGTATGTATGTTCTATTTTTAAAGTTGCATGCGGTTTTATTATGTAGTACTCGCTATTTCCAGTTTATACGTGTTGAGTTTTTAGACTCACTAGACTTGATCGATGCAGGTGAGTATGTTGATGAGGAGACAGGAGGTGGCGACCAAGGGGCAGGCTTGGACTGAGCGGGAGGCTAACCCGAGGACCGCAATGTTTATGTTTTTATGCAAATGTTAATTTACTCTGATTTTATGTTTTGAGGGAAACACTTTGAGCAAACCTTTTGTGAGCAAATTTTATTGAAGTTATTTTGAGCAACCATGTCTTATGGGGGACTTGGTTGAGATATTTTATGGCAAACTTTGAAGGTTATGTTATGTTTAAGAAAATTTTAAATTTTTTCGCAAATTTTGAACGGTAAAAGTACGGTACGCTACAGTTATTTTACGTAAAAGTATTTTCACTGTTGCATGTGATCTGTATACGTATTATTTGCTATTAAGAACATGATGTATTGAGTATTTAGACTCACTAGGTGTGATCGATGCAGGTGAATATGATAATAATAATAATGGAGGTCTTGATGGTTGATCGCACTGGACTGAAGATGCACATAACCTGAGAACCAGCGCTAGTAGTTTTTCGCACTTTTGTTTATTGATTTAGGATTTTAAGTTTATGTTAAAGATATTTTTACGATTTTGGTTATGCTTTTGAGTGATTTTTGAGAAGTTATTAGTTTTAGCAATGTTGTTAAGTTAGGAGATTGAAAACGGTTGACGATTTTATGTTTTTAAAATATTTTTTTTTGATTTTCAAATATAGTTGGTTGTTTTATTTTTACAATGATGTAACTTATATTTAAAAAAAATATATTTTTATATTTCAATTCGGCCTAATTTATTAGGGTAATATTTTTTTTGAAGAAAAGACGTTTCCAATGTTAGTCTTAAAAAAATTCTTTGTTTTCCAATAAACAAGAATATTAACATATCTATGCTCTTCACTTTCCCGCCCATCGTACATTTCCTCTCTCGGGCCACTCGCTGTGCGGAGCTTATGGATTTTCCTGATGCCGACGTCCTGGAATGGCTGGAATCCAATTCCTTTGACGAGCGATTTGAGGAAGATTTCGAGATCGAGTTAGAGCCCCCTTCACCTCCTTCCTCTCCTGAACCGCGGCAAGAGCCCAATCCACCTCCGGAAAGACCCACTCTTTCCCTTCCTCCGAGGCCCTCACTTTTCAAAACCCATCAGAAAATCAACGGTATCGATAAGAAACGCTCCCGATCTAACCTTCCCGAATCGCCATTGTGTTTTAACGGTCTTTATCAAGATGGGAAGAGAAGTAGACTTGGTAATGAGGAAGTAGTGAAAGATAAATCGGTTTTATCTAAGCTTCCAGATGTGGTTCTGCTGGAGGATGGCCGAGAAACGGTTGTTGATGAGGGAAGGGATGAAAACATGAATTCGGTGGATGATGGAGAAAGGGAGGGTGATGATGAGGAGTGGCTGAGATATTCACCGCCGCAGGTGGAGGAGGTTGAAGTATTGGAGGAAGAGAGAGGGGAGAGGATATTGTCTAGGTATGCAACGGAGATCGAAGGGGATTGTATGCCGGTGACAGGGTTGGATGGGGAAAGGGTCTATGCAAAGCTATGTAGAACAGAGAAGGGTATGGAGGAGAAATCAAATAAATTGAGTCTCAGACAGGAACGTGATGGTGAGCTTTAATCTTTTTGCTGGGTGCTAACCTGTGGAGAGTTAAGGGGATCTTTATTTTTATGGGTTGCCCCTTTGCCCGCTACTACACGTATGGGCCCATCAGTGTGTTTAGCTTGCTTGAATTTGTATTCTCTTGACTTTTTTTAAGTCGGAGTCTGTGCTTGCTACCAACTTAGTTCAAAGCATGTGTAGTACATCAAACCAATGATCTTATTCTGGTATAAATGACACAAAATTCAGTAGTATGATATGAAGAATATAGGATTTATATTCAAACTTTAGTTCTGGTGTCATGTTACATTTTCTACTCCCATTTCAAGTATAATGTCAGCGATGTTGTATTGTTACTTTCTCTTTTATCAACTTAAGAACTTGCCTCTTAATCATGGAACTGCGAATCAAAATGTGTTATTTGTGACTTCTATTGTACCCTCGGTTTAATGTTTCAAGATAAGTGTGAATTATACTCTTGTCACTTCCAGCTTCCGTATCCATTGCTCACGCATTATGTTTGGAAATGTATCATACAACCTGGCATTAATCCATGAATCGAACCAATTAGGCTTTGAATTTGTGCATTGGTAATGAGTAGACTTTTAATCTCCATATTGTCCCTCTTAATTTTTTTTCTCTAGATTTGGAGCATTGTTCTAGCCAATGCCCCGATTTTTTGAAAGGCGATGACTATGAGCACTGTTCAAAAAGACGGTCACCTAGTATGATATATATAATTTTTTATTTTTTTAAAAGTTCAACATATTTTTCAATCAATTTCTATGAAATAAAAATAAAGAATATGCTATTGATTTTTAGTTTGAATTCGATATAGATTAATTATTTGAGAAAAAAACCTCTAGGTGGCCGCCTAAGCTCCTATGCGCTAGGCGGGCGTAGGCGGTGGGTGCCCCCGCCTACGGCTTTTTTGAACACCAATTTAGAGCAAGCTAAAACTGTACGGTAGTCTCTGTCAAACTTCAAATGTTGAAAATAAATACTGAAGTTTGTAGAGCTTTTTTTGTGGCATCAACACATTGCTATTTTCACATAATATGAAGATTGTGAAGAATCTTGCATGGTCCTGAGTTCATGTGAAAGATTTTTACCGCTGTAATCGTTTGTACAAAACTATTTCATTTCACTTGCAGGGCTCCTTCAGGAACCTGTCAGGGTTCTAATGCAAAAAGTGGAGCAGGATGAATTCACTAATGTAAGCTTCAGCATACTCTGTGATACTTCTAATGTCTTTCTTCCTCAATCTTCTTCTTTTTTTTTTCTCATCCTCTTTCCATGGAATGATAATACAGGAACCTTTTTTAAGCTTCTTATGTAATATATTTTCATTTATAACATGTTGTAAGACAGGTTAGGCCAGACCCCCACCAGTGTTATAAACTTCACTGTGAACTGTTGGATGTTCTCTTTGTCAACCCCTTGTAATGATGTTTGCCTGTTTCTAAACATGCTAGTTTCCTACTAACGCATGAGTACCATAGTAAATTCATTTTTACAATTACAAATACACTTGGGAAAACATTGAAGTCATGTTATTATTGTAAAAAGGTAGCGTGATGTGACAACTTGCCGCTGAGATGCCATAAAATTTCAACTGTTGTTTATATGGTAATTTCACTTTTACAATTAAGTTATTGCCAAGTGGATTCAAATTTTTTTTAGCTTCGAATTTTGACAGTCCGAGATGAAGCTACTCCACTTTTAAATCAGATAGAAACATTTTTCATTCATCAATTTGTGTTTTTTAATTTTAATGTTGGTAATGTTTGTAATGATAGAAGCCATTTATTTTGCAATGTAAGCCTTAAGCTGTAAAGCCAGCGACCTTGATTTTGTATGAAATACTAATACTGAACCATAGTTGTGCTGCCATTGCAGGCTTTGAGAGCAAGTGTTGAAGTTTCAACTGAAGTAATCAGTTCAAAAGCACCAGTAGCTACCGAGAAACTTTGGGTGGACAAATATGCTCCAAATTCATTTACAGAGCTTCTGAGCGCTGAGCAAACAAACCGTGAGGTTGTGATGGCTTTATAATTTGTTTCTTCTGCTTGCATTTTATTGATTTCTGAATGTATGTCACTGTGTACATTAATTTGAGGTACTGCTTGTCACATAATTTTTACCTTTATTGTTAATATCACAGGTTCTCTTGTGGTTAAAACAATGGGACTCTTGTGTATTTGGATGTGAAATAACGAGTACCACTGAGGATGTTTTTTCTGCTTTAAGACGTCATTCTTCAGGCTCTCGCCACCATAAACAATCTACCAAAAATTATCATGAAAGTAAGAGAGAACCCAGATTGGAGCGAGATACCGTGAGAACTCATAATGGGCCAAGTGAAGAAGACAATTTTTCTCAAAGAATTTATGAGACACAGGACAAGAGACGTAAAGGTTATGGCCCTCCTGAACAGAAGGTTTGTTAGTATCCCGCCTCTTCCATATAAATAATTCTTATAATTCTTATTAGTGTCATTCGTACAATTATGGTGTGTGAAAATCTCTGTATAAGAACCTTTGCTGTTGTCTATTTGATTTGGATACATGATATACTACAGATTAGGTCTGATGTCTAGTGGCTTGGTGCGTTTTATACTCAGGTTTCTAGGAGCTTGAATGTCTCCAAATGAAAATATATAAGATCTACCTAAAGCGCGCTTTCCATGCATTAAGTAGTATGTGTGATGAATAGAGACTATGGAGTTCAACACTGACAGCTGAAATCAAAGAAAACATAGAGTTTGGAAGTATTTTGAACTTGTTTCATAAGATAGTTGTTTAGATGTTGATGTGTAAGTATAAACAGCTAGGTGGTAGCCAACTTAGTCGATTTTCGTGGCTCCCAACATATTGCAATTGTGGGATCTGGCTACCGTAGTCTTCTTTTTTACCGACAAAGATTAATTATTCTTTCATATTGTATGATATTTTGCTCTCCAGCTGCTAAATAGAGTTAGTTTCTACTTGCCATATTGGGTGTTAACCAACTGGCCTGAATTGAAACTGACTAAATGATTAATTGCATAGATATTGCTATTTGTTTTACAAAAACAGCTGAAATTTTGAAAAAATTTCTGCGCAGTTGGAGGTGGGGGCTAATTTTATGCACTTTTGGGTCTAGTTTTGGGACGCAGTAAGTCCTGTTTTTGGGACCATATTACCTACTGTTGGGTTCTTCTTACAAATAATGAGTTTGTAAAAATGTGTTTGCTGTCAAACCAACTCTGCTGCTGGATCATACCACATCCATTTTTCTTGTTATTTGCTGCTCATTTTATCATTTGCATCCACATTATTAGTTAATATTCAGTTTTTCCTGAATCAGATTTCCTCAATGATGAAAATCACGATGAGTTATTTTATCATGTCGTCCAATTTCTTCAGACCTAGAGCGATTATGATGTGGTCTAATTGATGTCTGAGCTTCATGACTTATGGTCTACTTATATTTCTCATGCGTTGTCACGTAAATTTCACCTGCTGTTGTTGAATGTCAATTGAATAAAAACTTCAATGTCTCACAGATTCTATTGCTTTGTGGTCCCCCTGGGCTTGGGAAGACAACACTTGCACATGTAGCTGCTAAGCATTGTGGATACCGAGTCGTGGAGGTCTGAGATCAGCATTTATGTTTGCATTTATAGTTCAGTTGATAAGTACATAGTAGGACATACTTCTCTAATCTGTTGTCAGATTCGATTCAATGAATTTTTTAGAATGATCTTTCCATTTTATTGCTAAAATAGACTACATTGTAATCAGACACCAAACTTTTTTGCCATTGAGTATATTGTCAAGCTATGCTTGTCCTTTCATGCATACAAGTTGTGATTCATATCGTATCTAACACTACGACATTTCTTCCTGTGACAGATTAATGCAAGTGATGACCGGTCATCTGCAGCCATTGAATCTAAAATTCTTGACGTGGTTCAGATGAACTCTGTTATTGCTGATTCAAAGCCGAAGTGTTTGGTAGGTTCCAATGTGCAAATTTTGCTATTGTACTACTTCTTCCAGCGATATTGATGTTATCTGAAACAGAAATTGGACTATTCTTTTAGATCATTGATGAAATTGATGGGGCCCTTAATGATGGCAAGGGTGCTGTGGAGGTCATTCTTCGGTTGGTATGTTATGAAATCATTGTGCAGTTAATAATTGCATCTCTATGTTATAGATAACCAATTAAATATGAAATAAATTTGTCAACCAAAGCAGCATCTCATTTTTAACCTGAACATGTGGTGGACAGTAACAATTCTTCCATGATTATGATTATATTTGCAATTGCTGTAAACTCAACTGCACAATGTTTTGTTTGTTTTATGCATTTGTATTTATACGGGCAAAACACATTCATTTTACCAACCAGATGGCTGCATGAAAATTTGAAGAAAAGCAGATAGGGAGATTATAAATGGTAGTTACTTTCCTACAGATGTTTATTTTTTGGTTTGATCCTTGAAAAAATCTCTTTCTCCCATATCTTAAGAAAATTTTGTTGCTTGATGACTTACTTTTATCCATAATTTTAATCGTTTCATATAAATCAATTTGATTCATAAATTTTTATGGTTCACATCTGTTGTCAAATTAGTTTACATGGTAAATAACAAGGTTAGAATTGGTCGTATGCTTATTAGTCCTCTACATTATCAGGATAGAGCCTACAGTGTCAAAAAATGTTTACCTAAAATGATGCAGGTGTCTGCTGAACAAAAAAGAGATACTGGGAAGGAGAACGTAGTCCAGGAAGGACATTCTATGCGAAAGTCTTCTCAAAAAAGAAAAAATAGTACATCTTTATTGAGGCCAGTAAGTATGATATTATCTCATACTGTTGTTTAAAATATTGTTTTGACTGAGATAACTGTTTTTGAATGTAGGTGATATGCATTTGCAATGATCTATATGCACCAGCCTTAAGGCCATTACGTCAGGTCGCAAAGTAAGATCCCGATAAATTGTCATCAATTTTGCTTCATGTTTAATGGATTTAGTGAATCAGGGTCAGGGTCAGGGTCAGGGTCAGGGTTAGTTGTATTAAGTCTCCATCCGCATAAATGCAAAAAGTACTGTCTTGTTGCTTGAGCCGCTTGACCATGTCCTTTTACCTGAAGAAGCTTTCTTACTTTGCAGGGTTCATATTTTTGTCCAACCAACAGCGACTCGCGTTGTAAATAGGTATTTTTTTATATATTTTTATTCAATAAATCAGTTCTGGCAGTTCTTTTTTCGGTGGAACATGAATTTCTGGAATTTTTTTGTGGCAGACATGATAATTTTTTTAAAAGAAAATGAAACTTAAGTCTGTTAGCATGCTATCACATTTCACTAATATCATTTTTTATTATTCCCGACAAAACACCAGGTACATTGGCACTAAACTATTATGCTTTTTCGTTCTGATAGATGGATTCATACAATTATGAACTTTAATTTGTGATAATTATGTCTTTGCATTTGACATCATATTGTCAAATGTAACGCTTTTGTAGTTTTAACTTCCAACTAATATTGATATTTCATTTTTTTTGTTTTCAGATTCGTTCCCATTTCTTGACTAGTCAAGTTTATTTTTTTAAAATGTCTTAGGTTATGCTTGGATTGATCCATTTAATTTAGAGGAAGGGATTTGATTTTGAGAAGGATTTGGGGAATGAAATTTCATGGGTGGATTTGAATCTTATCATAGTGATGATTGAAATTGTTCAACTTTATATAATATGGATCCGAAATTCACTTGAATTTTATACATCCAATTAATTGAAGGAATTTGAAATCTATCAATTGAAGAACAACCTTAATGAATTTATTTAATAAGTCTCACATTGTCTTCTTTATGCAATAATATGCTTGTGTCACTTGTGTATTAATGAATTTGCACTCAGTTGGTGCTGGCAACTTTTATTGAAGCTACCTCCAATATGATAACCTAAACGAATGACTGAAATTTGCCGAAATCATAGGTTGAAGTATATATGTAACAAAGAAGGATTGAAAACGAGTTCCGTTGCTCTTACTGCATTGGCGGAGTACACAGGTAAGCATAATTTCCTCATATTTTTGACTCTATGTCTTCTAGTTTTAATATCAAGTTTCAAGACTACAGACAGTCTTTTATGTAAACGGGAGGGATGGAGAGAGAGAGGGATTTGAAAGTGCATGAAGATTTAGAGACAGTGGCTGGGAAACCAGTCAGCATCTCTTAAATTGGCATGGAAAAAAGTGTCCGTCATGGGAGAAGTAGTTTTTGGTATGCAAATTAAACTTGTCAGTGTGATTACAAATCTAGCTCTACGAAATCATGGTCACAGAGCTATATTTAGAAATAGCCATGAACAGTGAAATTCAGGGTGCAGTGGAGTCTCATCTGTGAAGACGATGCATTTTGAATTCCCCCTAGATTACTGGGGAAGCACTATCCTGTTTTGATATGTCCCAGAAGCAGTTGAATTTCAAAAAATAAAATTAACAATAATACCTCAAGATGGGAAAATACAGTGAGTTTTCATTAAATGGAATAAGTACTAGAATTTTTATGTTGTGAAGTTAGCCTCTGAGTTCTCTTAAATATATGCTAAAGAGAATAATAATGGGAATCTGGTCTCATTTGTTCTTAAATGATGAGTATTATTTTTTCTAGGTGATGATGCTTGAAAGTTGATTTACGCAGTTCACACCTATATTTTGGCAACATGGTGTTACTGTACCCTTGATTTATTTCTCTTCCTATTTGATAATTAATGAATATGACGTCTCTGGACTACATATAGTCTCATATTTATCTGTGAATTTAAAAAAGTTATCTCTTCTTAGTCACTTCATTTCTTATCTTAACTTCCATCCAGAATGTGATATTCGATCATGCTTGAACACTCTTCAGTTTCTCAACCAGAAGAAGGAAATCCTCAATTTGGTATATTTTGAATTTCATTTTTTTTCTTGTTGGTTTTTTCTTTTTTTGGTCGTATAATTCGTTCAAACACCTATTATTTGGTCCAGGTGGATTATCACCATTTAACATGGTTATTACTCACATTTACCATATAACTGATTTCTTTTATTTCTCTACTAATTGAATTATCTTGTCAAAGCAAGGTTCAACTCTAAACAAAATGGTTAGCATTTAATATTGTTTTCCCCTTTAAGTTGGAGATAGGTTCTCAAGTGGTTGGTCGGAAGGATGTTTCTAAAAGTGCTTTTGATGTATGGAAAGAGGTGAGTTTGGTAAATGACTTGCATCAATTTCTAAGCAATTTCTTACATTTTTACTTGTCGGCATTGCTGTGATTTCCTCTTTATTTGTGTGAAGATATTCCACAAGAAAAAGGAGAAAAGGTCTCAGAAATCTAATTATTCTGTTAACAACATCACAAAAGATTTTGATTTTCTGTATTCCCTTGTATCTAACCGGTAAGTTTTAAAATTGTTTTATTTGTGAACTTTTATATAAATGTTGGGTGATAGATCTTATGTTCTTGTTCCATCAGTGGTGATTATGAATTAATATTGGATGGGATTCATGAAAACATTCTGCTGCTCCGTTATATTGATCCTGTTATGCAAAAGACAGTAAGTATTATTTATGAATTAAGTTGTGCATACCTTGTTCATATAGATTACATCCAGGAGATAATAATTTGTTTTTGGTGAATTATCACTCAGGTAAAATGTTTAGATAATCTGCTAGTTTCGGATGTAAATCATCGATACATCATGCGTACACAACAGATGTCTCTTCAAGGTAATTGAATACTTGGTCATCATAAATGTTCAATTCCTCTGGTGATGTATGGTTCAAATTTCAATTTCATTTCCACAGTTTATCAACCTCCAATAGCAATATCAATACATGGTCTGGTGGCTCAACTTGAGAAACTCGAAATTCAATGGCCGAAGTCTTTCCAGAGGTATCTTAATCACATGGTACTTGTGAAATTTCTACCCTGATATTTGCTCTGTTGTTAAATATTCTGTTAATGTTCTGCAGACACCGAACAATTTCAGCAGAACGGATGGACATATTTTACGCATGGAATAATAGAATATCACCATACATTTCGAGGCATTTGTCAATGAAATCCTTTACAGAAGACTCAGTTTCTCCCATGCTGCACATTCTCTCACCACCAACACTAAGACCAGTAATGCATCAATGAATTTCTTTATATTTAGCTTCATTTCCAATTCTGTTTATTAGTGCTGCATTTTTTTTAAGAAAAAACCTGTCGGGATCTAAATGCTACCTCTCCACCAGGCACTTTGGCCGAAAAGTGTTTTGCATTAACAAACTTTAATGAGACCTTTTTGCCCATCTTCTAATGCTGTATCCCTTCACAGGTTGCGTTACATTTACTTTCAGAAAAAGAGAGGAGTGATCTGGGTCAGTTAGTGAACGTCATGGTGTCATATTTTATCACATACAAGAACATCAAGTCTGATAGATCTGGGACTTCAAGACATGAGGATGCTTTAGAGGCGTCTGAACTTTTTTGTGATCCCCCTCTCAGCAAATTTATTAACTTCAAGGTTAGTGTTCTATTCATGCAGATGCGCCTTTCACAGAACACTTTTCATTTTTTTAGAAAAATATGTTATTCTGCTTTGAAAGTATTAGAATCTCCATATTATAGAACAATAATTTGATTTGTTTCCCTATTGGTATAGTCTTGTTTGTTTGATGAATTACATTTCAAGAAAACATAAAACAATAAACAATTCTCCAAATTCTCTGTTTCCCACATTTATTCAGAACAATTAACTCTTTAATGAAGTTCCATCACTTTTATACTTTTCATTCATCTATCGAGCAGGGGTACTGTCCAGGTCACTTTAATCTCGCCATTGCAGTGAAGCAAGTTTTGGTTCATGAGGTAAATTATGGAGCTGCGTATTTATTTCAGTTTTCATATGATAACTAATTATTTAAACCATCGCAGAATTAATCGTGATTTGTGACTTGTTCTCTCAGTAGTTTATGAAAAAATGATGACGTTCTTTTGCTTATTTTACTCGGCTGTACTTCGCTGCCTGAAGTAACGAGAATTCCCGACAACACAAGTGTCCTTGATCTTGATGTTGACTTGCAATAATTTGTATTTTTTTATTTGAATGCGCACTGTATTACAATGGTAAAAATTTCAGTTATCTATGATACTAGCAAAGTTAGGATGCTATTCATATTGATTTTACTTTTTGTGAAGTTTTATCTCTTCGGGAAAAATATCTAATTAACTATATGCATGTGTGTATGTGAAGTTAAGCTTAATCATCTTGCATATTTTTGTCATTACTATGATCCTTGTTTACATCAAATTATTACAATTGTGTGCTCATAATTTTGCGTAATTCACTCAATTGATTCACATCTATGGCCACGAGAACGGCCTACCTTGTGATCTGCCGTAGTTTCTATTATGAGAAATGATGTCATGTATGATGATTTATAGGTGGAAAAGCAAAAGATTCTGCAAGCTGCAACTACCAAATCTACCCATTTCTATGCGCAAGAGACCAGTTCCTTTCAAAATAATAGCAGTGGAAGTGGACAATTATCCAAATCTTGCTACACCACAAGATCTGTTGAAAAGAAAATAATTGGGGAAGGTCCAACACCTTCAAAGCAATCTGACCTCTCTATTTCATCCAATTCATTTAAATCAATGGAAAGAACAAAAAAGTGTTCGGGTGACCTCAATAGTTTCTTTGATAGGTATAACCAGACTTTTCTTAACTTAGTCCTCTTATGACCATCTTTTCATTGTCCTTTGTGCAATAGAAAGGAAAAAAAAGGGTTTAAGAGACGGAAAAGAAAGAGAACAACCATCAAATGTTTTGTATAATATTTCATCATTTTCCCCCTTTTCACATTTCTTTGCTTTTGATCATGTATAATTTCTGTTTCTCAGGTTTAGAAAAGCAAATAATAAAGGCTCTCAAGTTTCTGAGAATACGTTAAAAAAGCCGGGAACAATGGAGAGAGACTCACGTCCTATATTGTTCAAATTCAATGAGGTATGCATCACTTCGTATATGTTTTGTATTTCATTATTCTATAAGATGTCAAATACACTAAAGATCTCTTCATTCTTTTGTGTTGATTTTGAAATATAAGATCTCTTTGTTGCCAAACATGAAATTCACCTACAATCTACTGTTTTTTCTTTAAAATAACTCCTTGAATTTTCCCAAAAGTTCGATCTTTTTCAATTTTCATGCAGATTCATCTGAGTTTGATGTGACACCTTTATTCCTTGTTTTGTTTTAGTATCTCCTGATCCCTTGGAGAACGTTTAGCCCACCATATAGAATTTTTCAATGCATTTCTGGTATAAGTTTATTTTTGTGACAAGGTTGAGATTATTTTTGTTTTAAAACTTACCATTTTATCAATATTCCTACCCATTATCACCAGCGCTAATGGAGTAATCTATCTACTTTCAACTTTTAAATTTAATCCTTGGCAGGCTTATATTGAATTCTTAAACTGCGAAGGTTAATAGAAAAATTAATAAACATTTTCGCTTAAAAATTGACCAATTATGCCGCAATCAAATCAGTTTTATTCATTTCATGTCTAATATTGCTTCTAGCCTTCAACTTGTCATTAGGGTCATCCTTGTCCAGGCGCATTGGTCCTAGGAATGCTGGTATTAAAACTAGAGGTGTAAACGAAACGTATCGAGCCCAATATGAAAAAAATTTAAGACTTAAATTAGATATATTTGAGTTTGAGCTCGATTTGATGCTCTCGAGTTTGAATTCATTTCGAAAGATTCGAACATTTTTTGCAAGCTATTAAAACTATTGCTCTAGAATAATACTCGAAATATATTTATTTAAGATATAATTATATTATAATTATAAAATAATAAAACTCGGAAGCAGCTCTCAAACAATTGAGCAAAATTATTTAAGCTTGAGTTCGGCTTGGAAACTTGTTCGAACATGTTTGAGTTTGGCTCAAATTCGATAATTTCGATCAAGCTGAATCAATTTCTTTGCACCTCTAATTAAGACTGAGCAACTCCCTATGTTAGACCTTTACTGGCCGACCTGGGAACAACTAATAGACGTGGACATTGTTTTTCAGCAGAAGTGCAGTTTTCAGTTGGTGCTCGTGATCCTTTGAAAATGTGTAGCTGCGAATTCCTTGCTAGTAACGGTTTCTTGGCTCCGAGCCCCGTGCATAACCCTTTTAGAACAAAAATGTTCCTTGTTTGAAAATAGAGCGGAATATTATTCCATGTTTCTTGTCAAAATGGTAACATGCTCCCAGCAAATAACATTCGTGAATCACCCCTTTGACTTTTAACAAGGGTTGGCTAAAAAACTGTCTTGTTTGCAACTGATATACAATCGTAGGACTATTTACTTTTCCAAACTAGATGACGATACTTGCCATTTTAATTGATCCGCACGTTCGATATTTACTTCATTTTCATCTACTCTCCCTATGAACTTAGGAATGACAAAGTATACATGCTTCAATTTCCATCATTCTTTCTTGCTGCAATATCTAATAACTGGAACATATCATCATCATCTTCCATGCATATTTCATCCTTTGTTTTGTGTAGGGATTTACAAATGCAGTGAAGAGACCTGTACGAATGCGAGAATTTCTTCTGTGATATTCGCCTTACCTGAAGTATATATGGTGCAGTTGAAATGTTTACTCTTCTTTTCATTGTACAATAATTATAACAATGGGTATCTGTGTATCGATTGTTGAAGATTGACACTAGAAACAGTTTGATAGTAGTAAAACAAGTCGGTATATTTTACAATCATCAATGAGTTTTTTTTTTTTTTTTTAAATTTAAAAAGTGTGCTCCATGATTTGTTTTATGATACAATATTTTAATTTACAATCTTCTGTTTTTATTTTCTTTTAAATTTTTTAATATTATATGTTAGGATTGATTAGAGGAATAATCGTTGAGCTACAATAGTTTGATTTTCGAAATATTGAACACCGATGAATTAAATCGAGTTTGGTATTCAAACCAAGCGGAAGACGCTCGAAATAATATTTCGTAGAAACCGTTTAAATATTTTGTAAAGCATTTAAAATATATGTAAGTTGAACGAGTAAAAATATTTTGGTTGAAGCATTTTATCAAACACTTGGTATGTAATATTTTGGTATTTGAAGAACACATAAAATGCTTCAACAATGCATCTTTAAAACTATGAAAATGATAAGTACATGCAATAAATAAATAGACACAAATTTGTTTATGGATGTTCGGAGACTTCAAATGCTACAACATCACCTCTTCTTCCCCTTGGGAAGGATCTACTAGAAGACTTTGATCCATAAACATCTTGTACAAGTCCTATTTCAACTTAGGACTTATCTCTTTCCTAATTGAACCTCCTAGCACTCAAGATTGCAGGCAGCACTTCACAATTAGCATATTGTTTAATGTCTCATATGCAAAGACTACATACACAAGTTTATTGTCTTTGTGCAACACTCACTCAACTAATCTTTGAAATTCAACTCTTTTGTATATGTGTGAGTGATTGTGTGTGAGGAATTTATCATTTACAGTGTACATCTCAAATGTATCCTCACACAAGGGCTTGTGCTCTCAACCAGCTGATTTCTTCATGCTAACTGCTCATGCTTTGAATCCGATTCAAAAGCTCTTGTTTGATATTCAAGATGTTGTATTTATATGCTCCAACAATGATATATACGTTAGATACAAGAATATGACCGTTTTGAAAAGTTTCTGTACTGTTTTTGAAATTGCAACGGTCAAATTCGCCTTGCTGGACATTTTCTCGAGTAGTCAACTCTGGTCAACTGGTTCGGTTCAACTGGTCTGGTTCAATTCAGCTGGTCTGATTCAGTTTCAGCTAGTCCGGTTCAGTTCAGTTATGGTCTGGTTCAGTTCAAATGGTTTGGTTCGGTTCAGTTTAGCTGGTTCAGTTCAGTTTCAGCTGGTGTGCTGAAATCAGCCTAGCTGATTTCAGTTTGTGCAGAACCAATAGTTTCATCGTCATTTATCAGCATCTTAAGCTTCGATTCAGTCTTTGACTTATGAATATGATTTGTATATCATCGTCTTATCTTTCCAACGCATACTAAATCGCTTCATTCCAATAACCGAGCTGAGAGATATGCCCAAAATACCGCATCTGCTCATACCCAACTGATTGCTATTTTCATGCAATCAATTCGGTAATTCAGCCATCAGTTAGACCTTGATAACATCCGATTTTGCCCAACCGACGTGAAATACGACAAGTTCCAAATTGAGTTTTCTGATTAGTCTAATTGCGGATTGTCATTTGAATCACCCAGCTGAGAGATATCATCAAAACACCGAAGCTCGCCAGAAATTCAGTTTGGCTAAATTCAGTTTCAGTTTGTTTCTTGTGTTTGCAACTTCACACATGAGTAAATATATTACAAATACAATAACAAATTTTGTTAACATCAAAATCAAGATTGCGACATGAAATGTTTAAACATTATATTTGTCACATCTAGGTGTGGCGTCGGGAGATTGTTTGATAAACAAATTCTGAACAAGGTCGGAATAAGGCGAACAAAATCTTCTATTCTATTTTGTGCTGCATTTCTTGCCGGAGATAATTGATCATTCATTTTCATTATTCATTTAGTAAATTTTAATATAATTAAAATATTATACCATACTTAAATTTTTTTTTTGAAACATATACCATAACTATTTGTGTAGCATAAAATATATAAATGAAGCAAAGATGGACTAAATTTAGACAAACCAAATCTAGCCTAATACAACTACCTAATACAACTAGGTTTGGAAAGCCAAATCACAGGTATTTTTATCATGATATTGTATTTTTTAAAAGGGTTTATCATTTTAAGAAAGTTCATCAATTTTTTGTGAAGCTTATTATAAGGTCCAAAATTAAGACGACATAATCCAACTGCATGCAAATCTAGGGAATATGAAAAATGATTAATTAATTGATTTTAATTCCTTAATTGATTATGTGATATGTTTATACGATGTTCTAGTAGATTTTCTACTTACATGTATTAAAATGTATTTTTAAAGGTTATTCAAGTTGCGATCGAGGAACGGAGATCGAGGGCTAAAAAATAGAAAATGTTTTTATTAAATAATTATTTTTAATTATTTAAATTAAGGGTGATGCTTTTTATTATTTTTGAAAATAAGGAGTTTTGATGTGATTTTATACGTCGGGACGTAATTTTTATCGGCGTGGGATTTTCAACGAAAACGTGAACGAGTAGTTGGCAACCCGGCTAATAAATTCACAAGATTTTCTACTCAAAATAATTTTTAATATTTTAATTAAACACTAATAGACTAAATGGGCCTAATTAACATGGTTAATGAGCCTAAGCTAGCAATTAGAATTTAGTTAAGATTTTAAGCAATATTTAAAACTAAAAACCTACCATAACCTACTCAATTCCCACGGCCCCCTCCCCAACAATTTACAAACTCTCCCCAAGCATAACACACGCACACACAAGGAAAATTAAGAGGAAAAGTTCGAAAGTTTGCAAGGGTTTCAAGCCGTCGTTTTCTTGTCGTCGTTCTTCGATTCGTCAACGTAAAATCGTGCGTTTAAAACGCAAAGACACGTCATATTCTTTCCTTTAATCATCTATAACACCATAATATTTATTTGATCATGTTTTAAATGAAACCAAGTCACACAACTCATAATTTTCGTAACTATGCATATGCATGTGTTTAACTCTTGATATTGGATTCAAAAACATGTTTATATTGTTGTAAAAGGGACTGCCATGATTAGGACTTATTAGTGACATGTTTTATACGGTTTGAGTCCTAGAACAACACAAACGGCTGCACAAGTAGAGAACAGAAGCTGGAACCATATTTCTGTCAAGGTGATCAAGGGGCTCTTTCATGGGTTATGGGGCTTGGCTTGCTCAGGCTGGGATCAGGGCTGGCTAGGGTTGTGTTAGGGTTAGGTAAGGAGTCCTAGCCACGCTAGGACTCGAGACCAGGGGCTGTGGAGGAGTCCTAGGTCCTAGCAAGCTAGGACTCTACCCGAGAGCCTCATGGAAGATGCGCAGGTACAGCTGCAGCGCAGGGAAGGAGTGGCTCGGCCAGGGGGCTTTGGGCTGGGCTAGGCTGGGTCATTAGGGTCCTAAGAGGGTGCACAAGGGTCTGGGCAGGGGCTGGTGTGGCTTGGGTAGCTGCTGGCTCGAGAGGAAACGTGAGAAGCAAGGGATCACCTCAACGCGCACATGCTGCTGTCCTCGGTTCAATGCTTTGTGCGTGGGTTCCAGGGGCTGGGCTAGCCTGGGATGGGTTTGGGCGTGGTCCAGGGATGGTTAGGGTCATGAGGGGTCAAGTGGTTAAGGGCTGGAAGGGTCCTAGACTAGATAGGAGTCCTATTACTCAAGGGAGACTCACACACACACACATGCATCACTTGGGTCAAGTTTCAGATGAGTTTGAGTGAGCTAGGGTTAGGTTCTTTGGGATGGCCTTGATCAAGAGGGTGCCTAGGTGGGTTGGCTTGGGTTTGGCTTGAGGTGGCTCGGCCATGGCTCGAGTAAATTGGGAGATGGCTCGAGTGGTTCAATAAAGTGTCAATTTCGAATTATTAAGAAGTAAAACTAGAACCATGGGTCCACGGGTGTGGTTCATGGCTCACAAAGGTAAAATAAATAATAAAAACGTTATGTCTAAAGTTTGAGAAGAAAATAATGAGTTTTGGATTTATCTGGGATTTAATCGCCGCACGAAACATTAATTAAAGAAATAATTGAAACACCTAGTTTTAAGAGGAATAAAATTATGGAAAATTATATTTAAGCTCAAATAATTATTAAAAGTCTAAGATTTTAATTTATGAATTTTATATTAAAGTTTGGTTTAATTCGGGATTAAAACGCCTTAATATGTTATATTTAAAGATTAATTTAAAAGTTCTCGATTTAAGCTAAATAAAAATACGAGAAAATTCATGTAAACTTAAATAATTATTTGGGATGGTCTAGAGTTGACGGAATTAAGAAAAGGTCAAAAACTGAAATTTTACGTCTAGTTTTACCCCGAAAATTAGTAAACGCCATCGCAGTGCTCTGAATGCTTTTTATATGCTAATATATTTATTTTAAATGTTTAAGGATTTTTTATATGTTAAAATGTTTATTTCAAAAGTTTATGAATTTTGATGATGAAACGATAACGTTAAAAGATATGTTGCATGCTTGGTTTTAAAGAAAAACGTTATATGCATGTTTAAATTTTATAAAGTGATGAGAATATGAAACGTTGAAGGAAGTGAAGCAATTGTGACTAATACGATGATATGTTGGAGATATTGTGAGGGTGACGTTCTTAGTGGGAGCCCGACGATCGTATTTCCTTGGATACGAATACGATGATATGTTAATACGTAAGGCCAAGGCTCATTTGACGGGTGAGAGTGTCGTTGATGTTCTCGCCGCCCAGTTTTATGGTTACATGTAGATGGATCTATCGCCCAATACGTAGACGAACACAAAAGTCACAATTAACGATCCAAATTCAACGAAAGGAAAAAGAATATGTATATGTTGATGATAATATGTATATGAATATGTTGAGGATGATACGAAAATATTTATGTCTTGAAGTTTATGGATGTCATGAAAATGTTATTTTTACGTAAAAGTATTTTCACTGTTGCTTGTGGTTTTATACGTATTATTTGGTATCAAAAATATGATGTGTTGAGTCTTTAAACTCACTAGGTGTGATTGATGCAGGTGAATATGATAATATTGTTGAGGTAGGCTTGGATGCCTGATCTGGCTGGACTAGAGGTGCACATGACTCGAGGACCAACGCTTCTACTTTTCTGCATTTATGTTTATGTTAAAATTTTTTTATGACTTTCTATTTATGTTTTAAGTGGTTTTTGAGAGATTTAGTATGTGCTATACGTTTCAAATTTATTGTTTTTTAGGTTTGGTCAAACGTTTAACGATTTCATGTTTTGACGATTTCATGTTTTGACGATTTCCTTTGATTTTTCAAATACTAGTTGGTTGTCTTATTTTAAAAATGGTGCACAAATATTTTAGATATTTTTATGGGTTTTCGGCCGAAGGTTTGGAATTAATATAAAAAAAAATTCTAGTACTTTTAAGGCAAAACGAATAGTAGACGTTTCACTTATCAAACTAACGTATATAAAAAATTATTCTCCACTGCGCATCGCTTCTTGCAATGGCGGGGCCAGAAAATGCAAAATTTTATGTAAAATTCAAAAATTAGATTACGTAATACAACTGCATGCAAATCTAGGGAAAATAAAAATGATTAATTAAATAGTTTTAATGACATGAATTAATTATGATATGCTTGATTACATGTTTAAAAATAGAGTTTACTGTTAGAATGCATAAAACTGTATTTTTAAAGGTTATCAAGATGTGATCGAGAAACAGAGACCGATGGCTGAAGAAGGGAAAATATTTTTATTAAATAATTGTTTAAAATAATGTTTATGCTATATAATATTTTTGGAGAATGAAGTATTTTGAGATCGATGAAAATATGAACTTTTTGAGAACTCGGCTAATAATTTCACAAAATTTCCTAAACAAAATATTTTAAATGTTCACTAATGGGCTTAATGAGCCTATTATGATGTGCAACTAGCCCGGTACTTGTCATGGTAAGGGATCTTTAGACTCATTTTCTTGAAATTCTAATAGATGAATATGAGAAAAAGGTGGGTCTTATCTTTATCAAATTGAAAGAATTGACAACAACGGATGAATGAACCATTATTTCCCCCACCGACTTGATTTGAGAGAATGTAATCATCAATTTCAAGTGCGAAGTCACCGGCTTGGTTAACTGGAGATTATGTTTGAGCAATATTAGGTTGTGGTTCAGCCATTTCTTTCATCAATCCGGGTCCCGATTGGACCTGATATTTAATCGTGAGGGCACTATAGATTACTATCTCCTTACCAGTCAGATTTTCTACATAGATAATCTGATCATCTTGCATATATACTGTAACGTCCCGAAAAGTTTGAATGTCCACGTAAACCATATGCATGCAAGTTATTAAATTTCTTTTGTATTAAATTATTTTAATGCATTAAATGAATGTTTATTGCATCAATAGGTGTTTTAATTCACGGGTTATTAAAGTTTTATTCATTAGGGTTTTAAGTTACATTTCGCGCTCGAACGAGTAATGGAGACCGGGGATAATCAGGAAAAATATTTTTATTGAATAATTATTTTTAGTTATTTAATATGAGTTGTTTTTAAGTATGATTTTTGAAAATGGACCTTGATTGGGTATTTTTATCCGCCGAGTTATATTTTTAGCCGGTACACAAATTTTATCGATTCAGATGACTTTTTGAGGGCTCGGGCAATGTTTTCAAAAATGTACCAAAACGAAATATTTTTCAGTAGTGTTTTTAGGCTTGATGGGTTTTTTTTAGGGATTAATGGGTTTAAAAAACCTTTTAAACCATTTAATTATAATTAAGGGCCCATTTAAGCTTAAGCCTTTTATTTAATTACATCACTAAGTAACCCTAAACCTACCTAAACACCTAACAGCCATCCACTCCACATTTCAGCAGCTTCCCTCATGCCATTTTCCGCAGCAACTCTCGGCCAAGCTTTGTTCTTTCAAGAAAACCTTTCCCCGCTCCTCCGATTTTCATCCTACGCGCGCATCTTCAAGCTTCTAGCATACAATCATCAAGGCACGCCCAAAATCTTGTTTTTCTCATCATTCATATCATAATATGCTGGTTAGTGTGTTTATATATGATAAATATGTCGATCTATTATATGGTATCATTTTTGCATAGTTTTGACATGAAATACACCTACACTTTGATGCAATTCACGTTTCTTGACTTCTTGTGTAAGGGGTTGTCGGGTTGAGGAGTTAGGGGGCTGTATAAGTTGGGAGTTAAGGTGTCAAGGGGTTGGAGTCACGAGTGAGTCACGTTTTGGTGAGAGCCGATCGGTCTTCTTGAGGGAGATATGATCTTTATCGTAAAACCGCACAAGCTGTGAAATTTCTGTGTCACAAAACACGCCACCCTCTGTTATTTCGAATTCTGGGACTTATAAGTTAGTTTTCTGGAAATGTGTTCAAAATATGATTCATATAACACTGTGTTATCTTCGATTCGGTAGCAAATTCATAGTTTTCTGATAAGAAACGAGGGTGATATGATTTTTATCGTAAAACCACACAAGCTATGAAATTTCTGTGTCACAAAATCCGTCACGCTCTGGTATTTCGGATTCTGCGACTTCTAGGTTGGTTTTCTGGAAATGAGTTCAACATATGATTTGTAGCACTCTATGTTAACTTCGATTCGATAGCAAATTCGTAATTTTCTGATAAGAAATGAGAGAGATATGATTTTTATCGTAAACTCGCTCAAGCTCTGAAAATTTGTGCATGTTTTTCACGTTTTCTCAAGTTGCGAGGTTAGGCTCGGCCAAGGAGGGCTGAACCAGGCCATGGTGTGCTCCAGGAGGGTCATAGGTGGGCTAGCAAGAGTTGGTTCAATTCTGGTCCCCGTTGGTTTGGTCTAGAGTCGAGAATTCGAGGGTTTAGTGCACTAGGGTTCGGCTCGCTTTGGTGCAGAAAAATCCAGCAACTTTCAGGTGCTGTTCGAAGGTCTTAAGTGGGCTGGTCTAGGTGGTTTAAGGGCTGGTAGGATATGGTTGAGGCATGGTTTAAACTTGGAGAAATTTGGTTAAGTTCCGGATTGATTCGGGTTTAAACCGGGACCCCGGTCCAAATTTTAAAATGAATCGAGTAAGTTTTGAAACAGGCTCGATTTTACGTCTAAGAAATACTTTTGAATATGTTTTGGGATATTTTAAGGAGTTTGGAAAGATTCGGGTCGAAATTTTGAGGTCCAGGGGTAAAATAGTCAGTTTTGGGTTTCTTGGGGCAAAATGATCATTTTGCACCCGGGGTGAGTTTTTAGTCGTGGCAGTGCCCTGAGCACAAAATTATCATATTTTTAAATGTTTATTCATCACGCATATGATTTTTATGAAATTATGAAAATACGTTGGATGCTTGATTTTAAATAAAACTTACGTATATGCATGATTTTGATAAGTGATGAAAATGATGATGTTTTTTAAGGATGAGAGATGGTTGTGACTGACGATATATGTATACGATGATATGATTGGAGATATCGTGAGGGAAAAGACCCCAGAGGTAGCTCATTTACGGAAAAATGACCCAGAGAGAGCCTGACGATCGTATTTTCATTGACATGATATGATAGGACAAGGCTCAATTGGCGGGTGAGAGTTTCGCTGACGTCCCCGCCGCCCGGTACTGTGGTTACACGTAGATGGATCCATCGAATAGAGCTGATACGAAAGTCACAACTAATTAACTGAATTCGATTAAAGAAAATGTATACGTATACGATGATATGATGAGACATGTTTTGATACGTTAAGCTATTATATGACATGTTTAAGTTATGCTTTTAAGATCATGAAATGTATATTGATTACAATATTTTTCATTGTTGCATGTTATGTATATGTATTTGTTATAACGTTACAGGTGTGTTGAGTTTTTAGACTCACTAGGTGTGAATGATGCAGCTGAGTTTGTTGATGAGGAGGCTGGGGGTTCCGAAGTCAGAGTAGGCGGGGCTGGCTGTGCGCACGAGAACCCGAGGACCTTGTAATTTTCCGCAAATATATGATTTTATGGGAACACATTTAAATTTTTTTTTTAAATGGTTGATGATTTTATTTTGTTGAGAGTTTTGACATGTTTTAATATGCTCGACGTCTTATATTTTTTAGACGGTAATTATTTAGGTTAGTTGCTCTTTTCATAATTTTAACTGTAGTTATTTTATTTAGCAGTGGGTCGATTTTACAAAATGATGTTTCGAATTTTATATATTTATGTAGGCATGGTTTTGGTCATTGAAAAAAAAAATGTTCAGTAGAATTTTAAAATGAGCAGACGTCTCAGTTGGTATTAGAGCAAGGGTCCTGTATAGGGTTGTGCCACCGTCAGCTTCTGCAGCTCAGTATTCAAGCCTCAAGTCTGTAAGTTTAAAGGCTTTAAATGTTTTTTTATGCTATCACTTGCACATTTACATGATATACGTTTTACAGTACATGTTTATCTGTCGTTATGTTTTGAGATTATATACTTCAAATTTTTTATGCATGTTACGACATGAAATGAGAAATTATATGATTTTCATGCGTGCTGGTTTTGTGGTGGAATTGGTCATGATTAAGATTTTGGCTACTGGGCATTCAAAGAGGGTGAAAATGATTTGACTATACTAATCTCTGGGTTAGTACTACGGATGTTCTACTTATGGGTCATAAGTTAATTTTGAAGATTATGAATGCTTTTGGGGCATGAGATTTTCTAAGAAAATATTGATGGCTCGTGGTTACTAGTTGAGCTAATTTTTGAGAATTTCATATAAAGAATAGTGATTCGAGGACTACGACGGTCTTAAGAAGTATAAAATCTATAATTTGGGATAAGTATTGATAGAAAGGTAAGGTTGGTTATGAGAATTGATTTTTGGAATTGATAAGCTTAAAATTATTGAACTTTATGTTACGGGAAACCTAAAAAATGGAATTAGGAACGCAAAGAACTTATGGGTAATTGTGGAATTTTTTGTAATAAGGACCAAGTGGATAATTTTCGAGAAAATTAGGAATTTATTTTGCAATTATTAAGAAATTTGGAGACTAGTTCAGCAATAAGTGAGAATTGAATAGTTTAAGTGATAGAAATTTTCGATGATTTAAGCTTGAAGGATAATTAAAACTTTTAAATATCTGAATTATAATGTTATAAGGAATGATAATCAAGGACATTGAAGTATGAATCGATATTGCGCTCTAAAATCTAAGCGTTAGTAGAATAATGTTGTGACAAATTAAGAACCTAGAGTAATAACAATTTAAGGTAAAGTTGACCAATTGGTTAAGTTATAGGATTAGACATTAGTTGATATATTTTTGGGAACTTAAGTTTGATGTATCATAAGTTTTAGTCATGATTTTAACGATTAAGATTGTACCTTTGTTAGAGTTAAATTTTTCTAGAAAGTTGGGTATGATTGATGGTTAGGCTACTCGATAGACGCATGTAAGAAGTGAGGTGGACACCTTGTCTTGAGGAAATTTTTTTGAAATTCAGTGAGAAACTTAGGATTAAGTGGATATGAGTGTTGGAGTTAGGTTATCTAAGACTACTTGGGTTGTGTAAGCTTGAATTTTAAGTTTATGAGATAGGTGTTCGTACAAAAATTTTGGATTAAATAAAAACAAAAGGGAATTAGTTGTGTTCAACATAGGTTATCAATGGACGAATATTAAAATTTTTATAGAGTAAGATTTAAAATCTTGATATGGGGATTCTAGAACTCTATGTGTTATAAGTGAAGTTGATTTACTAGAGTTAGTCTAAGGCTACCATGGTATTAACTTTTATACGCTAGTACTAATTAAGCATCAATGATACGTAAGAATGCGACATTTGTTTCAAGTAGAAAAGTCCAAGGGTCTTAGGCCTCAGTTGTATTGTAATTGAGAAGAAAATATTTTAATCATGTAATTGGGGCTAGAATGGCTTCAACATATAGGTAGAAGATCGATATTGTATATTTGGGTTTTATTGATAGTCTAAGGCTACCATGGGATAACTTATTAACTTTTATACGCTAGTACTAATTAAGCATCAATGATACGTAAGAATGCGACATTTGTTTCAAGGAGAAAAGTCCAAGGGTCTTAGGCCTCAACTATATTGTAATTGGGAAGAAAATATTTTAATCATGTAATTGGGGCTAGAATGGCCTTCAACATATAGGTAGAAGATCGATATTGTATATTTGGGTTTTATTGATTAACTTTACTCGAGATTTAAGATTTTCAACAATTTTATATTCGGGATGTACTTGTAAATAGTAAGTTACGTAACTTTGGTGCCGTAAGATAAAGATTCGATTCAAGGATCTTAGGCTAATATTATTATGGGGCTGAGATAAGATTAACTTTTAAGACAGTGTTTGGTACGTTTGATTAGGTAAGTTTATTTTATTTTAACCTACCTAATCACATGTTTGGTACGTTTTTTATTTAACCAAGCCAATCCCTCTTATGAATGATTAGTTTATATTAGGTGTGATAAAATAATCACTCCTCACCCCCTAAGATTATTTATCCCACTTTAATCCAGCCTATTTTTTAAATTTTACCATTCCCCTAAATTCTAACTCATAACCACTTCCCTCCAATTAAGGGCCCATTTAAGCTTAAGCCTTTTATTTAATTACATCACTAAGTAACCCTAAACCTACCTAAACACCTAGCAGCCTTCCACTCCACATTTCAGCAGCCTCCCTCACACCATTTTCAGCAGAAACTCTCTGCCAAGCTTTGTATTAACTTTACTAACAATCCCATATTTAAAATAAATTGCTTAATTACACAATTAAAATGTTAATTAAAAATGCTAACTCACTATTAATTTTACTAACAATCCCATATTTAAAATTAATAGTTTTTTGCAAATCGAGCCACTTCAAATAAAGCAAAGATCGAGCCTTGAGTCCGAATGGCAAATAGAGATGCTTCTAACCAAGCAAAGATCGAGAGCCCGCCGCCTCCGACAACTGCCGCCGACCACCGCCGTCGGTCACCGGCCGCCGACCGCCGCCGACCGCCGCCGCCTTCGTCGTCGCCGCCGCCGACCGTCGTCACCACCTCTTGCCGGTCGACCGCCGGACCGCCGGCCGGCCATCGACCAACTCCGCCGCCGCCCGCCGTCACAAAACTGGAAGGGCAATTTCGTCAATTCATCAAAAGATTATTATTTATCTCATTCTTAACAATCATACCAAACATAATATTATTTTATCATTATCTACTTCAATAATTTTTTTATCATTTCCCTCTTAATCATTTCATTATTTTATTCTCCAAATCAAACGTAGCCTAAGTGTATTACCGAGGATAGAAGTCGATAAGTAAATTTTGGTGCTATGTTTTCTTAAGTTGAACTGCATAAATGCTAATGTAATATGTCGGTGAACATTATGGGTATTGTATAAGAAAAGTAAAGTGTGATTAGTTTGGACATTCATTTCTAGTATGAGGAATTGCGAGAAAAGTCAAATTCGAGGTTACAGGAGAATAGAACTAAGTCACCATAAATCGTCTTAAGTTGCGATTCGTAAACGAGGATTTTTGCACGCAATTTAATCAGGATTGATGAGACATAAGGACAACTTAACACTTATTTTATCAGAGTAGCGCAGCGGAAGCGTGGATTATTAGGATACTAGAATTAAGAGTCTAAAATTTTTGATTATCGAGGATAAGCGAATTTCGGTAACGAAATTCAATAAAGGGGGATAGATTGTAATGTCCCGAAAATTTGAAGGTCCACGTAAACCATATGCATGCAAGATATTAAATTTTTTTGTATTCTATTAAATTATTTTAATGCATTAAATGAATGTTTATTGTATCAATATGTGTTTTAATTCATGGGTTATTAAAGTTTCATTCATTAGGGTTTTAAGTTGAATTTCACGCTCGAATAAGTAACGGAGACCAGGAATAATCAGGAAAAATATTTTTATTGAATAAATATTTTTAATTATTTAATATGAAGTATTTTTAAGTATGATTTTTGAAAATGGGCTTTGATTGGGTATTTTTACCCGTCGTGTTATATTTTTAGCCGGTACGCAAGTTTTATCGATTCGGGGGACTTTCTGAGAGCTCGGGCAATGTTTTCAAAAACAATGAAATATTTTTCGGGAGTGTTTTTGGGTTTGATGGGTTTGTTTTAGAGATTAATGGGCTAAAAAACCCTTTTAAACAATTTAATTATAATTAAGTGTCCATTTAAGCTTAAGCCTTTTATTTAATTACATCATTAAGTAACCCTAAACCTACCTAAACACCTAGCAGCCCCCCACTCCAGATTTCAGCAGCCTCCCTCACGCCATTTTTGGCAGCAACTCTCGTCCAAGCTTTGTTCTTTCAAGAAAACCCTTCCCCGCTCCTCCGGTGTTGATCCTACGCGCGTATCTTCATGTTTTCTAGCATACAATCATCAAGGCACGTCCAAAATCTCGTTTTTCTCATTATTCACATCATAATATGCTGTTTTGTGTATTTATGTATGAGAAATCTATGGATATATTATATGATATCGTTTTTGCATAGTTTTGACATGAAATACACCTACACTTTGATGCAATTCACGTTTTCTTGACTTCTTGTGTAAGAGGCTGCCGGGTTGAGGTGTTAGGGGGCTGTATACGTTTGGAGTTAGGTGTCAAGGGGTTAAAGTCACTGAGTGAGTCACGTTTTGGTGAGGGCCGATCGGTCTTTTTGAGAGTGATATGATTTTTATCGTAAAACCGAACAAGCTGTGAAATTTCTGTGTCACAAAACCCATCACCCTCTGTTATTTCGAATTCTGCGACTTATAAGTTGGTTTTCTGGAAATGTATTCAACATATGATTTATATCACTCTGTGTTATCTTCGCTTCGATAGCAAATTCATACTTTCTGATAAGAAACGAGGAAGATATGATTTTTATCGTAAAACCGCACAAGCTGTGAAATTTCTGTGTCACAAAACCCGTCACCCTCTATTATTTCGAATTCTGCGACTTATATGTTTGTTTTCAGTAAATGTGTTCAACATATGATTTGAAGCACTCTGTGTTATCTTCGATTTTATAGCAAATTAGTAATTTTCTGATAAGAAACAAGGGAGATATGGTTTTTAACGTAAACCCGCTCAAACTGCAAAAATTTGTACATGTTTTTCACGTTTTCTCAGGTTGCGAGGTTAGGCTCGGCCAAGGAGGGCTGAACCAGGCCATGTTATGGTCCAGGAGGGTCCATAGGTGGGCTAGCAAGAGTTGGTTCAAGTCTGGTCCCCGTTGGTTTGGTCTAGGGTCGAGAATTTGAGGGTTTAGTGCACTTGGGTTCGGCTCGCTTTGGTGCAGAAAAATCCAGCAACTTTCAGGTGCTGTTCGAAGGTCTTAAGTGGGCTGGTTTAGGTGGTTTAAGGGCTGGTAGGATATGGTTGAGGCATGGTTTAAACTTGGAGAAATTTGGTTAAGTTTCGGATTGATTCAAGTTTAAACCATGCCTCAACCATATCCTACTAGCCCTTAAACCACTGGTTAAGTTTCAGGATTGATTCAAATTTAAACCGGGACCTCGGTCCATGTTTTAAAATAAATCGAGTAAGTTTTGAAACAGGCTCGAGTTTACGTTTAAGAAATACTTTTGAATATGTTTTGGGATGTTTTAAGGAGTTTTGTAAGCTTCAGGTCGAAATTTTGAGGTCAAGGGGTAAAATAGTCATTTTGGGTTTCTATGGGCAAATGGTCATTTTGCACCCGGGGTGAGTTTTTAATCGTGGCAGTGCCCTGAGCACGAAATTATCATGTTTTTAAATGTTTATTCATCACGCATATGATTTTTATGAAATTATGAAAATACGTTGGATGCTTGATTTTAAATAAAATTTATGTATATGCATGATTTTGATAAGTGATGAAAATGATGATGTTTTTTAAGGATGAGAGTTGGTTCTGACTGACGATATATGTATACGATGATATGATTGAAGATATCGTGAGGGAAAAACCCCTAGAGGGAGCCTGTTTACGGAAAACGGCCCCAGAAAGCCTGACGATCGTATTTTCATTGACATGATATGATAGGCCAAGGCTCAGTTGGCGGGTGAGAGTGTCGCTGACGTCCCCGCCGCCCGGTACCGTGGTTATACGTAGATGGATCCATCGAATAGAGCTTATACGATAGAGCTGATACGAAAGTCACAACTAATTAACTGAATTCGATTAAAGAAAATGTATATGTATACGATGATATGATGAGATATGTTTTGACACGTTATGCTATTATATGACATGTTTACGTTATGCTTTTAAGATCATGAAATGTATATTGATTACAATATATTTCATTATTGCATGTTATGTATATGTATTTGTTACAACGTTACAGTTGTATTGAGTCTTTAGACTCACTAGGTGTGAATGATGCAGGTGAGTTTGTTGATGAGGAAGCCGGGTGTGCCGAAGTCAGAGTAGGCGGGGCTGGCTGTGCGCACGAGAACCCGATGACCTTGTACTTTTTCGCAAATATATGATTTTATGGGAACACATTTAATCAGATTTTTTAAATGGTTGATGATTTTATTTTGTTGAGAGTTTTGACAGGTTTTCATACGCTCGACGTCTTATATTTTTTAAACGGTAATTATTTAGGTTGGTTGCTCTTTTCATAATTTTAACTGTAATTATTTTATTCAGCAGTGGGTTGATTTTCCAAAATGATGTTTCGAATTTTATGTATTTATGTAGGCATGATTTCGACCATTGCAAAAAAAATAAAAATATGTTCAGTAGAATTTAAAATGACCAGAGGTCTCATCTGCAATGGTTGGAATTGTAGGCACTAATTGTGTACCGACTTGTTACATTGTTTTATCTGCTCGACTTTTGTTCCCCCCTTGAATTCATACATTAATTTAAATCAACTAAACCAAGTATATTACAAAATTAAGAAAACTCGGCGTCAGGTAATGCCTTGGTAAAGATGTCAGCGGCTTGATTGTCAGTTGAAACGTACTCTAATCGAATGTCCTTCATTACATTATCTTATATGAAATGATGTCTAATACCAATATGCTTGGTCCAAGAGTATAAGAATGGATTATAGGTTATTTATGTGGCACTTGTGTTTACACAAAAAATTGGGGATTCAACGGCTTGAACTCCATAGTCTCTTAACTGTTGTTAAATCTATAGTAGTTGTGCACAACAACTCCAAGAGGCTAGATATTCATCTTCAATCGTTGATGTAGCGATTGATGTTTGCTTCTTGCTAAAATGTGATATCAATTTATCTCCCAAGAACTAACATAGTCCACTAGTGCTTTTCTTGTCAATATTGCGACCTGTACAATCTGCATCTGAATAGCAGACGAGGTTAAAACTTGAGTCTTTGGATACCAAAGACCCACATATGGAGTACTCTTAAGATATTTAAGTATTTCTATAGTTGTAGTATATTAAGATTGTTTAGTATTAGTTATAAAACGAGCACATAAACAAACTACGAACATGATGTCTAGTTGGTTAGAGATCAAATATAGAAGTGATCCAATCAATCCTCTGTAAAATGTTATATCCATGGAGATTCCTCATTCATATTTGTCTAACTTGATTGATGAGCTCATAGGGGTAGCAGCAACTGAGAAATTCTTCATACCAAACTTCTTAAGTAGATCTTTAGTGTACGTGGTTTGGCGGATGAGGATGATGTCATTTTTTGGCTGCTTGACATATAAACCGAGAAAGAATGTGAGTTCTCCTATCATGGTCATTTTGAACTTTTCTTCCATCAGCTTGGAGAATTCTCACAAAACTTTGGATTAGTGGAATCAAAAATTATATCATCAACATAAATTTTCACAAGTAAAGAATAATCACACTTAATGTTTAATTAGAGTTCTATCAACAGTTCCAGGCACAAGTCATGATCAAGCAAGAATTTAGATAATGTATCATATCATTTATCAGGAGCTTGTTTTAAACCATACAAAGTTTTATCAAGTTTATAAACATAACTAGGATATATGTGACTAACAAAGCCAGGAAATTGTTCAACATACACTTTTTCATTGAGTAGAATGTAATAAATGTCGACTTAACATTCATCTGATAAACTTTAAAATCCATATAGGCAGAAAATGCAAGAAATATTCCAATGGCATCAAGTCTAGCTGCAAGAGCAAATGATTTATCAAAATATATATCTTCTTTCTTTCTACATCCTTAAGTTACAACTCTAGATTTATTTCTTACTACTAATTCACTCTCACCTATTTTATTCATAAACACTCATCTTGTTCCAATAACATGATTAGATGGTCGGGGAACTATATTTTAAACCATGCTTCTCTCAAACTGATTAAGTTCTTTCGATATTACATCAATCCAGTTTACTTTATATATATTTTGTTCTCTTATTCCGTCTAGCATATTGTCACCATTTGCATATCTAACCGTGCATGAGGGTTATGAAATATGCATTGATAAAATATCTAGATTCTAGATGATATAAAATACATATAAGCATGAACGAACACTCAAATATTGAAATAAATCGGGTCAGGTCACGTTTAGATTAACTTATTATAAATAGCTCGTTCGCACACTGAAACATACAAACAACCTTTTATGGATCGGGAGAAATCAAATCCAAAAACCCAAATTTTTTCGAAAACCCTAGTTGCAGCTTGAATCGTTGATTTTAACGTCGATTTGAGTTGGAAACATTAGATTGGCCAGATATATGAAATCCTTTTATAGAATGCTTGGACAAGTAAAAAATTAGATTTGGATTTGGATTTTAAATCCATGGATTTGGAATTCTCTCTGGATCTATGGTAACATTTTTTAATGTAATTTGGAATTTGTTTTAACAATTAAAACTAATTTATTTTATATTAAAAAATCTTGTATTGCTATTTTTTAAAATGATTTGTTTATTAACAATATTTATATAAATATTCCTATTTTTTTATCAAGGAAAATTTATTTGCAAACATATAAAAAATATTTTTAATTGAATAAATTTTTTAATAAATACAAAAATTATAAAGTTTATCATTAAAAATAAATTTATCAAATTTTGATAAATTAAGTTTTTACTATTAAAACAACAAAATTTTAAATAAAAATGTCTTATTTATAGAATTTTTTAATATAACAATATTTAAAATTGATTTTGAAATAATTTTCTCAAAAATATATATGATATAAATATTTGTGAATTGATAATATGTATTTTTGGATAAATGATATTTGTAAAATTTGAGAAGTGCATTTAAAATTTAGGAGCTAAGTTTTAAAAATTTATTAGTAAAAATATTTTTACTTATTATTATGACCTAAGTTCCATGAAATCTTGTGAAATCTTACCTATTTTGCAAAGATTTCACCTAGTTAAATCAAATTTCATCAAATTTCACCAAATATCAATCTCATTTTGAAATTCCATCTTTCCAAACATTAAAATGGTATTTTCTATTCCAAATCCCACCAAATCTCCTTGAATTCCATAATTCCAAACACATTGTTAGTACAATATTTTGTTTTACACCAAATAATTTAATAAGTTTGTGCCCCAACATATAAAAAGTCCTTCTGGTATAAGACTTTGTTTTACACCAAATAACCATATTCCTCCCCCATATATGCGTGACCTTGAGCTTCGATATTGTCCATTTCTGCCTTGATCTAAGTGTTCTGACCCTGATATTCGAATTCCAGAAGTCATCCTTTCGACCGGAACCGAGAACCGACCTAGGTTCGCCGAAAAAAGGCTTGAACCAACCTCTTTTGCGTGAACTTCCATGAACCGGTCCAGTGCTTTTTCAATTCGTTTTAAGCTACGAGCTCGAGTTGAAATCAATTCTGTATTATTGAATTTATTTAATCATGTCTATTTCCATACTCACAGGGCATTGGCTCACCCCTATGTGGGGGGGTTCGTTTTATGTTTTTGGGTGCATAAGTACATCATGGATGGAGATTGGTAGAACTTCGGACTTCAAAGAATTAATTAAATGACTAAAGGGTATACTATTTCGATTCTTTTGGTTTATCCTACATTAGGATCGGTATATATGTTTGTGTTTATAATTTATTTTATTCGTGTAAATATGATTCAGGTGAAAATAGAAACTCCCACAATAGGAAGTAAAATTTATATTAAAAAAATAGCAGGTCCACATACGTGATTTAATTGTTAATTAGTTGATGAGAATACCCGGATTCATTACAAATTTTGTGAGTCAGATATCCGATCCATGAAAAATTATTATTTTTTATGTCAAAAATATTAACTTTCACGACACATATATACTAGGTCATCACTTAATTCTCTATCAATTAAATTTTAGCCTGAATCAATATTCATTTGAATTGTCATGAAGCTTTGAGTTTTGTTGATCACATCCCAAATATAATATAAAGCTTTGAGTTTTGTCGATCACATCCCAAATATAATATATTCATATCTTCAATTGATTGAAATCTCCATAAATTTATCTTCAAACTTCAACTTATTCTTTTGAGTATGTCTTTTATGAGACGGTCTCACGAATCTTTATCTGTGAGACGGGTCAACCCTACCGATATTCACAATAAAATGTAATACTCTTAGCATAAAAAATAATATTTTTTCATGGATTACCCAAATAAGATATCTGTCTCACAAAATACGACTCGTGAGACCGTCTCATACAAGTTTTTGCATATCCTTTTATATATCATGAAAGTCCATACAATTTTTGTCACAATTTTGCACTATTGTTCGATAAGGACCACTTCATAATCACACACTTCAAGAAAGTAAAATGAAGAGAGGTTGAGAGTCTCATGCAAGCCTCATCAACAAGAAGCCAAGAATGTTGGAAACCTTTGATGACACAGATAGTACGGTTTGAAACCCCTAAAAAGTGATTCTCCATTTTCCAGCTAAAAAAACAATTTGTTATGTTTCACAACACTCCTAACACTAATATTTGTTTAAATCCAAAATTACTCTTTACACTTGTATATATTTCACAAAACACAATAAAAAAATATCTCAAATAAAGGTATTTTAATATTTTATTAAAAGACTAGTATTGCAATCATTTATTTACCAAACACTCTACTTTTTTAAAAAATAGTTTTCATTTTTTTTTTCAAATACTAGTCATTTCTGATTTATTTCTCACTTTTTTCACATCTATATTGTAAAGAGTAGGTCTCTTGTGAGTCGATCTCATGGATATTTATTTGTGAGGCGGATTAACCCTACCAATGTTCACAATAAAAAGTATTACTCTTAGCATAAAAAGTAATACTCTTTCATGGATGACCCAAATAAGAGATCTGTATCACAAAATACGACCCGTGAGATTGTCTCATATAATTTTTTGTCTATTGTAAATGAGAGACCCAAGACCTTTGCCTTACCCTCAATAATTTAAAAAGTTAAAAATTTAATTTCTTGGTTATGGCAAATAATGAATATCATTATCAACCATAATTTCCACCATAAAATTTCACATAAATGCTTGGAGTTACAAGGCTTTGTTTGGAGATCTATAAATAGCCCTCTAATGTCACTTTAGAAGTCACACAAATTCTTTCATATGTTTTGATACCTCATAGATGGGCCCAATATGGTTAGGCCCAAGCCAGATCTGAGACCAGGTGGAAGGCCCATCACGGGCCCATGTAATCTCCTATAAATACCAGGTTTTAGTGTTCAGTTGATAAATTCACTATATTATTTTTCATCAGCACCCTTAGCTGCTCGCCACTTATATCATCAATCTCTGACTTGAGCGTCGGAGGGACTACGCCATGACACCCTCATGGCCCCTTCTAACAGTCTTATTCGTGATTTCAGGATCGGGACAATTTTGAAACCTGCGTCTGGACTAGTGACACTTGCTGGAATCGGATCCTAAATTTTCTTTGAGTATCACTTGGCTCCGTCTGTGAGAAGTTTGAGCTGAGACGTAGAGATGGTAGGTAGGAGAGGGAGAAGAAGAACTAACACAGCATCGTCGCGTCCTCAGATGGGACCCGAACAATCTTATGATGAGACGAGACATGAACAACCGCGTCTTGAGACGAGGCAGGAACAACCACGTCTTGAGACGAGGCACGAACAACTTCGTCAAGAGACAAGAGCCGAACAACCTCGTCAAGAGACAAGATCCGAACAGCTTCGTCACGAGACCGAGGCCGAGCAAGCCCCTCTCAACGAGAATGTAAGGAACTTGACCCTGGAACAATTGGGCCGATTTATTACCCAAACAGTAGACGAGGCCATGAGAAAGAACCAGGAATCTATGTTTGCTGAAGAACAGACCACTCGTCGGGAGCGAGAGGAAAATGTTGTAGGCCATCAAAGCAGGGTCGAAGAGACACAGCCCCTCCCAAGTGGGGAGAATATTGTGATGGGAGAGATGAGGAGGGAAATACGGATGTTGAGACAGCAGTTGGGAAGCAGAGCGCCATCACCCAAGAGAGGAATCCCTTTTTCGCTCGCCATTTTAGAAGAAGGGACTTCCTCCAAATTTTCGACAATCAAATATGGGAGAGTACGATGGACATACTGACCCCGAGGAACACTTGGGGAGGTTTGAGAATGTGGCCCTGCTACATCAATATTCAGATGGGGTCAGGTGCAAGGCGTTTCTGGGCACGCTGGTGAGGTCAGCTCAACAATGGTTTAGCACCTTGCAGCCCAATTCCATATAGTCTTTTGAGGATTTTTCTGCGGCTTTCTTGCACCGATTCGCTAGTAGTAAGAGGCACCAGAAAAACTATTTGAGCATGTTTGCAGTGAAACAACAAGAAGCGAAAACTTTGCGAGAGTTTGTCCAGCGTTTCAACAACGCAGCGGTGGAGATACCAGTGGCCACTCCTGAAATCATGATAAGTATCTTTACCTAGTGACTGAGAAGTGGGGAGTTCTTTAAATCATTGGTCAAGAAACCTCATCAAGTTATGATGATCTGTTATCTCAGACGAAAAAATATGTAAATCTAAAAGATGTCCAGTGGCATAAGAGGATGGAGCAGCGGCCTGGAGGAAGTAGAGTTGAAGGAGCGGAAAGAGGAGGTAGGAAGAGAGGTGCGGGTGAGAAGGAGGAGGATAAATTAGGGACATAGGACAATTCTCATCACATGTTCCCCTGGATAGGAGTCGTGACGAGGTGATGGAGGTGAGGGAGTCAGAGGGGAGGTGGGAGAAGTTGCGAAGGGTTAAGAGCAGTTCTAGATTGTCCTTCGCGGGACAGACGAGAAGGATCCACATCCGGGAGTCGACCGAAGGTCTCGCCCGTCCCCTAGGCGTGGTCAAGGCCCTCCATGGATAAATCAGAGGGTCGGGGAGCAGAGAGGGGAAGGTCTAGGTCAAGATGTTCCTCAGGAGCCCGTCGAACCGAGGAGGGGAATGAATGAGGATAACCACCCTACGAGAGGAATGATTCATATGATCTCGGAGGGGTACTACTGATGGAGACTCTGGGCGAGCTCGGAAGGCACATGGGAGAAGGTTGGAGAACTTTGAGATATCTAGGGGTGCAGACTTACCACAATACCGTGTCATCAGCTTTGGGCCAGAAGACCTCCGAGGCGTTGTGACTCTACATAACGATGTATTGGTGGTGACGGCCACAATTGCCTATTATGATACGGCGATGATATTTATTGATAATGAAAGCTCCGTGAACGTCTTGTTCAAAAGCACGGTGGATCAAATGAAGGTGGAAAGATTTGAGTATGAGCCGGTCTCCACCCCGCTGTATGGGTTTGCAGGACACGTCATCCTGCCTTTGGGTCAGATTGTTCTTCACCTATCCTTGGGGACTGATCTTCGGCGGGTAACAAAAATGATAGCCTTCACCGTGGTGGATACCCCGTCATCGTATAATGGAATTCTAGGACTGGCCAGCCCTGAAGGATTTTAGAGCCGTAACTTTCACTTATCATCAGAAGCTTAGTTTCCTGTGGAAAAAGGAGTTGGAGTCTTGTGCGGGGACCAAAAAGTCGCACGTCGATGTTATGAAGGGGTAGTGAGGGAGGAGGTAAAAAGAGCGTGTGTGGAGGTTAACATGATTAAGAAAGGAAGAAGTGGGTGAATTGGTCCTGTTGAAGGTACAAGAAGAGCAGAGGGGAAAGATGGACCCAGAGTGGGAGGGTCTTTTCAGAGTGATCGAGAAATTTAATTCCGGAGCTTATTAATTGGATAATGCTCAAGGAAAGGCTTTAAAGAGTCCCTGAAATGCTTACCACATTAGGAAATACCATTCTGAATTTTATCATTGATGTATTTCATCTTTGACTTTTACCATGTAAATAGTTGGAATTCAATAAAATCAAGTTATTCTTTTCAGTTCATGAATGTTGTTGCATTATGAAAGTGAGAAAACTTTATTTTCCTACTAAGGCATCGCCTAGTAGAGGAGAAAAATTTTATTTTCCTACTAAGGTATCGCCTAGTAGAGGAGCAGAGTAAAGGAGAAAAATCAAAATTTCCTACTAAGGTATCGCCTAGTAGAGGAGCAGAGTTGAGAAGAAAAAAATTAAAATTTTCCTACTAAGGTACGCCTAGTAGAGGAGCAAAGTTGGGAAGTAGAAAATTAAAATTTTCCTACTAAGGCGTCGTCTAGTAGAGGAGCAGAGTTGGGGAGAAAAAATTTATTTGCCTACTAAGGCATCGCCTAGTAGAAGAGCAGAGTTGGGAAGGAGAAAACTAAAATTTTATTTTTCTACTAAGGCATCGCCTAGTAAAGGAGCAGAGTAGAGGATAAAAATTTTATTTTCCTACTAAGTAATCGCCTAGTAGAGGAGCAAAGTTGGGAAGGAGAAAATTAAAATTTTCCTACTAAGGCGTCGCCTAGTAGAGGAGCAGAGTAGAGTAAAGACATCCTTAAATTTTCCTACTGAGGCATCGCCTAGTAGAGGAGCAGAATGGATGAAAAAATTTAAATTTACCTACTTGGACTGAGCTTAGTAGAGGAGAAGAGTTGGAGAGGAGAAAAATTAAACTTTATCTACTTGGGCTGAGCTTAGTAGAGGAGTCAGGGGTGAGGAGGTGAAACCTTTATTTTCCTGCTAAGGCATCGTCTAGCAGAGGAGACTGGGATGAGGAGGTGAAACTTTTATTTTCCTGCTGAGGGATTGCCTATCAGAGGAGTCAGATGGTGAGGAGTTGGAAATTAAATTTTATTTTCCTGCTAAGGCATCACCTAGCAGAGGAGTCACAGGGTGAGGAGGTGGAAGTTTTATTTTCCTGTTGAGTCATCGTCTAGCAGAGGAGTCAGAGGGTGATGAGGTGGAAGTTTTATTTTCCTGCTCATGCATTGCCTAGCAGAGGAGTCAGAGGGTGAGTAGGTTGAAGTTGGATTTTTCCTGCTAAGGTCCGGCTTAATAGAGGAGTTACGAGATGATGAGGCGAGAGTTTTATTTTCATACTAAGACCCGGTTTAGCAGAGAAGTTACGAGATGATGAGGCGAGAGTTTTATTTTCATACTAAGACCCGGTTTAGCAGAGAAGTTACGAGATGATGAGGTGAGAGCTTTATTTTCCTCCTAAGGCATCACCTAGCAGAGGATTTAGGGGGTGAGGAGGTTAAAGTTTTATTTTTCCTGTTAATGACTATTTTAGCAGAGAATTCAAGGGCGCGGGGAATGGAAATTATTTTCCGTCAAAAGTTTAGTAGAGGACCTTGAAGATGGGGGCGACGAGGGCATACCGTGTTAGAAAAATTTATTTGGCTTGTAGATAAAGAAAGATGTTTGCCGTTGCGAAAACTTACGGGGATCAACCTGCGCGCGGAGAAGAAGGGTGATAGGGCGGAGCCTGTGCGGCTATTCTGGGCAAGGTGGTTAGGGCACGCGAGGGAAGATCGGGGCGTGAGCGTGGGTGAAAAATTCTTTGTGGAAGTAATGAGAATGAAGTGAGGAGGGAACCTCTATTTGTAAGGGAGGCCCAGATCAGATCTGGCCCTTCAAAATGGGAAGGTGATTTAATTTGTTTCCAAACTCTTGAAGACTAATAAGCAGTAAAGGAAAAATGCACAACTCGCATGTTGTAAATCGAGAACACCGCAAGTAGTCAAACTTCGAACCTACGATTCAGCTCAACTCGGGAGGGGGAGACTGGTGGGACCCCATAGATGGGCCCACTAGGGTTAGGCCCAAGCCAAATCTGAGACCAGGTGGAAGGCCCATCACGGGCCCATGTAATCTCCTATTAATACCAGATTTTAGTGTTCATTTTATAAATTCACTATATTGTTTTTCAGCAGCACCCTTAGCTGCTCGCCACTTATATCCTCAGTCTCTGACTTGAGCGTCAGAGGGGCTACGCCGGGATACCCTCCTGGCCCCCTTCTAACGGTCTTATTCATGATTTCAGGTTCGGGGAAATTTTGAAACCTACGTCTAGACTAGTGACACTTGCTGAAATCGGACCCTAAATTTTTCCGTGAGTATCATGTTTCTTCTTTAATATTAGTGTTGGCTAGGTGTTGGCGTAAGAGTATAGCATTTTCAGGTGTTGAAGAAGTATTTATCAAGTTGGATAAAATCGAAGTACCTGAAGCAGAAGACTTGTTAGGCTTATTTGAGGTCCTTGGCCGAGATTCAGAATAAGGCCCAATAAAAAATTGTCCCATAAATTTGATTAGACATTTGGATATATACATATAACAGATATTGTGAAACTTCGTGAGTTCAGTTCTGATTCGATTCATTCTTCTTGTAAGACACAAGGAGCTAAAATTCCACCGGAAAATTTGAGGGAACTAGAAAGAAAATCAAAAGAAGGTCAACGAGAGTGTCAAACTCTTTTTTCAATTTTTTGTTGGGCATTGCTTATAATTAATTCTTGAGTTTGTTTAATAAAAGTTGGTGCCTCCCGTGGATGTAGGCAATTGAATGTCGAACCACGTAAATCATGTCTCCATTTAATTTTCTCGGTTATCGAATGGTGATTGTGATTATTTGGTTTAAAGACATTGTGCATGCTTTGTGATTGCGAATTGATTATGGGTATTTCGGGTTTGAGACATTCTTGTTTGTTTGTGGTGAATTTTTATTTGAATCTTGGTTGATCCTGTAAAATCACGAATCTCCTTCTCAGTTCATATCAATTTTTCAATAGCTTTTGTCGATTCAATTGGTAATTGGTCTCAAGTATTATATATATATATTTGATTTTCTAGAAACGAGACGTTGGAATATAGTACGTACATTGCATCAAGAAACTCGAGGAGGAGGACAAAGCAATCATACTGCTCAATGTCTTACCAAAGTCATGTGAAAGTTTTAAAGATGATACGCCATACGTCAGAGACAAATCCATTTCCTTAGATGAATTACCATCTGAAAATTTCAGTCTAAGGAGTTATAGAGGAAGCTTCAATCATATGGGAAACATCTCGGTGAAGGACTTACTGCAAGGTTTAGATCAGAGAAAAGGACACCAAACTCAAATAAAAACAGGTCCGCGTCCAAGAGTAAGTCAAATTATAAGTGCTTCATATGCAACAAGTAGTGGAACTTTAAAAGAGATAGCCCTGGGGAAGAAAAAGCCATTGGATAAACAAAAGAAAATTGGAGGAGCTGGAAACTTATCAGATGGTTATGAATCTGCTGTAGCTTTAATGATGACATAAAAAAGCATGAAAAATGAGTGGATCCTGGACTAAGGTTGTACATTCACATGTGTCAAGTTAAGTCATGATTTTAAGAGCTCATTGAATCAGAACAAGGAATGGTTCTCCTACGAAACGAAAATCCTGCAAGGTGAAAGGCATTCATACAATCAGAATGATAATGCATGATGGAGTAGGTAGAGTCCTTAAGAATGTAAGGTTTGTTCTTGAACTAAAAGAAACCTAATATCTTTAGGAATAATAAGTGCATTTTGTGCACTTAAATTATCCTTATAATTCATATAGATTGTTAGTTTTCTTGGGCATAATTATGCGTTTTTTGTTATTTTTGGTGTGATTGCAAGAACGTAGGTAAGGCTACTACATGAGCGTGAAAAGGAGTGAAAATGGCGCTTAGAAGAAATTTGTGTGCATGCCACAGCGTAGAGGCAGAAAGACCCGCGCATATGCGCGCAAGAAGGAACTCCAGACGCACAAAACAAAGGGCTTCGTGCATATGCATATGCGCGCGAGAAGAAACCCACTCATAGAAGGACCCGCGCATATGCGCGAGTTTAGGTCGCGCATATGCGCGCGATGCGATTTCCAGAATTCTTAGGTTTTGACGTGGGCTTTGAAAAAAAAGGAATTGAGAAGCAAAGGGGGACACGACAGCCGACAGAAGAAATAAAGGAGAGCAAAAGTGAGAGCGAACGATGGAACGCGAAGAAGTGAGATAGAAGAAGCTGAATCTGGACACGGAGACGCACTTTCATCTCTCCTCAACACGTTTCCAATTCGGTTCTTTACTGTTACATTTTTAATGATTAAAAATAGGTTTTGTATTGATTTATATTCGAGTATGAACTAATTTTATTTTCTAGAGATTGACGTAGTCGTGGTCGAACCTATGTTTTTGACGTTTTGAATTTTCATTGAATTAATTCATCGTGTCTATTTGTGATTTCTTGTCGTTAATGCTTTTGAATTACTGGCCATAATTCGATTGATCAAATAATTAAGATCCAACATTCGAGAGAGGGGATTGAAATTAGGACAGGGGAAATTACATCGTCAGATGTTTATAACGTGCAAAAGACGTATAACTCTGGTGAATCCATAAAAAGAACCTTGTTTGCATATATGATGTGTTACGTGATTTTGAATAGACATATTATAATTAGTAATAGATAATACAGTTCTGTTTATCACTTGAAAAAGGGAATAGGAAAATTGCGAGTTCTTGGTTAGTAAAAATGATGCAATTTAATAATATGTTAGTCAATTTTAATTTAGCATAGGGGAGACCAGATGAAATCATATTTCTAGATTGATTTACTCACTGAATTTCAAATACGTGTTAAGAATAAATAGGATTCGTTATTTGCTTTGAATTGATCATCAACTATCTCTTTGATTTTTCTACATAAAGTTAGGACTATTTCAATTATGGTACTTCATATACAGCCTTAAATAATTACTCCTCATGGGATCGATATCTGTAATCAAACCAGTACTAAAACTTGATACCGTAGACTTGCGGTAGTGAAAATACGCAACAAGTTTTTGGTGCCGTTGCCGGGGAGTAAATTATTTAATTGCATATTGATAACGTTACTAAGTAGTCTGGACTTTAATTTAGACTTTATTTTATTTAATTATTTTGTTAATTTCTCTGTTTTGCAGTGCATGCGAAAATATCAAAATCTCGACTTGCTGATTTTTGATCCAGAAATCGAAAGAACTGCCAGGAGATTAAGGAAAGCAAGAAGAGAGGAAATTAAAGCAATGGATGATAACAGAGATAATCAGAATGAACACCCGAGAGAAGTGCCAATCCGAGAACATTTCCGCCCAGTCATCAACGCTCATTATTCTGGAATAGCTCGCGGAACCATTGCTGGTAATAACTTCGAGCTAAAGCCCGCACTCTTCAACATGGTTCAACAGAACCAGTTTGGAGGAGCAGCCACTGCAGATCCCCATCTTCACCTCAGAACTTTTCTGGAGATCACGGACACGGTAAAAATTAACGGTGTTTCTGACGAAAATATTCGATTGCGTCTGTTTCTGTTTTCTCTCAGGGATCAAGCAAGGAGTTGAATCCAATCTCTACCTTTGAGAAGTATTACTACATGGGCAGATTTGGTTACGAAGTTTCTGTCAAAGTATTTTCCTCTTGCCAAATCGGCTCAGCTGAAAATAGAGATCACCAATTTCAGGCAGAGGGAACTCGAGGTGTTATATGAGGCTTGGGAGCGATACAAAGAATTACTCAGGAAGTGTCCGAATCGTGGATATGCAGATTGGGTGCAGATTGAGTTATTTTAAAATGGTTTAGATGGGCCAACTAGAGGGAATGTGGATGCAGCCGCCGGAGCTACTATTTTCTCCAAAACACCTGATGAGGCCTATAAATTGCTTGAACAGATGACCATTAACAGTTACCAGTGGCCAAGTGAGAGATCTGGATCAAGAAAACCTGCTGGAGTGTATGCCATAGACCCGATCACATCACTTACTGCACAGGTCTCGGCATTAACCAGACAGATTGCAGCGATGAACAAGGCATGCCAATCTACGTCTGATGTAGCACTGGTGACTGCCGAAGAAGAGCCTATTGTGGAGGAAGCTGAGTACATCAACAACAATCGTGGCTATGGAGGATATCGAGGTAACCCTCCCTCTAATACTTATCATCCAGGTTTAAGGAATCACGAGAATTTCTCTTATGCGAACAACAAGAACGTGTTGAATCCTCCACCGGGATTCAATACATAGAAGGGGGAAGGAAAACCGTCTTTTGATGATCTAGTTGGGACGTTTGTGGCTGAGTCTGGGAAAAAAATGGCGAGAACTGAGTCTCGTCTTGATAGCATGGAGATATACATGGGAAACATGGGTGCCACGATGAAATTCCTGGAAACACTGATTGGGCAACTAGCCAATGCTTTGAAAGATCAGAATAGAGGACAATTCCCAAGCAATACGGAGGTAAATCCTTAGGGAGCAATGCAAAGCTATCACACTGAGGAGTGGCAAGGAAAATGGAATCCCAGACCCTACTGAAGAGAATGTAGAGAGTCTTGTTGAGGAAGATGATGAAACGTTTGTAAGTGTTGAGAAAGAGAAAGTAGAGGAACCCAAGAAAGTGCTTGAACAGCAGCCTTTACCAAAGGTTAAACTTCCATATCCACAGAGGTTCAAGAAGAAAGGGTTAGATGATCAGTTTGCGAAGTTCCTAAAAATCTTCAAGAAAATACACATTAACTTCCCATTTGCCGATGCATTGGAGCAAATGCCCAATTACGCTAAGTTCATCAAGGATGTGATGTCCAAGAAGAGGAAAATTTAAGAATTTGAGACCATGAAACTAACCGAAGAGTTCAATGCCATACTCCAAAGAAGCTACCACAAAAACTCAAAGATCCAAGGAGTTTTACTAATCCTTGTGTTATTGGTGGTTCTAGAGTAAATACAGATTTATGTGATTTAGGTGCCAGTATTAATTTAATGCATTTTTCTATTTACAGGACCTTGGAGCTTGGCGAGGTGAAGCCTAGCACTATTACTTTGCAGCTAGCGGACAAATCACTTACATATCCACGAGGGATAGTAGAGGATGTGCTGGTAACGGTAGACAAATTCATATTTCCTACTGATTTTGTTATTCTAGATATGGAAGAGGACCAGGAGACTTCGCATATCTTTGGAAGGCCGTTCTTGGCCATCAGGAAAAGACTTGATTGATGTGCACAAGGGCGAGCTCACACTGAGAGTAGGTGGAGATGAAGTGGTGTTCAACATCTACAACACCATTAGATGACCAAATGAGGTAAGTACTTGTAATAATATTGATATCATTTATTCATGTGTATCTCAAGTGCGTGCAGGTAAGTTGACGAAAGACTCCTTGGAGATATGCTTATTGGAATCAGCTTCCATAGTAGATGAAAAGGACTGTGATGTGCGAGAGGAGTTACTTGCTCTCAATGTGCTGTCTATAGAAAAGATTGATGCCCAGCATGAAGAGCTACCTGAAGAGGCGAGTAAAGAGGTACCAAAAGCATCTCCTGAATTGAAGGAATTACCGAGTCACTTGTGCTATGCATTTTTAGCCGAGAGTTCATCCTATCCGGTAATTATATCTTCTGCTCTTACTATTGATGAGACAGATAGGTTGTTGAGAGTGTTGCGAGAGTTTAAATCTGCTTTGGGCTGGACAATTTCTGATATAAAGGGGATTAGCCCTACGGTTTTTATGCATAAAATCTTGATGCAGGAATCCTATTCTCCCTATGTTGATCATCAGATAAGGCTTAATCCAGCCATGAAAGAAGTAGTGAGAGCTGAGGTATTAAAATTGTTAAATGCTGGTGTTATTTATGTTATATCTGATAGTTCTTAGGTTTCACCAGTACAAGTAGTACCTAAGAAAGGGGGTATGACTGTAGTGAGGAATGAGAGGAATGAATTAATTTCAACTCGTCCAGTGACTGGTTGGCGAGTGTGCATAGATTACAGGAAATTGAATGATGCAACTAGGAAAGATCACTTCCCCCCCCCCCTTTATTGACCAGATGCTTGATAGAGTAGGTGGTTATCATTATTATTGCTTTCTAGATGGTTATTCAGGTTACAATCAAATTTTCATAGCACAGGAGGATCAAGAGAAGACTACCTTCACTTGCCCCTACGGTACATTTGCTTTCAGGAGAATGCCATTTGGACTTTGCAATGCACCTACTACATTTCAGAGGTGTATGATGGCCATATTTTCTGACATGGTGGAGGAAATCATGGAAGTTTTCATAGATAATATATCTGTATTTGGTTCATCATTTGATCACTGTTTGCAAAATCTGACCCTTGTTTTGCAAAGATGTCAGACGAAGAATCTAGTTTTGAATTGGGAGAAATGTCACTTCATGGTTCAAGGAGGTATCGTGCTTGGGCACAAGATTTCAGCCAAAGGAATGGAGGTGGACAGAGCCAAAATGCAGCAATTGAAAATCTCCCACCGCCGAAGAATGCGAAAGTAATCAGGAGTTTCCTGGGACATGCCGGGTTTTATCGTCACTATATTAAAGATTTCTCTAAAATTACTAGACCTTTATGTAATTTGTTGGAGAAAGAATCTACATTTATTTTTGACGATGATTGTTTGCAAGAATTTAATAGGATCAAGACGGCGCTGATTTCTGCACCCATCATGATAGTGCCTGATTGGAAGGAGCCTTTTGAGCTCATGTGCAATGCTAGAGACTATGTTGTGGGCGCAGTATTGGGGCAAAGGTGAGACAAGATGTTCAAGGCTATCTACTATACAAGTCGCACACTTAATGCAGCCCAACAGAATTACACAACCACTGAGAAAGAGATGCTAGCAGTGGTGTTTGCATTCGACAAGTTCAGAACATATCTCATTGGCACCAAGGTAACTTTTTTCACTGACCATGCAGCTATTCGTTACTTGTTTGCAAAAAAGGATGCAAAGCCCAGGTTGATACGATGGATACTCCTACTCCAAGAATTTGACTTTGAAGTCAAAGACAAGAAAGGCTGTGAGAACCAGGTGGCAGATCACTTGTCACGCCTACAGCTGGAAGAGAGCTGGCTATCAATGAGTCATTCCCAGATGAATAACTCTTCAAGGTACATATTACACATCCTTGGTTTGCAAATATAGCTAATTTTCTTGTTGCAGGTGAATTACCACCAGATTTAACTTATCACCAAAAGAAGAAATTCCATCATGATGCCAAGTTTTATCTGTGGGACGATCCCTTCGTGTTCAAGAGATGAGCTGATCAGATAATTAGACGATGTGTAGCAGAGGAAGAAGCAGGTACGACCCTAGAGCAGTGTCATTCCTCACCCTACGGTGGACACTTTGGAGCATCTAGAACAGCAACTAAGGTATTACAGTCAGGTTTCTATTGGCCTAATCTGTTTAAGGACAGTTATACCTTAGTAAAGTCATGTGATAAATGCCAAAGAGTTGGCAATATTTCTAGATGCCACGAGTTACCACTAACAAATATTTTGGAGGTGGAACTTTTTGATGTCTGGGGTATTGACTTTATGGGTCCGTTCCCATCCTCATTTGGTCAATCGTGTATCTTACTTGCTGTTGACTATGTTTCTAAATGGGTGGAAGCAATTGCCACCAGTACTAATGATGCTCGTGTTGTTGTTAAGTTTGTCCACAGAAACATCTTTACAAGATTTGGAACGCCTAGAGCCATAATCAGTTATGAAGGTACACATTTCTGTAACAAAATTTTTAACTTACTATTGGCTAAGTATGATGTGAAGCACAGGGTGACACTGGCATACCACCCACAAGCTAATGGTCAAGCAGAAATATCCAACCGAGAGATCAAGCAGATCTTAGAAAAAACAGTGAAGACAAACCGGAAGGATTGGACGATTAAGCTAGATGATGCTTTATGGGCGTACAGGACTGCATACAAGACACCTATCGGAATGTCGCCTTATCGGTTGGTCTTTGGGAAAGCTTGCCATCTACCTTTGGAACTGGAGCACAGGGCCTTCTGGATTGTGAAAAAGCTGAATTTTGATATGGGGGCATCTGGCGAGCAACGACTGTTGCAGTTGAACGAGATGGAGGAATTCAGGAACGATGCATACGAGAATGCAAATATATACAAAGAGAAGACCAAGCGATGGCACGACAAACATATTCTTCGACGAGACCTAGAACCAGGACAACAAGTGCTATTGTTTAATTCTCGACTGATGTTGTTTCCTTGTAAGTTAAAATCACGATGGTTTGAACCATTCACAGTGGAAACAGTGTATCCACATTGGGCAATTGAGCTGAAATGCAACAACGGTCAGACATTTAAAGTAAATGGTCAAATGATCAAGCATTACTTTGGAAGTGAAGTGAGACACATGGACAACATTCCACTTGGAGAACCAAAGTAGAAAGGAGAAAGTCAGGCTGATGACTATAAATCAAGCACTGTGTGGGAGACAACCCATAATTATCTTTAGCATTTGTTTTTTTTATTTTATTTTAATCCCTTATTTGTTAATTTTAAGTTCCTTTATTCAAGTATTGATTTGAAGTGTTTTATTTTCGCAAGTATAAAAAAATAAAAAATTGATGGACAGTGTGCTTCGCACATAAGCGCGATTTATTTTCGCGCACATACGCGACGCCCAACTCGGAAGGCAGAGGATGCCGCGCATATGCGCCACTCAGGGCGCGTATATGCGCGAGAAGACAAGGCGCACACACTCGGAAGGCAGAGACCTTCGCGCATATGCGCCACCCATGGGCACGCATATGCGCGATAAGACCAAATGCGGGACAGAAACCTTGGCGCATATGCGTGGGTTAGGGCGTGCATATGCGCGCGACTTAGTTTAAGGAAAAAAATGCGATAACCCTTCTTCAGAAATACACAGCCGCCCCTCTCTTTCAGAAAACAAGCCGCTTCCCTCCTTTAAAAAACATCACCGCCGCTGCATGCCTTGGAACGCCGACCGCCGCCTATGATCAAAACTCCAACCATCGCCCAACCTTCGACCGCACTCCGATTTCTATTCACTCTCTCGTGCAAGTAAGGGTTTTTATTCAGCTTTTGTTCAAATCTTCTGAGTTTGGTTAGAATTGGTGTTCAATCTCTATGGGGAATTTGTGAGGTTGTGAATTGGGTGTTCTAAACTAAAGTATTTGGTGATTGGTTTTGTACCTCGCGTTGCTAACCAGATTAATTGGTGTGGTGAGATTATAGTTGTCCTAACGCAAGTTTGGGGTCCGATTATCTGTGAGTTTGACTCTTCGGTTGGTTAAATTTAATGTGTGGGTGTGGAAATTGCACTATTATATTCCATGGCGCCGAAAAAGAAATCGAAAAAGGGTGCCTCTTCCTCCTCCAGTTTTGATTCTCATAGGTTCTGGAATGAGGAGGCCCAACAAGTATATGATAGCTCTATGACAAGGCCCATCATCCCGGAACAGGGATTCAATTTTTCAATTCCACGTGGTGTTATAATAGAGGAACTGGAACGCCGAGGATGGGTTGAATTTGCACAACACCCTTTGGATGCCGTAATCTCGGTTGTGCGAGAATTCTATGCAAACCTCCGAATTCGGCATGACGAGTCTAAAGTCTTGGTGCGAGGTCAATTGGTGTCGTTCGACTCTCGTACGATCAATATGATATATTAGATGCCCAGCCTCGACCATGAAGAGTACAATTAATTTCTCGAAGCGGGTGTTGATTATACAGAGGTCATCTGGACCATATGTCAAGCCGGTGCTGCCTGGAAAATGAGCACGAGCGGGCCTATTTCTTTAAAGAAATCCGACATGGGCCCTAACGCAAGTGCTTGGACATCTTTTGTATTGGCTCGGATTCTCCCGTCCTCGGCACTATTACGATGTGACCAAAGACAAAGCTGCATCGGTCTATGCCATTCTGATGGGAAAATCGGTTGATTTGGGGAAAATCATCTATGGATCGATTATGAGAGCCGGCGCAGGGTTAGCCACGGTTGCTCTTCCTTGTCCTCATATCGTTACCAAGCTTTGCCGACAGGCCGGTGTATCATGGGCCCCTGATTAACCAGTGCTAAAGCCGAAGGCCCCCATTGTTGCTTTCTTTGGAGCCGCCTCCTATGTTTCCCATGAGTTTCCGGATGAAGAGGAGATCCCACAGCCATAGCTTCCACCACCACCACCATCTGCAGCAGCCAGACAGAGCAGGGGAGACAGATTTTTGCGGCTAGAAAACGAGATGCAAGACCAGAGGAGGTTACTGGTTGAGTAGCCCCAGGTGCTGGATTCACTTCAATTCCGCACCGACCATTTTATGGGATATATGATGGACTTCACTTCCGTTCTTGCTCAGTGGTTTCCACCTATAGGTCCAAAGGATCAAATGTTTCCCCAGCCACCGGTATGGCCACCCCAGTACCCCGGACCTGCTCCACAGGCCCCACCCCAGCACATGGATGAGGATGACGACGATGGTGACGGCGAGCACTGACGCTCGTCATGGGAGTTATGATTGTTCCGTTCTTTCCTGTTTATACATTGAGGACAATGCATACTTAAGTTTGGGGGGGGGGGGGGGGGGGGGGGTGGGGTGGTCAATTTGCTTGATTTTTTGAGTTTTTTTAATTCATTGTTAGTAAATTCGTTGTTAGTTATTTTCTGCACAGTAGTTTTTTTTATTGCATGCTAGAATTGTTAGGAAAAGTCATGGATACATCGTCGTGTGGCTAATGATGAAAATAAATCGTGTTTTTAATGCATATGTGTATTCGTGATAACTTGAGAGTCACAAATATCTTTGCACGATCATGTTTTTTGATACTATAAATGCTTAGAGACAATTTACATACTTGTGATGCTAAATAGACAATAGAGATCTGAAATTCAGTATTTCTCACATGACATTAACTGATACCTTTGCAAACACAGAAATGACCTAGGAAATCTTTCTCAATGTCTTTGGACCTGTTTTCATTGTTATTATCGTTTGTTAGCCTATTGATCCTTGAGTAGATTGAGATGCTTGATTTTTCTTTGTGCACCTATCTCATAATTCTGTTTTATTGAAAAAAATGCATGTGATTGGTTTGTACAAGTTGACTAATGGATTGACGGAAATCTAGAACTTGCTTGAACACTTTTCGAGGACGAAATACGGATAATATGTGACATAGAATGATTTAGACAATCTTTGGAACCGTTTGAGTCTTTGAGCCTACCAAATCAACATGAAATACCCCTAGTGTCCCATTTTGAGCTTGCTAAAAAATCAAGTGGTGTGTGTCGACGATATACAATTAGCCCCCACTTGTATCTATTCTATATCCCACAACAACTACCTAATGATGCTTATACACTTAGTGTCCTACCTAAATTTTGAGAGAAATAAGTTCATTGGTGTTGTAATGATTCAAATACTCCTTGAAAAGAAAAAGAAAAACAGAATGTGCAAAAAGGAGTTCAAAAAAAGACAAAAAAAAAACAATCAAAGGAAGGAATCAAAAAGTGGTGAAAAGAAAAAAATATGGGAAACAGAGGATATGATTGGGAAGAAAACAATAAAGCGATGATGAATAAAATGAAAGAGAAGATGATGAAAATTCGATTATTTCTCTCAAATTTTGATTTCCATACCTTCTATCATAGCCAAGAGCCATAGCCTAACGTTATAAGCTTACAAGACCTATTAACCTTGTCACATTTATCCAATATACTATTCGAGAAAAGTTGTTCAAGTCAAGCTTATGGATACCTGATAAAACATGGTTAACGAGTATAGACTTTAATCATTTGCATGCAAGCATCTCATTGTGTGACTTCATCTTTGGTATACTTGTGTCGAATATCTTATGAACCAAATAATCACCAATAAAGTCCTTTGTGATCTGTGTAAGTAAATCTGTATGTTAATGAAGTGTGGGTTAAACTGAATTGAAAATCTCTTGAGTTTATAAGGCTAGTAAGTGTTGTGAATCTATTTGAGCAATTGATTGGGTAAATGAGCATTGACAAATCACACACGCACGTGACTTTTGAGTAATCGTGAATTACATGAAAATAGATGAGTCGGAGGCCAATATCGCTTTTGCATATCCATGACTTTAGTTGTTAGCGTTATTTCTTCCATGAAGCTTATTTTTATTGTTATTTTTGCTCGGGACTAGCAAAAGTTCAAGTTTGGGGGGATTTGATAAGTGCATTTTGTGCACTTAAATTATTCTTATAATTCATATAGATTGTTAGTTTTCTTGAGTGGAATTATGCGTTTTTTGTTATTTTTGGTGTGATTGCAAGAACCTAGGTAAGGCTACTACATGGGCATGAAAAGGAGTGAAAATGGCGCTTAGAAGAAATTTGTGTGCATGCCCCAGCGTAGAGGCATAAAGACCCGTGCATATGCGTGCAAGAAGGAACTCCAGACGCATAAAACAGAGGGCTCCGCGCATATGCGCGCGAGAAGAAACCCACTCAGAGAAGGACCCGCGCATATGCGCGAGTTTAGGGCGCGATGCAATTTCCAGAATTCTTAGGTTTCGACGTGGGCTTTAAAAGAAAAGGAATTGAGAAGCAAAGGGGGACACGAAAGCCGACAGAAGAAATAAAGGAGAGCAAAAGTGAGAGCGAACGATGGAACGCGAAGAACTGAGATAGAAGACGTCGAATCCAGACACGGAGACGCACTTTCATCTCTCCTCAACATGTTTCCAATTCGGTTCTTTACTTTTATGTTTTTAATGATTATAAACAGGTTTTGTATTGATTTAGATTCGAGTATGAACTAATTTTATTTTCTAGAGATTGACGTATTTGTGGTCGAACCTGTGTTTTTGACGTTTTGAATTTTCATTGAATTAATTCATCGTGACTATTGTGATTTCTTGTCGTTAATGCTTTTGAATTACTGGTCATAATTCGATTGATCAAATAATTAAGATCCAACACTCGAGAGAGGGGATTGAAATTAGGACAGGAGAAATCACTTCGTCAGATGTTTATAACGTGCAAAAGACGTATAACTCTGGTGAATCCATAAAAAGAACCTTGTTTGCATATATTATGTGTTACGTGATTTTGAATAGACATATTATAATCAGTAATAGATAATACAGTTCTGTTTATCACTTGAAAAAGGGAATAGGAAAATTGCGAGTTCTTGGTTAGTAAACATGATGCAATTTAATAATATGTTAGTCAATTTTAATTTAGCATAGGGGAGACCAGACGAAATCATATTTCTAGATTGATTTACTCACTGAATTTCAAGTGCTTGCTAAGAATAAATAGGATTCGTTATTTGCTTTGAATTAATCATCAACTATCTCTTTGATTTTTCTAAATAAAGTTGAACTATGTCAATTATGGATACTTAATATACAGTCTTAAATAATTACTCATCGTGGGATCGATATCTGTACTCAAACTAGTACTAAAACTTGACATCGTACACTTGCGGTAGTGAAAATACGCAACAAGGAACAATTGAATCAATTGGATGCACTTTCAAGTCTGAAAACTGGGTGAGTAACCAAAGGCTCATTAGTGGTCATGAAAAGAATCATGGTGAACACTTTATATGTTCTTCAAGCCAAAATAGTGATAGGTGGTTCAGTTGTTGTCCATGAGAATCAAGATAATTCAAGTCTCTAGCACATGAGACTCGAGCATATAAGTGAAAGAGGACTAAGGGAATTATCAAAAGAATGCTTGATATGTGATGAAAGGATACAAGGGCTTGAATTCTATTATTATTGCATTCAAGGAAATGCCAAGAAAGTTAAATCTGGACAAGGAAAATACACATCAACCAAACCTCTAGAATATATATATCCATTCAGATCTTTGGGAGACTTCCAAGACACAAACTCATGGGGGTTGTAACTATTTCAAGTCCATTATTGATGATTACTCCATAAAATTTTGGACATATCTGTTGACGACCAAAGATGAAGCCATAATTAAGTTCAAGGAATGTTTATAGCTAACATAAACCTAATCAGGCTACAAAGTGAAACATTTGAGGATATTCAACGGTTGGAATATTTTTCAAATGAATCAAGGGGTTCTGCATTCAAAATGGAATCACAAGACACTTTAAAGTACCGGGCACAACCCAAAAAATGGGGTGGCAAAAAGGATGAACTGCACTTTGTTGGAAATGGTAAGATGATTGATAATAAATTTTGGACTGCCTAAACTTTCTGGGATAATGCTTTAGGCCTCAACAACTTACCTTTTGAATAAATTTCCTTCAAGTTGAATAAAATGCAAGACACCTATGGAGTCATGTAGTGGTGAACCATCAGATTATGCAAATCTCAGAATATTTGGGTGTTTGGCCTATTCTCGTGTGAAGCAAGATAAGCTAGAACGTAGAGCACTAAAGTGCGTCTTTATAGGATACCCTGATGGATTTAAAGGCTATAAATTCTGGAACTTAGAGCCAACAGGTACTAGATGCTTCATCACAAGAAATGTCCATTTTGATGAGTCAGGGATGGGCTACAATCTCAAGAAATCAGATACTACGGGTGACTCTGATGATAATCTGGAGTCGAAATTGAGGTGGAGTTATCGGATAACAATACAACACCTCAAACCGATCCCCAAACAAAACAAAAATCAGGCCAGCCTCAAGAAAGTGACAAAAAACAAATAGATGAAACTATGAGGTCTTTACAAGTTGGCAAGAGATAGACTAAGGGGGGAGATTAGGCCTTCACTGAGATTTGGGGAAGTAGACATGATATCTTATGCTCTAAATATAACAGTGCATGTGGATTATGCAAAACCAACATAGGAAAAAAAAGTTGTTGGAACATCGAATTCTCACATCCAAAATGCAGCAGAAGTTTAAATTTTTGCGTCTCGACATTCAATTTGTTGTCTGGGCTTCGTATATTTAAAAACCATTCATAGGGGGTTAGAATTTTATATTTGTGCGTATAGAACACTGGACTCCAAACTATTCCGATTTTTAAGCGGATATAGTCCTTCTTGTAACTCCTTATGAACGGAACTCCGATTTTGATCGTCTAATCAAGTCCACAATAAGAAGCTGTATTCCTCGCTTGGATTGTACTAAAAATCATAAGTGATTCGTATGTTGAAACTTAATTTCCAAAATCAAAATACGGTGCGGCGGCGGCGACGCGGTGGTGGAAGGACACAAGGTGGCCGAAAATTTCTTCACAAGAAACTTATGGTGGCCGAAGACTTGTGTTTTCAAAAGTGGGAAGTTTTTTGAATTTTGTGCTTATTGATTCTTAATCAATAATTAAGCATATCTAATTTGATTTTCTGCTAAAATTTTGTGCCAAAGTTTTCTTGATGGCCGTGAGTTTGTTTGTGCTTGGGAAAGATTTTTGTTTTATTTTGTACAAGGAAAAAGTCTTATGTATTAAGCCCCTTATGGTGTATATATAGATTTTGACTCTTAATCCAATTAGGAGTCCCTCTCGCACAAGGACTTATAGTCATTGTGGTACTAGGACTATACATATTTCATTATTTCGAAACTCCCATATTATTAATATATAATGTATTTATTAACTTTTAGTAATACATTATATATTAATACCAATATATATTTATATATATATATTATATTACCATATAAAATATATACATGTATATGTACATTAATTAAATTAAATAACCATTATTTAATTTATGAAATTAACTCCTTGGTTAATTTAATTATAGATTCTTCTAGAATATTTATGGGAATTTGTGCATGCTAGTAGTCACCACTACTAGCACAATCATTTAATTAATAAATTTTTAATTCATTAAATAAATTATTTTGAACTCATTATAACCACGATCGACGATCGGAGAGCGCTGATGTATCAAGGATACAAGGCTCGTTCATATAATGAAAATTGAAAATTTCAAAAATCAAAATTTTCACTTACTATATTGGGCGAATGCCTGTTTAGTAAACTCCTTCACAAAATAGGCAGTTCCACTCTCCTTCTTTAATTAGCAATTGAGCTAACTTTCATGTCTTTCATCTTATGGAATCAGCTTATAAACTCCTTTATAAACTTCATGTTTGATCTCCATCAAACTATAGTCGTCAAATTCAACTCCTTGAAATTTGACTATCTCAACGGGAACATAGAGTTCGATACTTGTGTGACCCTCAATAGTTTAGGGATATAGCTAGTCGTGGTTTGACATTTCCATGTGATTTAGAATAACATTTATTATTATTCCTGTTTACCCTAGTTAACCCCATTTTTTTCGTCAACACCTTGATTAAGAATGTCAAAACTCATTTTTTATTGCAGCCATCGGATCATGATAAGAGTGTCTAGTAGCATCGCCCCATGATATCCTAGGTATCACTGATAGTATCTGCAAGAACCTTTAGTCATGGTTACCGTAAAGTACGGCCCCTTCAACACATATATTCTGATCGAATATGCAATCATTGTTATATTGAGAGTTGCATATGAATTTGATAACGATGTGATTTATCTTTAAGTAATAGTGTTATGGTATGCGCAACTGAGGAAACATCTTTCCAAACTGCACATGTCCTACTCTGGTCAGAGATTTCTTGCACTATTAACTCATCAGATCACATAGTATATCTTTACCCGTAGGCAAAAGGTGAATCCTCGACTACAATGCATTTGCTTCTACGTATTTCGAAACTACACCCAACCTCGCCACCTGATAACCCTCAATGGAGTCGGTAAACGGATCAAAGTGCATGCTAGTACGTATGAAACATATACTACTTAAAATGTCACAAGAAATAATTTTTTTGTAAGATAAATTTCAAAAATTCATAACTTATGCATGCATGCAATACAGTAGAAGATTTCTCATTTAAAAATAGTTGTAATCCAATTACGATAAAAATACTGCAGTTTAAAAATATTCACCGAGTCGACAACACTAGACTTACGTTAAAAATAAAATAATAAGAAGCAAGTAAAAATCCTCATGACCATCAACATGTCAAAAAAAAGTGAAAGATCGGTTCGGGCACCTTTGAGGTGTTTCAAACGCAATATTCTCCAAGAAAGCTGAATTAAATCGAATTTGGTTTAAAACAAAGCGTAAAATACTCGAAGTAATCTTTCGTTAAGAAAGCTGATACATTTTAAAAGCTTTTAGCTTGTGTAAACCGGTTAACTGAAATAAGGGGAATCAGTTCAAGCTTGTATCGGTTCAGTTATGGTGAGAACTGAACTGATATCAGCTGAACTGATCAAATCAGTTTAAAACAAAAGTTAAGATGTTAAATATACAAGATATTTTTATGGATGTTTAGAGACTTCAACTGCTCCTACGTCAGCCTTTCTACCTCTTCGGGTAGGAAACACTAGAAGACTTTGATTTATACATCACCTTTTACAAACCCACTCAGCTTAGGACTTACTTTACTACCTCACTGAGCTCCTAGCCTAGACTGAAGGCAGCACCTTCCAGCCAACACTCATTTAATGTCTATGTGTTAAAGACTACATACACAAGTTTATTGTCTTTGTGCAAGACTGACTCAACTTATCAGTGCGCTCACTTTTCTATATATGTGAGTGATAGTGTGTGTGTGTGTGTGTGTGAACAGAACAATGAATAAAACGGGAAGGTGTTCTCACACACTGAGTGAAATAAGCTTCTAAACTAAGCTGATATAACTTTGGAGTGTTCCCTTTCGCTGGGCTGATTGCTGCTTTGTAAGCTGATATGCAATATGTGTGTCCTTCTTCTTCACACACTCTTATTGTTCTGTTGCTTGTTATTTTCTTCACTGATATTCATCTTCTATTTATAGGAGCGAAGATTGATCGTACAGTGAGATTCAATTATTGTATCTGTTGTATTTTGAATATGTTCCTCGAAATATGTCTGTACTTTCCGACAGCCATTCTGGAACATTTTGGCTTTAAGCATTTATGCAACGTCTATTATTGTCCTTTGACTAGACAATTGTTTTTCCTCAGTGTGCACAGTTGGATTCTATTGAATAAGCTTGTCGTGTTCTGCAAACTGATTGGTTCCTAACTGATGTTCTGAACTGGTCAGTTGAACTGATCTTGAATTGGTTCGTTGAAATCAGTTGGCTCGTCATCTAAACTGATTTTGCTACTTCACTTGAACTGGTCAGCTGGACTCTTCATCAGTTGAGCTTCTTCACCAGCTGGCCGGGCTTCTGAAGATCTTCTGCTGAACTGTCTATCAGATGGACAATCAGTTGAACTGGTTCAGTTCGATTAATCAGTTGGTACTTTCAGTTTGCATTCTTCGTTAGCTTCAGTTACATTCAGCTAGCTGCACACTTAGGTGAGTTCATTAGTAACAAAATAACAAGTTTTGTTAGCATCAAAATCTAGCAAGATTGCGAACATGAAATGTTCCAACAATCTCTCCCTTTTTGATGATCATAAAACTTGAACAGAATAAAGTGATTTTTTTAAAAAATTTAAATTTAAAAATTTAACTGATTAATTTAACTAATTCTCTCAAAAATATTTAAAGTAATTAAAAGGAATTTTTCAGTTCGAGGGATAAGAAAGCTCCCCCTCGAGAACTGAATTTAAAAAAACGATTTTAAAAACGAATTAAAACATTTTTCAGTTCGATGAATAATTTTAAAGAAAAATTCCCCTCAAGAGCTGAATTAAAAAATCCCCCTAAAAAATATAATCATTTACGTGCTTTTACCAAGGAGTTTTAGCATTATTTAACATTCAAGCAGTTTAGGCAAGACATTAACTGAAAATATCAGTTCAGTTACATTTAAACTAACTGGATAACAAGATGTTTATTTAAACGAATAAACTTCCCTTGTATAAAATTTAGCGCACCAGTTATGTATGGAAAATTGCTACTACACTTAGCTGAGTTTTAAATAAAATCAGTTATCAATCAGTTTACACATAGTAGAACTAAATGTACCAACTACTGGTTGCCTTGAATGCTTTGAATGCTGCATTGATCTTGAGTCTCTTTTTGCCAAAAGAGCAGCTAATTTGCCTTGGACTTGATCTATGTGCTGGCTAACTGGTCGAGCTGACTCAAACTGGACTCAAATGATGCTGAACCGCATTGATCAATTATTTTGATCTGATATGGCAGTTAAGCGGCGGTACTTCTGATGATTAAGCTCCACTTAAATCATCAGTTTCAGCTGGTAGTTGGGTTTCGTCTGTTGATCAGTTGAACTGGTAAGCTTGAAAATTAAATCTTATCCACATATCAATTTATCTGTTATGCTTTCAAGTGAACTCAGAACCCTGCAAGCTGCTAAAACAGCAAAGTTACTGAGTCGAGAGAAGTGGCTACAATATTAGTTGTAGAGCCAAAAACTCTCTCTTCCCACGGAAAATTCATAAAATTTTTAAGAGGATTTTGAAATCCATTTTGAAACATATTTTAAAATATTAGCTTTCAAATGTCCTTCTTAGAATAGATAGCTCTGATACCAATTGAAGGATCGGTTCAGACACCTTTGAGGTGCTTCAAACACAATATTCTCCAAAAGCTTTAATAGCTCGTGTTCTAAAAATGTAAAACCGATGAATTAAATCGAGTTTGGTTTAAAACCAAGTGAAAAATACTCGAAGTAATCTTTCGTAAAGATAGCTGATACATATTAAAAGCTTTTAGCTTGTGTAAATTGGTTAACTGAAATAAGGGGAAGCAGTTCAAGTTTGTATCAGTTCAGTTATGGTGAGAACTGAACTGATATCAGCCTGAACTGATCAAATCAGTTTAAAACAAAATTTAAAAATTTAAATACATAAGATAAATTTATGGATGTTCAGAGACTTCAATTGCTCCTACGTCACCCCTTTTACCTCCTCGGGTAGGATACACTAGAAGAATTTGATTTATACAACACCTTGTACAAACCCACTCAGCTAGGACTTACTCTACTGCCTAACTGAACTCCTAGCCTAGACTGAAGGCAGCTTCTTCCAGCCAATACTTGTTTAACTGTCTATGTGTTAAAGACTACATATACAAGTTTATTGTCTTTGTGCAAGACTCACTCAACTTATCAGTACGTTCAGTTCTCTGTATATGTGAGTGATAGTGTGTGCGTGTGTGAGAACTGAACAATGAATACAACGTGAGGTGTTCTCACAACACTGAGTGAAATAAGCTTCTAAACTAAGCTGATATAACTTTGGAGTGTTTCCTTAACTGGGCTGATTGCTTCTTTGTAAGCTGATATGCAACATGCGTGCCCTTCTTCTTCACACATTCTTATTGTTCTATTGCTTGTTATATTCTTCACTGATTGATCGTACAGTGAGACTCAATTATTGTATCCATTGCATTTTGAATATGTTCCTCTAAATATGTCTGTACCTTCCGACAGCCATTTTGGAACGTTTTGGCTTAAGTATTGATGCAACGTCTATTATTGTCCTTTGACTGGACAATTACTTTTCCTCGGTGCGCACAGCTGGATTCCATGGAATAAGCTTGTCATGTTCTACAAAATGATTGATTTCTAACTGATGTTCTGAACTGGTCAGTTGAACTGATCTTAAATTGGTTTGATGAAATCAATTGGCTTGTCAGCTAAACTGATTTCGTTACTTCAGTTGAACTGGTCAGGCTTCTGAAAAACTTATGCTGAAATGCCTATCAGCTGAACTGGTTTACGATTCATCAGTTGAACTTGTTCAGTTCGATTAATCAGTTGCTATTTTAGTTTGCATTCTTCGTTAGCTTCAGTTACGTTCAGCTAGCTGCACACTTAGATAAGTTCATTAGTAACAAAATAACAAGTTTTGTTAGAATCAAAATCAAGCAAGATTGCGAACATAAAATGTTCCAACAAAAAGCATATAAAATAATTGTAAGGTCCAAAATTAAGACGACGTAATCCAACTGCATGCAAATCTATTAAATATAAAAAATTAGTAATTAATTGATTTTAATTGATTAATTGATTATGTGATATACATGATTATATGTTAAATAGGATTTTATTGTCATTATGCATAAAACTGTATTTTTAAGGATTATTCGAGTTGCGATCGAGGAACAGAGACCGAGGGCTGAAAAACGTAAAATGCTGTTATTAAATAATTGTTTTTAATTATTCAAATCAAAGGTGTTACTTTTTCTTATTTTTGAAAATAAGGAGTTTTGAGATGATTTTATACGCCGGGACGTAATTTTTATCGGTGTTGGATTTTCAACAAAAATACGAACTTTTTGGCAACCCGGCTAATAAAGTCACAAACTTATTTGTACCAAAACTATTTTTAATATATTAATTAAATCCAAATCAAGCACTAGGGGGCCTAATTTGGGGGATTAATGGGCTTAAGTTTAATTAAGGGTTTAATTAGTATTTAATATGTAAACTCACCACAAATTTCACACAATTGTCACGCCCCACTTTTTTGAAAAACACTCCTTATACACGACAACACACACACATCAAAACCAAGGTGAAGTCGAGAATTTTGCAAGGAAAAGTTCTAGCCAAGGTCTTGTTCCGTTCTTCGCAAATCATCAACGAATAATCGTGTGTTTAAAACGCAAAGGCACGCCTATTCTTTTCTTCGAACATCATCACACCATATTATGATTTTATGCACGTATTGTATGATGAACAAGTTGCATAATATTTATTTTGGGAATTTCATATACATGTATGCTAAACTTGGATTTTTTATTCCAAATTCATGTTCCAATTGCGGTAAGGAGGCTGCCATGACATAGGTATTGATCAAGCATTGTTTTATATGAATTTAGAGTCCTAGAACATCACCTAAACACCACACACTGATCATGAAAGTAACCTGAACGCAAGTCGCTGTCATGTGAGATCAAGGGCTTCGGGTTTGTTCTTAAGGGCTCGGCTTGGGCTTGGCTTGGGTCATGGCTCAGTCAGGGTCTGGCAAGGGTCAAGGGAAGAGTCCTAGCATGGCTAGGACTCAAGCTAAGGGGATTGGGAAGAGTCCTTGCCAACAAGGGACTCCTACCTGAGAGTCACTAGGAAAGTAGCGCAGGTTCTATGTTTGCGCAGGGTGTGGGGCTCGGCCTGTGGTTCAAGGGCTGGGCTATAGTGCGTCCTAAGGGTCCTAAGTGATTGAACAACTGTTTGGTTCAGCGGTTGGGCTCGCTGGTATGATCCTGGAAACTAGAACAAAGAGTTCGTTCACCATAGAAGTTCTCGGCCAGCTTATTCTTGGGGTTGGAGGCTTTGATTTCTTGGTTTGGGTTGGTTCCTAAGGGTTCCGAGGGTCCAGTAGGGTGCCTTAGGGGGTTGGTCAGGGTTTGGTTCATCATGGTTCGAGGGTGGCTCGAGAAAATAGAATGATTGCTCGGGGTCGAAACAAATAGGTCAAATTAGGGTTTTTCTAAACTAAAATAAATTGAAACACGGCTCACGTGGGTCGAGTCGTGGTTTACGAGGGCTAAAATAATATAAAAAGACTAAATTTTGAATTTAGGAATTTTATATTAAAGTTTGAATTTTTCGAAATTAAAACGCCTCCAAAACGATTAATTACGAATTAATTAAAAGGCCTAGTTTTAAGCTAAATAAAATTATGAAAATTTTAATTTAAGCTTAAATAATTATTTGGGACATGTTAGAGAGAAAGAAATCAAGAAAAAGTCAAAAAAAGTAAAATGTTACGTTCAGGGGTAAAACGGTCTTTTTACACCTGAAAATTAGTAAACGTCATGGCAGTGCCCTAATTGCTGTTTTATATGCTAATATGATTATTTCACATGTTTGTGAATTTTTAAATGACAAATTATGATTTTTAAATGATCATGAATTTTTATGGTTTAAATTGGACATTTAAAAGATATGTTGCATGCTTGGTCTCAAAATAAAATGATATTATATGCATGTTTTTATTAAGTGATGGAAATACGACATGTTGTAGGACGTGAAGGGATTGTGACTAAATATGATGATATGTTGAAATATCGTGAGGGTTATGGTCCCAGTGGGAGCCCGACCATTCAGAAAATGCCTCAACTTGGCTCCAGCATCATTAGCAATTAAGGGTACAAAATGACATCCCCTCTCGAACTTACGGATGAACTCCGTAACAGTCAAGTCTCCCTGTCTCAGGGTCATGAACTCCGTGGTCAACCTCGAATGCACCTCTTCAGTAAAATATTTAGAGTAGAATACCTCTGTGAAGCGCGCCCAGCTCAAAGTAGTCAAATCCAAAGCCACTGATGCTCCTTCCCACCATAGGCCAGCGTCTCCTCCGAACAGATAGGTCGCACATCGAACCCTATCTCCATCTTCAAGCCCCATAAACTCGAAGATAACCTCAAGGGACTTAATCCAGCCCTCGGCAGCCATAGGATCTGACGTCCCTAAGAAATCCTTCGGTCGCATCATCATGAACCGCACATAGATAGCCTCTGGCCCCGTTTGTCTGGCTCCCACTACATTGTTCCCCGCAAACTGTGTGAAGAACTGAGTCATCCCAGCTAGCATCTGAGCATTCATGTCTGGTGGAGGGGGTGGTGGTAAATCTCTCTCCTCGTTCTCCTGACGATGCTCATCACCTCCCGTGCGATCAATAATGCGTCTAGGAGGCATGCTGTTCCTTGATTATAACCCATACGTAACCAACATGCATAATTCCACTATTTCTTTAAATTTAAATAAATAATGCATAATCGTAATCTTGACATAAGATCTTTCATGCAACCATGATGTAAAAATATTTCAAGCTTTAAAATAAATGCGTCATCGTAAAACTTACAGACCGAAGACGTGACTTCATGAGCTTCTCGAGAGCAGTAGTAGTACAAGCCTTTACAAGATCATAGGCTCCGATACCAACTGTAAAGGCCCGTATTTCGTACTCATATATATCGTACTCATATTTTAGCGGAATTTTAAAAATTTTCTAAATAAATAATTATCTTGCCTCATTTATAAAATAAACATGTAAATAATTTTAACTTTAAAATAACAGCGGAAGTAAATAAAATTTTTAAGCAACAATTTAAAAATAATCCAACATATTAAAACTGAGTTTGAATGATAAAAGATGCATAAATTAAAACATGAGGTCCTCAGGTTTTCTACTGCTACCACAAGATAGCTCACTGGTCTACGCCCTCCGTCTCGACCTCATCAGTACCTACAACAATCAAGTCTAGTGAGTCTAAAGACTCAACATGTATATATCGTGAATAACAAGTAAATATATCATAAAATCGCATGCAACGTAAAAATACGGTATCGTAAAGCGCATGGTGAAAATCGTATCATGAATAATTATAATTACGTGCATATCTGAAAATCATACGTAAAAGCTTTGCTCAATAGAGCTCTGTCATGTCATATCATAATTTTCTGGTAGAGATAATGTTTCTAAGCAAATGGCCCATAACATAACATGAGCGCCTGATCAGACTAAACCACAGTATACTAGGACGGTAGAGATCACCACAGCCCTTGGACTGGATATCCGTACCCATACATAATCGTAAACCGGTCGTAAGTCACCGGGTGGAGAGGTCCTCGGTTGCGCCTACCAACTTCCAAACCCATAACATAAGGTGGCCACAAGACATATCGCATATATCTAAAAAATAAACATTTTATATTTTTATGTACGCAATATAATTATAACCTTATTTTTACCTGATGAGTTGGATCGTTTCCAGGCTTGCTGCGACTTAATTCTAATATGTGACACATGCAATAAATCTTAACTTGACAAAAACTTAACATTCGAACTAAAAACGAGACGATTAGAACCAATAACTTGATTTTTAATCATGGCTTCGTACCAATCCGAACCAACACTAAACCGACGTTTAACATGATTAAAATACCCCAAACATATTGAAAAATATGCATAATAACTGTAAAACACGAAAATGGGTGAAGGGAATCCAAAAACATAAAACACTCTTGCGAGAGTCATTTTGGCACCTTTCACCATAAATTCTCGTACGACCTCTAAACTCGACCAAATCACGAACGGCCAAAAACATGACTTTCCTAACTCATTGAGGTACTGTCCCAGTCCAAGGACATGGGCTAAAGGCCAACCAATAATTCAAACAAGCACCAAAACCAAACTGCAAGTTGCTGTCAAATTACAGCAGTAGCAGCTTGTGTGTTTGTGGTGTAAACTCTGAAATTTATTGACCTATGGCTTGAACCACCGCCCAAGGACTCTTACAAACATCCTAAGGCATGGCTTGGACCATGGTTAAGGGCTAAAGGCCAACCACAACCCAAGCAAATACCTAGGACAATTCAAAGTTTCTGCCGAAAGCACCCCTTCCTGCGTTGTGTGCTGAAATGAATTGTTTTACTGTCTTGTGTCGTTCCAGTGGTCATTTTATCGACCATGGCTCGATCTAGACATGATGGAGTGTTGTATGAACCATGGCTATGGGCTAGAAGCCAATCACAATCCATTCAAACCCCCAAAACCGAAACCCACTCACACAGAAAATGAATAACCGAAATGCACTTGTTTTGTTATTGTGAAATTCTGATGGATCCGTGAACCAAGCTTGGAAAGGACACCTTGGTCATGTCCTAGACATGATAAGGAAGGGTTCTAATCATGGCTACAGTCCCTAGGACAGCCAAGATTCGAACACACACCTTAACCATTCAAAGAACCAAAAACCGTGACTCATTTTGCTGCTAAGGAAGAAGTTGCTGTCATTTCTTTGTTTGTGTGTGTATGGATTGAAAAAAATGAACCAAAAACACCCTAACACATTCTAAATGATGTCTAAATGCAGCCTTGTATGCCTGGAATCGATCAACCCCCTGTCAACAACACAATACACTGAAACGTGAAGCACATATCATGAGCCGAGAAGCTGTACAGAATTTTCAAGAGTGTTGCTGTCAAAATTCGTTTTGTCACTTGATTTATGAACATATACTGATTTAAAATAGCTAATATAACTTGATTGTAGAGCAAAGGAATAATATATACATGCCTGGAATTTGTTTTGACACAAAAACAAATCAATACGACAATACGACGCGACGGAACCGAGTTGGATCTTTTCCTTTGTTTGCTGCTGTTTACACGACCTAAGCTGCTGTTCTTTCTGATGTTTTTCGAGCATATGAGTGTAAATGATGTTATGGATGAAGGTGAATGATATAGGAGGTGTTAAAGGTGTCTTGAAGTGCATTTAGTGGAGAGTTACAAGTGCAAGAATTGAATGGGTTTGAAATGATTCTCCTCCCCCTTGCTGCCGTTGCTTTTCCCTCATTTCCTATTGCATTTACACGGTTTTGTTGTTTAATAGGTTGAGTAGGAATGAGGTATGTTATTACATTTAAATTTTCTACCCATTAGAGAATTAAAAATGAGAAATGAATACCCCATGAATTGTAATTAGGAATGGTTTGAATGGAGAGTTATCACTTTTTGAATTATTTTAAATGTTGGACCCAAAATTATTATTATTAATTTGCATAGTATTTTATTGTTTAAGTCTTGTATTTTAATTGCTTAAAGTTTAGCACCCTCATTATATATTTTAGTGAATTTACACATTAAATTTAGGATAGATTATTGCATGGCACTCATGATCTCAAACTTAAATATTCAAATGCTATGATTAATTTCTTGAATATATTATACCTATTCATCCCCATATGTTTACATATTTTTATTTAAGCTTTAATTAAATATTAACCTAAAGAACTTTATTTAATAACTTAGCTCTAATTAATTTAAATAAATCCTAAAACCTTCTATTTCTTTAAATTAAATTATTTTTTGCCTTAAATTAAATTTAAGAATATTTTCTTATTATTATTCTTATCTCTAATCTCCAAACTCCGGTCCGACCTCGCGTATTTATCTTAAAAAGATAAAACTACACATCTACTTTTAAAACAATTAAAACACCTCATATATTCATAAAAATTCATTTTTAATTTAAATAGTAGCAATTATGCATGACTTATACGTAATCTGATTTTCGGGTTCTACAACTCTCCCCCCTTAAAAGAATTTTGTCCCCGAAATTAAAACTTACCGAATAACTCGGGATAACGACTCCTCATCTCCGGCTCAGATTCCACGTAGCTTCCTCCTCCGAATGATTGAGCCACTTGACTTTCACTAGCTTGACCATTTTGTTTCGAAGCCTTTTCTCTTGGCTGTCTAGGATTTGCACTGGTCTTTCCTCATAAGACAAGTTCGGAGTGAGCTGCAACAGTTCAAAGTTCAAGGACATGCGATGGATTCGCCATATACTTCCTCAACATGGAGACGTGAAACACGTTGTGCACTCCGGCCAGATTCGGCGGAAGAGCAACACGATACGCTAATGTCCCAACTCTGTCGAGGGTCTCAAATGGTCCAATGAATCTCGGACTGAGCTTTCCTTTCTTTCCAAACCGCATGACACCTTTCATCTGTGCAATCTTCACGAAGACATGGTCACCAACAGCAAACTCTAAATCTCTTCTTCTCTGATCCGCATAACTCTTCTGTCTACTCTGAGCAGTTCTCATTCTATCACGGTTCTTGACTACTACATCTGCAGCTTGCTGCACTATCTCCGGACCCAATTCTGCTCTCTCCCCTACTTCATCCCAATGAATAGGCGATCTACACTTACGACCATACAATGCTTCGTATGGAGCCATCCCTATAGAAGACTGAAAACTGTTGTTATAGGTAAACTCCACCAATGGCAACTTTGATTCCCAACTCCCGGAGAAATCAAGAACACATGCACGAAGAAGATCCTCCAAAATCTGGATAACTCTCTCGGACTGACCATTTGTTTGCGGGTGAAAAACTGTGCTAAACAACAACTTCATACCCATAGCTTAATGTAGACTCTTTCAAAATGATGAAGTGAATCTAGGATCTCGGTCAGACACTATAGAAACAGGAATACCATGAAGTTGACGATCTCTCGGATATATAACTCTGCATACTGGATCATGGAGAAAGTCGTCTTAATAGGCAAGAAATGAGCTGATTTCGTAAGACGATCTACAATCACCCATATAGCATTCGACCCTCTGACTGACTTCGGCAGACCGACAACAAAGTCCATGGTGACATTCTCCCACTTCCATTCGGGAATAGGAAGAGGCTTGAGCATGCCTGCTGGTCTCTGATGTTCCGCTTTCACTAGTTGACATGTCAGACACTCGGACACAAAACGTCTGATATCCCTCTTCATTCCGGGCCACCAATATAATAACTGCAGATCTTTGTACATCTTTGTACTCCCCGGATGAATAGAGTACGACAACATATGGGCCTCAGATAAGATATCCTTTCGAATAGAATCGCTGCTCGGAACCCACATTCTGTCTCGATATCTGACAATATCGTCTCTAACTGTGTACAAGATACTGCCCTTGGCTTCATCTCTATGTCTCCACTTAGCCAACTGCTCGTCCGCTAACTGTCCACTGCGAATACGGTCTAGAAGAGAAGACTGAATCGTCAAAGTAGATAGATGAGGAACTCTACCTCGAGGATATGTCTCTAGATCAAACCTCTACATCTCAAACTGAAGAGGTCTCGATACCACCAAATGAGCCATCCCTGCGACTTTCCTGCTCAACGCATCCGCAACTACATTAGCTTTACCAGGATGATAGCTAATGTCACAGTCATAATCTTTCACCAGCTCCAACCAACGCCTCTGCCGCATATTCAACTCTTTCTGTGTAAAGAAGTATTTGAGACTCTTATGGTCGGTGAAGATCTGGCACATTTCTCCGTGCAAATAATGCCTCCAAATCTTCAATGCAAATACTACGGCTGCCAACTCTAGATCATGGGTAGGATAATTCTTCTCATGAATCTTCAACTGACGAGAGGCATATGCTATCACCTTCCCATGCTGCATCAATACTGCGCCTAACCCGAGTTTCGAAGCATCGGTATACAGAACAAAATCTCCGGGTCCTGAAGGCATGGCCAACACTGGTGCTGAAATAAGAGCTTGCTTCAATGTATCGAAGCTCTTCTGACATTCCTCGCTCCACACATACTTAACATTCTTCTTCGTCAATGATGTGAGTGGAACTGCGATGGAGGAGAATCCCCGAATAAACTTCCGATAGTATCCTGCTAGCCCAAGGAAACTACGGATCTCTGATGCATTTTGCGGCACAACCCAATCTCTGACTGCTGCAACTTTCGCCGGGTCTACCTTGATACCACTGCTAGAAACGACGTGGCCTAAGAACGCCACTTTCTCTAGCCAGAACTCGCACTTGCTGAACTTCGCGAATAGCTTGTGCTTTTGTAAGGTCTGCAATACTGTGGTCAGATGTCCACTGTGATCCTCTTGATTCTTTGAGTAGATGAGAATATCATCTATGAATACTATCACGAACTGATCAAGATATGGCTGAAATACGCGATTCATGGATCCATGAAAATCGCTGACGCATTCTTCAAACCGAACGGCATCACAAGGAACTCAAAGTGTCCATAACGAGTCCTGAAAGCAGTCTTGAGAACATCGGCGTCTTTCACTCTCAGCTGATGATAGCCAGAACGCAGATCAATCTTGGAGAATACTGAAGCTCCCTGCAACTGATCAAATAAATCTTCAATCCTTGGGAGTGGTATTTGTTCTTCACTGTAACTCTGTTCAACTCCCGGTAATCAATACAGAGCCTCATCGAACCATCCTTTTTCTTCAAAAACAAGACCGGTGCGCCCCATGGCGAAAAGCTCGGGCGAATGAACTCCTTGTCAAGAAGCTCTTGAATCTGTTTCTTGAGTTCCGCCATCTCTGTCGGTGCTAATCGGTATGGTACTTTCGATATCGGTGTAGTACCTGGCATAAGCTCAATAGAAAATTCCACCTCTCGCATAGGTGGTAAACCAGAGACGTCATCAGGAAAAACGTCTAGAAAGTCCCGGACAATAGGAACATCGGATGCTGACTGTTTGGGCGTCTCGGGAACAGATACAAGAGTAGCTAAAAATACTCAGCACCCTCGATGCATGAGTTTCATGGCCTGGACATAGGGTATTATATGCGGTAAATTAAAATACCTGTCTGGTTCGAATAAGAATTGTTCCATCCCAGGCGGTCGGACGAGAATAGATCTCCGCTGGAAATCAATCAAAACTCTGTTCCTCAATAGCCAGTCCATCCCTAGAATGATATCAAATTCTGGCATCGGCAGAACGATAAGATCCGCATACACGAGATTACCATGAAGTTCAAGGTCTATATCTCAGATCACATTAGTAGCTGTCATCTCCTCTCCGGAAGGCAATGCTACTGAATACGCTATGTCTAGCCCAATTGTCTTGATCTAGAGAGAATTTGTAAAGGTTTCTGAAATGAATGAATGAGTAGCCCCTGAATCTATCAAGGCTTTCGTAGCTGAACCGGCTATAAAGATTCTTCTGAAAGATTGGAATATCATGCTAAACCCAATAGTTTTACAAGAACTATGCTTATAGACATGCAAAGGTCAAAGTTTTTCTAACCTAAATTCTCGTAGCTAACACTGATTAGAACATGCAATCCTATCATAAATTCTAAGTTCAAAATCTTAACCCAAAACATTAAACTTCAAATACAACTTAAGGATTTAGGATATCTATCATGAGCATCGTCTCCGGGTTAGTCTCCGCAGCATGGAGAGCAAAAACTCTGCCTTGGGTAGGCAGATTCTTCTGAGGGAAATTCTTCAATATGTGGTTAGTACTACCACATTTGTAACACTTTCCCGAACCATACATACAAGTCCCAGCATGACGATGTGAGCACTTGGCACAAACTGGATACTCCACTGTCCTCGGGACTCCTTGTCCCTGCTGTTGCTGCTGCGGCCCTCTGTTCCTGGGTGGACCGTGGAAAGGTCTCTTATTCTGATGCTGCTGTTGAGGAGGACGGTGTGGTGCCTGAAATGGTCGTTTACCCTGGCGATCGCGCTCAATATCATTCTGGTCTTGCTCTGCCGCTAGAGCTCTGGAAACAGCAACATCATAGGTAGTAGGGCCAGCTACCCTAACATCACGGCGTAAGATCGGCCGCAGACCATTTAGAAAATGCCTCAATTTGGCTCCAGCATCATTAGCAATTAAGGGTACAAAATGACATCCCCTCTCGAACTTACGGATGAACTCCGTAACAGTCAAGTCTCCCTGCCTCAGGGTCATGAACTCCGTCGTCAACCTCGAACGCACCTCTTCAGTAAAATATTTAGAATAGAATACCTCTGTGAAGCGCGCCCAGCTCAAAGTAGTCAAATCCAAAGCCACTGATGCTCCTTCCCACCATAGGCGAGCGTCTCCTCCGAACAGATAGGTCGCACATCGAACCCTATCTCCATCTTCAAGCCCCATAAACTCGAAGATAACCTCAAGGGACTTAATGCAGCCCTCGGCAGCGATAGGATCTGATGTCCCTAAGAACTCCTTCGGTCGCATCTTCATGAACCGCTCATAGATAGCCTCTGGCCCCGTCTGTCTGGCTCCCACTGCATTGTTCCCCGCAAACTGTGCGAAGAACTGAGTCATCCCAGCTAGCATCTGAGCATTCATGTCTGGTGGAGGGGGTGGTGGTAAATCTCTCTCCTCGTTCTCCTGACGATGCTCATCACCTCCCGTACGATCAATAATGCGTCTAGGAGGCATGCTGTTCCATAATTATAACCCATACGTAACCAACATGCATAATTCCACTATTTCTTTAAATTTAAATAAATAATGCATGATCGTAATCTTGACATAAGATCTTTCATGCAACCATGATGTAAAAATATTTCAAGCTTTAAAATAAATGCGTAATCGTAAAACTTACAGACCGAAGACGTGACTTCATGAGCTTCTCGAGAGCAGTAGTAGTACAACCCTTTACAAGATCATAGGCTCTGATACCAACTGTAAAGGCCCGTATTTCGTACTCATATTTTAGCGGAATTATTAAAAATTTTCTAAATAAATAATTATCTTGCCTCATTTATAAAATAAACATGTAAATAATTTTAACTTTAAAATAACAGCGGAAGTAAATAAAATTTTCAAGCAACAATAAAAATAATCCAACGTAAACAACAATTAAAAATAATCCAACGTATTAAAACTGAGTTTGAATGATAAAAGATGCATAAATTAAAACATGAGGTCCTCGGGTTTTCTACTGCTGCCACAAGATAGCTCACTGGTCTACGCCCTCCGTCTCTACCTCATCAGTACCTACAACAATCAAGTCTAGTGAGTCTAAAGACTCAACATGTATATATCGTGAATAACAAGTAAATATATCATAAAATCGCATGCAACGTAAAAATATGGTATCGTAAAGCGCATGGTGAAAATCGTATCATGAATAATTATAATTACGTGTATATCTGAAAATCATACGTAAAAGCTTTGCTCAATAGAGCTCTGTCATGTCATATCATAATTTTCTGGTAGAGATAATGTTTCTAAGCAAGTGGCCCATAACATAACGTGAGCGCCTGATCAGACTAAACCACAGTATACTGGACGGTAGAGATCACCACAGCCCTTGGACTGGATATCCGTACCCATACATAATCGTAAACCGGTCGTAAGTCACTGAATGGAGAGGTCCTCGGTTGCGCCTACCGACTTCGAAACCCATAACATAAGGTGGCCACAAGACATATCGCATATATCTCAAAAATAAACATTTTATATTTTTATGCATGTAATATAATTATAACCTTATTTTTACCGGATGAGTTGGATCGTTCCCAGGCTTGCTGCGACTTAATTCTAATATGTGACACATGCAATAAATCTTAACTTGACAAAAACTTAACAATCGAACTAAAAACGAGACGATTAGAACCAATAATTTGATTTTTAATCATGGCTTCGTACCAATCCAAACCAACATTAAACCGACGTTTAACCTTGATTAAAATACCCCAAACATACTGAAAAATATGCATAATAACTGTAAAACACGAAAATGGGTGAAGGGAATCCAAAAACATAAAATACTCTTTCGAGAGTCATTTTGGCACCTTTCACCGTAAATTCTCGTACGACCTCTAACAATGACCAAATGACAAACAGCCAAAAAGATGACTTTTCTAACTCATTGAGGTACTGTCCAGTCCAAGGCCATGGGCTAAAAGCCAACCAAGAATTCAAACAAGCACCAAAACCGAACTGCAAGTTGCTGTCAAATTACAGCAGTAGCAGCTTGTGTGTTTGTGGTGTAAACTCTGAAATTTATTGACCAATGGCTTGAACCACCGCCCAAGGACTCTTATCAACATCCTAAGGCATGGCTTGGACCATGGATAAGGGCTAAAAGCCAACCACAACCCAAGCAAATACCTAGGACAATTCAAAGTTTCGGCCGAAAGCACCCCTTCCTGCGTTGTGTGCTGAAATGAATTTTTTTACTATCTTGTGTCGTTTCAGTGGTCATTTTATCGACCATGGCTCGATCTAGACATGATGGAGTGTTGTATGAACCATGGCTATGGGCTAGAAGCCAATCAAAATCCATTCAAACCCCCAAAACCGAAACCTACTCACACAGAAAATGAATAACCGAAATGCACTTGTTTTGTTTTTGTGAAATTCTGATGGATCTATGAACCAAGCTTGGAAAGGACACCTTGGTCACGTCCTAGACATGCTAAGGAAGGGTTCTAACCGTGGCTACAGTCCCTAGGACAGCCAAGATTCGAACGCACACCTTAACCATTCAAAGAACCAAAAACCGTGACTCATTTTGCTGCTAAGGAAGAAGTTGCTGTCATTTCTTTGTTTGTGTGTGTATGGATTGAAACCAATGAACCAAAAACACCCTAACACATTCTAAATGATTTCTAAATGCAGCATTGTATGCCTGGAATCGAGAAACCCCCTGTCAACAACACAATACACTGAAACGTGAAGCACATATCATGAGCCGAGAAGCTGTACAGATTTTTCAAGAGTGTTGCTGTCAAAATTCATTTTGTCACTTGATTTATGAACATATACTGATTTAAAATAGCTAATATAACTTGATTGTAGAGCAAAGATATAATATATACATGCTTGGAATTTGTTTTGACACAAAAACAAATCAATACGACAATACGACCCGACGGAACCGAGTTGGATCTTTTCCTTTGTTTGCTGCTGTTTACACGACCTAAGCTGCTGTTCTTTCTGATGTTTTTCGAGCATATGAGTGTAGATGATGTTAGGGATGAAGGTGAATGATATAGGAGGTGTTAAAGGTGTCTTGAAGTGCATTTAGTGGAGAGTTACAAGTGCAAGAATTGAATGAGTTTGAAATGATTCTCCTCCCCCTTGCTGCCGCTGCTTTTCCCTCATTTCCTACTGCATTTACACGGTTTTGTTGTTTAATAGGTTGAGTAGGAATGAGGTATGTTATTACATTTAAATTTTCTACCCATTAGAGAATTAAAAATGAGAAATGAATACCCCATGAATTGTAATTAGGAATGGTTTGAATGGAGAGTTATCAACTTTTGAATTATTTTAAATGTTGGACCCAAAATTATTATTACTAATTTGCATGGTATTTTATTGTTTAAATCTTGTATTTTAATTGCTTAAAGTTTAGCACCCTCATTATATATTTTAGTGAATTTACACATTAAATTTTGGATAGATTATTGCATGGCACTCATGATCTCAAACTTAAATATTCAAATGCTATGATTAATTTCTTGAATATATAAACTTAAATATTCAAATGCTATGATTAATTTCTTGAATATATAAACTTAAATATTCAAATGCTATGATTAATTTCTTGAATATATTATACATATTCATCCCCATATGTTTACATATTTTTATTTAAGCTTTAATTAAATATTAACCTAAAGAACTTTATTTAATAACTTAACTCTAATTAATTTAAATAAATCCTAAAACCTTCTATTTCTTTAAATTAAATTATTCTTTGCCTTAAATTAAATTTAGGAATATTTTCTTATTATTATTCTTATCTCTAATCTCCAAACTCCGGTCCGACCTCGCGTATTTATCTTAAAAAGATAAAACTACACATCTACTTTTAAAACAATTAAAACACCTCATATATTCATAAAAATTCATTTTTAATTTAAATAGTAGCAATTATGCATGACTTATACGTAATCTGATTTTCGGGTTCTACATTTACGTTACATGTTTACTAGCTTTATGAATATTTATGCTTTGCACGCTGAAATTGCTAAAATGAATAAGGATATGTCATGTGGTTAGAAAACTTAGATTTAAATGCATGTTGGTTACGTTAGAATTTGGAAAACGTTCAGATAAAAATTCTTCCTACAAGTGCCCCCGTTAATGAAAACCAAGCAGAAAACAGCGTGAATCATCAAGGGAATGTACCACCACCACAACCTCCGGGGGATGCTGCTACTCGTGCTTTAGAGGGGATGGCTCGTCTATTCTAGCAACAGATACAGCAGCAGCAGTTACAGCAGCAGTTGCAGCTGATGCAGCAACAGCAGGCACAACAGGCACCTAGGCCACAGCATGATATATATGATAGTTCCGGAGGCTAGGGCCAAAGGAATTTTCTGGCACTACCGATCCTTTTGCTACGGAGGGTTGGGTTCGCTAACTTGAGGTACACTTTCGCTATCTGGATATGGGAGATGCTGACCGTGTGAGGTGTACCACTTATCTGTTTAGAGATGACGCTTCTTTATGGTGGGAAGGAGCCGAGCATGGTGTTAACCTTGCTACACTCACTTGGGCTCAATTCAAGACAAAATTCTATGATAAATATTTTATTGCTGATGTCAGAAGTCGACTAAAGAGGTAATTTATGACTCTCCGTCAGGGAGACGCTATTGTTTCTGAATTCGTGAAGAGGTTTGATAGGGGTTGCCACTTTGTACCCCTTATTGCCAGGGATGCTGAAGAGAAGCTTATACATTTCATGGATGGCCTACGACCTACCATTCGGAATAATGTTATGATGATGTGTCCTGTGGATTATGCTACTGCCGTTACTTATACATACCAGTCTGAACAATCATTGAAGGACATTGACTTTGAGTTACAGCGCAAGAGGCAACAACATCAGAATACTAATCAGCATAATAAGAAGCCATATAAGGGTCCTCATAGACCTCAAGGGCCTCAAAAGCCCCAAGGTCAAGTCAAGAAACAAGCACCACAAAAGCCTCCACCTGCAGCACCAAAACCTGTAGAAGGACAACCATGTAAGAAGTGCAATCGACTACACTATAAACCATGTGTTTGGGGTACTACTAAGTGTTTCATATGCAAGGAAGAAGTGCACAAAGCTGTTGATTGCCCAAAGAAGAATGCACCTACTACAGGACGAGCTTATGTGATAAATGCTGAAGAATCTGAGGAGGAGGCAGACACTACGCTTATCACGGGTAACCTAGTCATTTAACATTTTTATATTGCTTTTATTGCATGAAATGTTAAATTGGTTTTTAGAATTGAATTGGAAAGAAGATTTAACCTAGTGGAAATTAGGTTGCATGTTCTACTTAGTTGGAATTATGATATGATTTTAGAAACCATAGAAATGGTATGTATTTTGTGCCTTAATTTTTGTGATGGATGAAATATCTCCAATAAAAAGTTTTAGGGCCAAAAATCTAAAGAAAATCATAATAATGGGTTGATTTGGGTTTCGAAATTTTTAGAGGGGTCAATTATGAAATTTTCGAAATTTTAAGGGTTTAAAATGTAATTTTCGAAAGACAAAGGACCAATTTGCAATTAAACAAAAGATAAAGTTCTTTAATGCAATTACCGAATTCATAAGGACTGCAATTCTAATTTTCGAAATTAAAGGGATTAAAATAAGAACTTTTGAAAAATATAAGGGTTCAATTGCAATAATTCGAAAATTTAGGGACTAAAATGCAAATTACAAAAAATTGAAGGGCTAAAATGCAATTTTTTAAGAAATGCTTTAGATCAACGCATAATCTACACCTAATTTTGGGAAATTAATGATAGTAAATCCTTAAGCTTCAACACGAAAAGATTTTAAAAGACGTTTTCGCCGCAGGAATGATTATCATTCAAGGTGTGGCAACCTATGCACTTTTAGACTCGGGAGCTACACATTCTTTCATATCTGAAACCTTCATCAAAAGACTGAATATTACTCATTAAGACATGGGTTTGGGTTTCAAAGTTTCTATTCCATCCGGGGATCAAATGCTCAATTCTAAAATTGTAAAGAATCTGGAGCTTCGTTTATGCAAAGATGTGGTTCGGGCAGATCTTATCGTGCTTCCTATGACTGAATTTGATATTATACTTGGTATGGATTGGCTATCAGCGAATGGAGCTTCGATTGATTTTCATCAGAGATCAGTGTCTATTAGGCCACCTAGTGGTAAATATTTTGTCTTTGAGGCGGCGATAAACAAGCAAATTCCGCACATTATCTCTTGCCTATGTGCAAGGAAGCTTATTAAGCATGGATGCCAAGCTTTTCTAGCATGTGTCACTATCACACATGCTCCTATCAGTCAGAAAGTTGAGGATGTTGATATTGTCAGAGATTTTCCTAGCGTCTTTCACGAAGACGTTTCTGGTATTCCACCTGATCATGAAGTAGAATTCTCTATTGATCGAATGCCGGGCACTGTTCCTATATCTAAAGCACCTTACCGTATTGCACCTGCTGAAATGAAAGAATTGAAAGATCAAATCCAAGAATTGCTAGACAAGGGTTTTATTCGCCCGAGTTATTCCCCTTGGTGCGCACCGGTATTATTTGTGAAGAAGAAATATGGTAGTATGCGTCTTTGCATTGATTATCGAGAGCTTAATAGGGTCACTATCAAGAATAAATATCCACTGCCAAGAATTGAAATTTATTTGATCAGTTGCAAGGAGCATCAATATTTTAAAAGATTGATCTTCGTTCTGAATACCATCAGTTGAAAGTTAAAGAGTCGGATGTTCACAAGACAGCATTTCGTACGAGATATGGGCACTGAGTTTATGGTCATGCCATTCGGGTTGACCAATGCGCCAGCGATCATCATGGACTTCATGAATCGCGTATTTCAGCCGTATCTAGATCAGTTCATTATAGTCTTCATTGATGATATATTGATCTATTCAAGGAATAAAGAGGAGCATAGTCGTCATTTGAGGACAACACTGCAAGACAGAAAGCTTTATGCAAAATTCAGCAAGTGCGAGTTTTTGCTTGACAGAGTGTCATTCTTAGGCCACATCATTTCTAGTGATGGCGTGGTAGTTGATCTAAGCAAAGTGGAGGCAGTAAAAGAGTGGCCAGTACCGAAGAGTGTCACCGAGATTCGCAGTTTCTTGGGACTAGCTGGCTATTATCGCAAATTCATCAAGAGATTCTCATCTATTGCAGTACCTTTGACATCTTTGACTAAGAAGAATGCAAAGTTTATTTGGGGATCCGAGTGTCAAGACTGTTTTGATAAGTTGAAGCAAGCCTTGATTTCAGCGCCAGTATTATCTCTGTCATCGGGGCAAGAAGAGTATGTTCTTTATACCGACGCTTCTAAACTTGGTTTAGGCGCAGTTCTGTTGCAAAATGACCGAGTTATAGCCTATGCGTCGAGACAGCTAAAAATCCACGAGAAAAACTACCCTACTCATGATCTAGAGCTTGCAGCAGTAGTTTTTGCATTGAAGATTTGGAGACACTACCTTTATGGGGAGAAGTGCAAAATATTCTCCGATCATAAAAGTTTGAAATTATTCTTCACCCAAAAGGAATTGAATATGAGACAGCGCAGATGGCTTGAGCTAGTAAAGGACTACGACTGTGAGATTAGCTATCATCCGGGGAAAGCTAATGTTGTGGCAGACGCATTGAGTAGAAAAGCAGTAGTCATTACTCAATTATCACTCCAAAGACCGTTGCAGTCCGATATATAGCGGTTTGAGCTTACAGTTTATGCTAGGGGCGAGGCCCCTAATCTTGCCACATTAACAGTGCAGTCGACTTTGAGGGACAAAATTCGCGATGGGCAGTCAACCGATGAGCACATGCAAAAGTGGAGAGCAAGAGATGAAGCCAAGGGCCGGAAGTTATATTTGGAGGTGGATGGTATAGTTCGCTATCGAGATCGGTTATGGGTTCCTAGTGACCATTCCTTGAGAGATCTTATTATGAAGGAAGTCCATGACACACCTTACTCCATCCATCCAGGAAGTACGAAAATGTACAAAGATTTGCAGTTGTTATATTGGTGGCCAGGAATGAAGAGAGATATTCTGAGGTTTGTATCCGAGTTTTTGACGTGTCAGCAAGTCAAAGCAGAGCATCAAAGAACAGCGGGAAAACTTAAGCCACTTCCTATTCCAGAGTGGAAAAGGGAAAATATCACTATGGACTTTGTTGTAGGATTGCCAAAGACTATTAAGGGTAACAATGCTATATGGGTAATAGCCGATCGTCTTACGAAATCAGCGCATTTTCTACCTATTAAGACGACCTTCACCATGATTCAGTATGTCGAGTTGTATATTCGAGAGATAGTTCGTCTGCATAGGATTCCTGTATCTATTGTTTCTGACAGAGACCCGAGATTCACGTCATCTTATTGGAAGAGTCTACATGCAGTGATGGGGACCAAGTTGTTATTCAGTACAACATTCCATCCTCAGACCGATGGTCAGTTCGAAAGAGTTATGCAAATTTTGGAAGATCTACTGCGATCATGTGTTATTGATTTCCAAGGCAGTTGGGAACCAAAATTACCTCTAGTGGAGTTCACCTACAATAATAGCTACCAATCATCAATCGAAATGGCTCATTTTGAGGCACTTTACCGAAGGAAATGTAGATCTCCTATTCATTGGGACGAGGTTGGGGAAAGAAGAGAAATTGGTCCTGATGTGATTGAAGAGACCACCGAGCTTGTAGCCAAAATCCGTGAGAGAATGAGAACTGCAGAAAGTCGACAGAAAAGTTATGTAGACAAGAGGCGAAGGGACTTAGAGTTTGCAGTGGGCGACCATGTATTTGTGAAAATATCACCTATGAAAGGTGTTATGCGCTTTGGAAAGAAAGGCAAGTTTAGTCCAAGATTTATTGGTCCATTTGAGATATTGGAGAGGATTGGGACACTAGCTTATAGAGTGGCGTTGCCACCGATGCTTTCTGAAGTTCACAATGTGTTTCATATTTCGATGCTGCGGAAGTTCATGTCGAACCCATCTCATGTACTAAATTATAAACCACTTCTATTAACTCCAAATATGACTTATGAGGAAAGATCTGTCCAAATCTTGGGAAGGAAAGAAAGAAGACTCCGAAACAAAGTCATTCCAATGGTCAAGGTCAAGTGGCTGAATCACTCGGAAGAAGAAGCTACTTGGGAAATCGAGGGAGACTTGAGGATTCGCTATCCTGAATTATTCGGTAAGTTCTAATTTCGAGGACGAAATTTTATTTAAGGGGGGAGGAATTGTAAGGTCCAAATTTAAGACAACGTAATTCAACTGCATGCAAATCTATGAAATATGAAAAATTAGTAATTAATTGATTTTAATTGATTAATTGATTATGTGATATGCATGATTATATGTTAAATAGGATTTTATTGTCATTATCCATAAAACTGTATTTTTAAGGATTATTCGAGTTGTGATCGAGGAACGGAGACCGAGGGCTGAAAAACGTAAAATGTTTTTATTAAATAATTGTTTTTAATTATTTAAATTAAAGGTGCTACTTTTTCTTATTTTTGAAAATAAGGAGTTTTGAGGTGATTTTATACGCCGGGACGTAATTTTTATCGGTGTTGGATTTTCAACAAATATACGAACTTTTTGGCAACCCGGCTAATAAAATCACAAACTTATTTGTACCAAAACTATTTTTAATATATTAATTAAATCCTAATCAAGCACTAGGGGGCCTAATTTGGGGGCTTAATGGGTTTAAGTTTAATTAAGGGTTTAATTAGTATTTAATATGTAAACTCACCACAAATTTCACACAATTGTCACGCCCCACTTTTCTGAAAAACACTCCTTATACACGACAACACACACACATCAAAACCAAGGTGAAATCGAGAATTTTGCAAGGAAAAGTTCTAGTCAAGGTCTTGCTCCGTTCTTCGCAAATCATTAACGAATAATCGTGCTTTTAAAACGCGAAGGCACGCCTATTCTTTCTTTCGAAGATCATCACACCATATGATTCTATGCACGTATTGTATGATGAACAAGTAGCATAATATTTATTTTCGAAATTTCATATACATGTGTGCTAAACTTGAATTTCTTATTCCAAATTCATGTTCCAATTGCGGTAAGGAGGCTGCCATGACATAGGTATTGATCAAGCATTGTTTTACATGAATTTAGAGTCCTAGAACATCACCTAAACACCACACACGATCATGAATGTAACGTGAACGCAAGTCGCTGTCATGTGAGATCAAGGGCTTCGAGTTTTTTCTAAAGGGCTCGGCTTGGGCTTGGCTCGGGTCAGGGCTCAGCCAGGGTCTGAGAGGGTCAAGGGAAGAGTCCTAGCCATGCTAGGACTCAAGATAAGGGGATTGGGAGGAGTCCTTGCCAACAAGGACTCCTCTCCGAGAATCACTAGGAAAGTAGCGCAGGTTCTATGTTTGCGCAGGGGTGTGGGGCTCGGCCTGGGGTCCAAGGGCTGGGCTAGAGTGCGTCCTAAGGGACCTAAGTGAGTGCACAACAGGTTGGTTCAGGGGTTGGGCTCGCTGGTAGGGTCCTAGAAACTAGAACAAAGAGTCCGTTCACCATAGAAGTTCTCGGCCAGTTTATGCTTGGGGTTGGGGGCTTTGATATCTTGGTTTGGGTTGGTTCCTAAGGGTTTCAAGGGTCCAGTAGGGTGCCTTAGGGGGTTGGTCAGGGTTTGGTTCATCATGGTTCGAGGGTGGCTCGAGAAAATCGAAAGATGGCTCGGGGTCGAAACAAATAGGTCAAGTTAGGGTTTTCTAAACTAAAAAAAATTGAAACATGGCTCACGGGGGTCGAGTCATGGTTCACAAAGGCTAAAATAATATAAAAAGACTAAATTTTGAATTTAGAAATTTTATATTAAAGTTTGGAATTTTTCGGAATTAAAACGCCTTCAAAACGATTAATTACGAATTAATTAAAAGGCCTAGTTTTTACGCTAAATAAAATTATGAAAATTTTAATTTAAACTTAAATAATTATTTGGGAAATGTTAGAGTGAAAGAAATCAAGAAAAATTCAAAAACGTAAAATGTCACGTTCATGGGTAAAACGGTCTTTTTACACCTGAAAATTAATAAACGTTATGGCAGTGCTCGAATTGCTGTTTTATATGCTAATATGATTATTTCACATGTTTGTGAATTTTTATATGACAAATTATGATTTTTAAATGTTCATGAATTTTTATGGTTTAAATTGAACATTTAAAAGATATGTTGCATGCTTGGTTTCAAAATAAAATGATATTATATGCATGTTTTTATTAAGTGATGGAAATACGACATGTTGTAGGACGTGAAGGGATTGTGACTAAATACAATGATATGTTGGAAATATCGTGAGAGTTATGGTCCCAGTGGGAGCCCGACGATCGTGTTTTCTTGGATACGGATACGGATACGAATACCAATACGTTAATATGTTAACACGTGGCCAAGGCCCAGTTGACGGGTGAGAGTGTCGCTGGTGTCCCCGTCGCCCAATACTGTGGTTTTCTCTAGATGGATCCATCGACCAATACGATTAAGAATACGAGTCACAATCACGATCTCAATTCAACAAACATGAACATGAATATGAATATGAATATGGATACGAATATGGATATGTATATGAATTTGAATATGTTTATATGATTATGTTTATGAAAATTTTTAAAGTTTAAAGTTTATGCATTATTATGAAAATGATATTTTAAGTACAAGTATTTTTCACTGTTGTATGTGAACTGTATTACGTATTACTTGTTATCAAAGATATGATATGTTGAGTCTTTAGACTCACTAGGTGTGTATGATGCTGGTGATATTAATAATTATGACATTGGAGGTCTTGATGGGTGACTTTGCTGGTCTGTCGATGCACATAACCCGAGGACCAGCGCTTCTATTTTCCACATTTATGTTTATGATTTTATGTTAAAGATTTTTACGACATTTTATTTATGATTTTGAGAGATTTTTGAGAGGTTTAGTATGGGCTACACTTTTCGACATTTATTTCTTTTTAGGTATGGTAAAACGTTTTACGATTACATGTTTGACTATTCCCTTTGGATTTTCAAGTACTAGTTGAATGTTTTATTTTAAAATAGTGCAAAAGTATTTTTATGTATATGTATATGCAATGACCGAAAATGTGAGATTTATAAAAAAATTTCTAGTACTTTTTAAGAAAACGAATAAGAAGACGTTTCAATTGGTATCAAAGCAAAGGTCCTGTAAAGGGTTATGCCACCATCAGCGCCAGAAAGATCAGTCATCAAGCCTCAATCTTTAAATTTTACATGCTTTATATGATTTGATATGATGTTCCCTGCATGATGACATGAATAATAAGTTTACGTTACATGTTTACTAGCTTTTTGAGTATTTATGCTTTGCATGCTGAAATTGCTAAAATGAATATAAGGATATGTCACGTGGTTAGAAAACTTAGATTTAAATGCATGTTGGTTACGTTAGAATTTGGAAAACGTTCAAATAATATGCCTCCTAGACGTGCCCCCGTTAATTAAAACCATGCAGAAACAGCATGAATCATCAAGGGAATGTACCACCACCACTACCTCCAGGGGATGCTGCTACTCGTGCTTTAGAGTGGATGGCTCGTCTATTCGAGCAACAGATACAGCAGCAGCAGTTACAACAGCAGCATTTACAGCAGCAGATGCAGCAACAGCATGCACAGCAGGCACCTAGGCCACAACATGATATAAATGATCAGTTCCGGGGGCTAGGGCCAAAGAAATTTTCTGGCACTACCGATCCTTTTGTTGCGAATGGTTGGGTTTGCTCACTTGAGGTACACTTTCGCTATCTGGATATGGGAGATGCTGACCGTGTGAGGTGTACCAATTATCTGTTTAGAGATGACGCTTCTTTATGGTGGGAAGGAGCCGAGCATGGTGTTAACCTTGCTACACTCACTTGGGCTCAATTCAAGACAAAATTCTATGAGAAATATTTTACTGCTGATGCAGAAGTCGACTAAAGAGGTAATTTATGACTCTCCGTCTGGGAGACGCTACTGTTGCTGAATTCGTGAAGAGGTTTGATAGGGGTTGCCACTTTTTACCCCTTATTGCCAGGGATGCTGAAGAGAAGCTTATACACTTCATGGATGACCTACGACCTACCATTCGGAATAATGTTATGATAATGCGTCCTGTGGATTATGCTACTTCCGTTACTTATGCATATCAATCTGAACAATCCTTGAAAGACATTGACTTTGAGTTACAGCGCAAGAGGCAACAACATCAGAATAATAATAAGCATAATAAGAAGCCATATACGTGTCCTCATAGACCTCAAGGGCCTCAAAAGCCCCATGATCAAGTCAAGAAACAAGCACCACAAAAGCCTCCACCTGCAGCACCAAAACCTGTAGAAGGACAACCATGTAAGAAGTGCAATCGACTACACTATGGACCATGTGTTTGGGGTACTACTAAGTGTTTCATATGTAAGGAAGAAGGGCACAAAGCTTGATTGCCCAAAGAAGAATTCACCTACTATGGGACGAGCTTGTGTGATAAATGCTGAAGAAGCTGAGGAAGAGGCAGACACTACGCTTATCACGGGTAACCTAGTCATTTAACATTTTTATATTGCTTTTATTGCATGAAATGTTAAATTGGTTATTAGAATTGAATTGGAAAGAAGATTTAACCTAGTGGAAATTAGGTTGCATGGTCTACTTAGTTGGAATTATGATATGATTTTAGAAACCATAGAAATGGTATGTATTTTGTGCCTTAATTTTTTGTGATGGATGAAATATCTCCAATAAAAAGTTTTAGGGCCAAAAATCTAAAGAAAATCATAATCATGGGTTGATTTGGGTTTCGAAATTTTTAGAGGGGTCAATTATGCAATTTCCAAAATTTTAAGGGTTTAAAATGTAATTTTCGAAAGACAAAGGACCAATTTGCAATTAACAAAAAGATAAGGGGCTTTAATGAAATTACCGAATTCATAAGGACTTCAAATCTAATTTTTGAAATTAAAGGGATTAAAATAAGAATTTTTGAAAATATAAGGGTTCAATTGCAATAATTCGAAAATTTAGGTACTAAAATGCAAATTACGAAAAATTGAAGGGCCAAAATGCAATTTTTCAAGAAATGATTAAGATCAACGCGCAATCTACACCTAATTTTGGGAAATTAATGATACTAAATCCTTAAGCTTCAACACGAAAAGATTTTAAAAGACGTTTTCGCCGCAGGAATGATTATCATTCAAGGTGTGGCAACCTATGCACTTTTAGACTCGGGAGCTACACATTCTTTCATATCTGAAACCTTCATCAAAAGACTGAATATTACTCATTAAGACATGGGTTTGGGTTTCAAAGTTTTTATTCTATCCGGGGATCAAATGCTCACCTCTAAAATTGTAAAGAATCTGGAGCTTCGTTTATGCAAAGATGTGGTTCGGGCAGATCTTATCGTGCTTCCTATGACTGAATTTGATATTATACTTGGTATGGATTGGCTATCAGCGAATGGAGCTTCGATTTTTCATCAGAGATCAGTGTCTATTAGGCCACCTAGTGGTAAATATTTTGTCTTTGAGGCGGCGATAAACAAGCAAATTCCGCACATTGTCTCTTGCCTATGTGCAAGGAAGCTTATTAAGCATGGATGCCAAGCTTTTCTAGCATGTGTCACTACCACACATGCTCCTATCAGTCAGAAAGTTGAGGATGTTGATATTGTCAGAGATTTTCATAGCGTCTTTCCCGAAGACATTTCTGGTATTCCAACTGATCATGAAGTAGAATTCTCTATTGATCGAATGCCGGGCACTGTTCCTATATCTAAAGCACCTTACCGTCTAGCACCTGCTGAAATGAATGAATTGAAAGATCAAATCCAAGAATTGCTAGACAAGGGTTTTATTCGCCCTAGTTATTCTCCTTGGTGCGCACCGGTATTATTTGTGAAGAAGAAATATGGTAGTATGCGTCTTTGCATTGATTATCGAGAGCTTAATAGGGTCACTATCAAGAATAAATATCCACTGCCAAGAATTGAAGATTTATTTGATCAGTTGCAAGGAGCATCAATATTTTCAAAGATTGATCTTCGTTCTGAATACCATCAGTTGAAAGTTAAAGAGTCGGATGTTCACAAGACAGCATTTCGTACGAGATATGGGCACCATGAGTTTATGGTCATGCCATTCGGGTTGACCAATGCGCCAGCGATCTTCATGGACCTCATGAATCGCGTATTTTAGCTGTATCTAGATCAGTTCATTATAGTCTTCATTGATGATATATTGATCTATTCAAGGAATAAAGAGGAGCATAGTCGTCATTTGAGGACAACACTGCAAGACAGAAAGCTTTATGCAAAATTCAGCAAGTGCGAGTTTTGGCTTGACAGAGTGGCATTCTTTGGCCACATCATTTCTAGTGATGGCGTGGAAGTTGATCCAAGCAAAGTGGAGGCAATAAAAGAGTGGCAAGTACCGAAGAGTGTCACCGAGATTCGCAGTTTCTTGGGACTAGCTGGCTATTATCGCAAATTCATCAAGGGATTCTCATCTATTGCAGTACCTTGGACATCTTTAACTAAGAAGAATGCAAAGTTTATTTGGGGATCCGAGTGTCAAGACAGTTTTGATAAGTTGAAGCAAGCCTTGATTTCAGCGCCAGTATTATCTATACCATCGGGGCAAGGAGAGTATGTTCTTTATACCAACGCTTCTAAACTTGGTTTAGGCGCAGTTCTGATGCAAAATGACCGAGTTATAGCCTATGCGTCGAGATAGTTGAAAATCTACGAGAAAAACTACCCTACTCATGATCTAGAGCTTGTAGCATTAGTTTTTGCATTGAAGATTTGGAGACACTACCTTTATAGGGAGAAGTGCAAAATATTCACCGATCATAAAAGTTTGAAATTATTCTTCACCCAAAAGGAATTGAATATGAGACAGCGCAGATGGCTTGAGCTAGTAAAGGACTACGACTGTGAGATTAGCTATCATCCGGGGAAAGTTAATGTTGTGGCAGACGCATTGAGTAGAAAAGCAGCAGTCATTACTCAATTATCACTCCAAAGACCGTTGCAGTCCGATATATAGCGGTTTGAGCTTACAGTTTATGCTAGGGGCGAGGCCCCTAATCTTGCCACATTAACAGTGCAGTCGACTTTCAGGGACAAAATTCGCGATGGGTAGTCTACCGATGAGCACTTGCAAAAGTGGAGAGCAAGAGATGAAGCCAAGGGCCGGAAGTTATATTCAGAGGTGGATGGCATAGTTCGCTATCGAGATCGGTTATGGGTTCCTAGTGACCATTCCTTGAGAGATCTTATTATGAAGGAAGTCCATGACACACCTTACTCCATCCATCCAGGAAGTACGAAAATGTACAAAGATTTGCAGTTGTTATATTGGTGGCCAAGCATGAAGAAAGATTTTCTGAGGTTTGTATCCGAGTGTTTGACGTGTCAGCAAGTCAAAGCAGAGCATCAAAGACCAGCGGAAAAACTTAAGCCACTTCCTATTCCCGAGTGGAAATGGGAAACAATCACTATGGACTTTTTTGTGGGATTGCCAAAGACTATTAAGGGATACAATGGTATATGGGTAATAGACGATCGTCTTACGAAATCAGTGCATTTTCTACCTATTAAGACAACCTTCACCATGATTCAGTATGCCGAGTTATATATTCGAGAGATAGTACGTCTGATGGGATTCCTGTATCTATTGTTTCTGAAAGAGACCCGAGATTCACGTCATTTTTTTGGAAGAATCTACATGCAGCGATGGGGACCAAGTTGTTATTCAGTACAACATTCCATCTTCAGACCGATGGTCAGTCCGAAAGAGTTATACAAATTTTGGAAGATCTACTGCGATCATGTGTTATTGATTTCCAAGGCAGTTGGGAACCAAAATTACCTCTAGTGGAGTTCACCTACAATAATAGCTACCAATCATCAATCGAAATGGCTCCTTTTGAGGCACTTTACCGAAGGAAATTTAGATCTCCTATTCATTGGGACGAGGTTGGAGAAAGAAGAGAAATTGGTCTTGATGTGATTGAAGGGACCACCGAGCTTGTAGCCAAAATCCATGAGAGAATGAGAACTGCACAAAGTCGACAGAAAAGTTATGCAGACAAGAGGCGAAGGGACTTAGAGTTTGCAGTGGGCGACCATGTATTTGTGAAAATAGTACCTATGAAAGGTGTTATGCGCTTTGGCAAGAAAAGCAAGCTTAGTCCGAGATTTATTGGTCCATTTGAGATATTGGAGAGGATTGGGACACTAACTTATAGAGTGGCGTTGCCACCGATGCTTTCTGAAGTTCACAATGTGTTTTATATTTCGACGCTGCGGAAGTACATGTCGAACTCATCTCATGTACTAAATTATGAACCACTTCAATTAACTCCAAATATGACTTATGAGGAAAGACCTGTCCAAATCTTGGGAAGCCAAGAAAGAAGACTCCGAAACAAAGTCATTCCAATGGTCAATGTCAAGTGGCTGAATCACTCGGAAGAAGAAGCTACTTGGGAAACCGAGAGGGACTTGAGGAGTCGCTATCCTGAATTATTCGGTATGTTCTAATTTCGAGGACAAAATTTTATTTAAGGGGGGGAGGAATTGTAAAGTCCAAAATTAAGACGACGTAATTCAACTGCATGCAAATCTATGAAATATGAAAAATTAGCAATTAATTGATTTTAATTGATTAATTGATTATGTGATATGCATGATTATATGTTAAATAACATTTTATTGCCATTTTGCATAAAACTGTATTTTTAAGGATTATTCGAGTTGTGATCGAGGAACGGAGACCGAGGGCTGAAAAACGTAAAATGATTTTATTAAATAATTGCTTTTAATTATTTAAATTAAAGGTGTTACTTTTTCTTATTTTTGAAAATAAGGAGTTTTGAGATGATTTTATACGCCGGGACGTAATTTTTATCGGTGTTGGATTTTCAACAAAAATACGAACTTTTTGGCAACCCGGCTAATAAAGCCACAAACTTATTTGTACCAAAACTATTTTTAATATATTAATTAAATCCTAATCAAGCACTAGGGGGCCTAATTTGGGGGCTTAATGGGTTTAAGTTTAATTAAAGGTTTAATTAGTATTTAATATGTAAACTCTCCACAAATTTCACACAATTGTCACGCCCCACTTTTCTGAAAAACACTCCTTATACAGGACAACACACACAGATCAAAACCAAGGTGAAGTCGAGAATTTCGCAAGGAAAAGTTCTAGCCAAGGTCTTGTTCCGTTCTTCGCAAATCGTCAACGAAAAATCGTGCTTTTAAAACGCAAAGGCACGCCTATTATTTCCTTCAAACATCATCACAACATATTATGATTTTATGCACGTATTGTATGATGAACCAGTAGCATAATATTTATTTTCGGAATTTCATATACATGTGTGCTAAACTTGGATTTTGATTCCAAATTCATGTTCCAATTGCGGTAAGGACGCTGCCATAACATAGGTATTGATCAAGCATTGATTTACATGAATTTAGAGTCCTAGAACATCACCTAAACACCACACATGATCATGAAAGTAACCTGAATGCAAGTCGCTGTCAAGGGAGATCAAGGGCTTCGGGTTTGTTCTTAAGGGCTCGGCTTGGGCTTGGCTTAGGTCAGGGCTCAGCCAGGGACTAGGAAGGGTGAAGAGAAGAGTCCTAGCCATGCTAGGACTCGATCTAGAGAGTCACTAGGAAAGTAGCGCAGGTTCTATGTTTTCGCAGGGATGTGGGGCTCGGCCTGGGTTCAAGGGCTGGGCTAGTGTGCGTCCTAAGGGTCCTAAGTGAGTGCACAACAGGTTGGTTCAGGGGTTGGGCTCGCTGGTAGGGTCCTAGAAACTAGAACAAAGAGTCCGTTCACCATAAAAGTTCTCGGCCAGCTTATGCTTGTGGTTGGGGGGTTCGGTTTCTTGGTTTGGGTTGGTTCTTAAGGGTTCCAAGGGTCCATTAGGGTGTCTTAGGGTGTTGGTCAGGGTTTGGTTCATCATGGTTCGAGGGTCGCTCGAGAAAATCGAAAGATGGCTCGGGGTCGAAACAAATAGGTCAAATTAGGGTTTTTCTAAACTAAAATAGATTGAAACACGGCTCACGGGGGTCGAGTCGTGGTTCACGAGGGCTAAAATAATATAAAAAGACTAAATTTTGAATTTAGAAATTTTATATTAAAGTTTGGGATTTTTCGGAATTAAAACTCCTTCGAAACGATTAATTACGAATTAATTAAAAAGCCTAGTTTTTATGCTAAATAAAATTATGAGAATTTTAATTTAAGCTTAAATAATTATTTGGGACATGTTAGAGTGAAAGAAATCAAGAAAATGTCAAAAACGTAAAATGTCACGTTCATGGGTAAAACGGTCTTTTTACACCTGAAAATTAGTAAACGTCAAGGAAGTGCTCTAATTGCTGTTTTATATGCTAATATGAATATTTCACATGTTTGTGAATTTTTATATGACAAATTATGATTTTTAAATGTTCTTGAATTTTTATGGTTTAAATTGAACATTTAAAAGATATGTTGCATGCTTGGTTTCAAAATAAAATGATATTATATGTATGTTTTTATTAAGTGATGGAAATACGACATGTTGTAAGACGTGAAGAGATTGTGACTAAATACGATGATATGCTGGAAATATCTTGAGGGTTATGGTCTCAGTGGAAGCCCGACAATCGTGTTTCCTTGGATACGGATACGAATACGAATACGTTAATATGTTAATACATTGGCCAAGGCCCAGTTAACGGGTGAGAGTGTCGCTGGTGTTTCCGCCGCCCAATGCTGTGGTTTTCTCTATATGGATCCATCGCCCAATACGATTAAGAATACGAGTCACAATCACGATCTGAATTCAACAAACCCGAACATGAATATGAATTTGGATATGAATATGTTTATATGATTATGTTTATGAAAATGTTTAAATTTTAAAGTTTATGCATTATTATGAAAATGATATTTTAAGTACAAGTATTTTTCACTGTTATATGTTAACTGTATTACGTATTACTTGTTATCAAGGATATGATGTGTTGAGTCTTTAGACTCACTAGGTGTGTATGATGCAGGTGATATTAAAAATTATGACATTGGAGGTCTTGATGGGTGACTTTGCTGGACTGTCGGTGCACATAACCCGAGGACCAGCGCTTCTATTTTCCACATTTATGTTTATGATTTTACATTAAAGATTTTTATGAAATTTTATTTATGCTTTTGAGAGATTTTTGAGAGGTTTAGTATGGGATACACTTTTCGACATTTATTGCTTTTTAGGTTTGGTAAAACGTTATACGATTACATGTTTGACTATTCCCTTTGGATTTTCAAGTACTAGTTGGATGTTTTATTTTAAAATAGTGCAAAAGTATTTTTATGTATATGTATATGCAATGACCGAAAATGTGAGTTTTAAAAAAAAATTCTAGTACTTTTTAAGAAAATGAATAAGCAGACGTTTCAGTAATCATCTCCACTCCTATAACAAATCATGATGTGCAGAAAATATATGGTCTTCGGTTCACGTGTCCACCTCCAGCCCTGCCTACTCAGACTTCGGCACCTCCAGCCTCCTCATCAACATGTTCATCTACATCATTCACGCCTAGTGAGTCTAAAGACTCAACACAACTGTAACGTTATAACGATTACATATACCTAGCAAGCAACAGTGAAAAGCAGTGAAAAGTACTGTAATAAAAATATGTTTCGTGATCTTCAAAGCGTAAATGTAACATATCGTAAAAGCATAACGTGTCAAAACATGTCTCATCGTAATCATCATATACGTATACATTTTCTTGATTGAAATCAGTTAGTTAGCTGTGACTTTCGTATCAGCTTTATTCGATGGATCCATCTTCATATAACTGTGGTACCCGGCGGCGGGAACATCAGCGATAGTATTACACATCCATTGAGCCATGGCCTTACAGCTCATCGTAAACATATATCGTCAGTCAAAACCAACTCTCATCCTTCAAAAACATCATCTTTTTCATCACTTATCAAAATCATGCATATACGTAATTTTCCTTAAAATCATACATGCAACGTAGTTTTCTTAATTTCATAAAAATTCATATTCAAGATAACATAAACATTTAAAACATGTCAAAATCATGTTTAGGGCGCTGCCAGGACTAAAAGCTCGACTCGGGTGCAAAATGATCATTTTGTCCATGGAAATCCTAATTGACCGCTTTACTCCTGGACCTCAAATTTTCGACCTGAAGTCAGCCAAACACTTTAAAACGCTTCAAATCATAATTATAATCATTTCTTAGACATAAACTCGAGTTCGTTTCAAACTTATACGATTTGTTTTTAAACTTGGACCGGGGTCCAGATTTAAACCCGAATCGACCCGAAACTTAACCAAATTTTTCCCAACTCGAACCATAACTTAACCCTACATGATCAGCCTTGAAACCACTCGTTCCAAACCCCTTATGACCCACTAACCATTCCCAAAGGCTGCTGGAATTTCCAGCGCGTTACAACTTCATACCCTAATACACTAAATTTGCAAACATTCGACCCTAGGCCCTACCGGCTCAAACCACCCTTGGACCAGCCCTTCCTAGCCCACCTTAGGACCCTCCTAGACCGATCTAACACAAGCTCACAGCCCCATGCATGTTGCAAGATGCAACCATCCGCTAGCCACCAATATTGCCCCAACCGAGACTTATGCGACCACTCTCGACTTAATGCCTTCGATCGACTCTAAGGTTACAACCAGCAGTGTGTGAGCCACCCTATGCCATGGTTCAGACCCACTAGGGTCTAGTCCACAGCTTGGAACAGCCCTAACGCCGATGACTCCGCCCAAAACTCCCGACTTAGCGTCACCGCGACTATAACCCAACAATTCACGATCGGCCCCCAACAAAACGTGAACCACTTGAGATTCCAGCCTATTGAAGCATATTTCATGGACGAAAATAGCCCTCTAGGACTCTCACTCAGCAGTCCCTTGCACTAAAGTAACAAAAACGTGAGTTGAAAGCAAAACATGTGGATTTCAGGACAAACCAGATGCATAAACGTTTTAACAAGCAAGGACCGATAAATATTCATACACGACACACATATCAGCATATATACAACATGAATGATGAGAAAAAAGAGATAAATGGCGTGCCTTAATGTTTACATGCTCAAAACTTGAATATATGCGCGTAGGGCTTGCACCAGAGAGGCAGGGGAAGTTTTTTCAAGAAAGCTACTGAAGAAACCTATGGGTTGTTGTTATTTCTCGAACATTGGAGGATGCTGATGTAGGGGAGGGGCGGCTGCAGCTAGGTTTAGGGATAGAGTTTAGTTTAGAAATGTTTAAATAGAAAATTAACACACTAATGGGTCATAATTAAAATTTAAAAGGGTTAAAAAGGTTTTGGGCCAATTAAGCACTAAAATATGCTCATCAAGTCCAAACACACTCACGAAAAATATTTCGTTTTGGTATGTTTTTAAAAATATTGCCCAAACCCTCGAAAGTCCTCGATTCGCTAAATTTTGCGTACTAGTTAAAAACATGTCACGGCGAGTAAAAAATACTCACCAAAGCCCATTTTTCGAAAAATACACTTAAAAACACCTCATACTAAATAATTAAAAATAATTATTCAATAAAAATATTTTTCCTTATTATCCCCGGTCTCCGTTACTCATTCGAGCATGAAATGCAACTTAAAACCCTAATGCATGAAACTTTAATAACCCATTAATTAAAACACATATTTATGCAATAAACATGCATTTAATGCATTAAAACAATTTAATAAAATATATAAGGAATTTGGTAACTTGCATGCATGTGGTTCACGTAGACCTTCAAATTTTTGAGACTTTACAATGTATAGCCCATACACTGTCCTGGGTCAAAGGACTAATGGTGTACAACCATAACTGCAGACTATTTCACTCGATAAGTGAGAACCACTTGGACATTCCGAGGGAGGGTTGTTCAGTTCATCACCATATGATCACACATCTGTGTGAATGAACATCTATATGCCCTTGCCAATGAAACATGGCATTTACATCACAGATGCTAGTCTCGAGTTCGAGCAACTTTTATCCTTGTTTTAGGCGGCTAGTTCGACTAGAAACTTGTTTAGAATATATGGTACATTTTCTAATGATTTTCCTGATCTTATGTTGCGAAGCAGACCTCATCGTACCTATTATATATTCAAGGACTTTTTATATACAGCTTGCATGGGTATACAGATAAAATATAATGTCATAATCGAATGAAATCATAAAATATTGTTAAAATAAAGGTTTTTTTACATTAGAGTCAATAAAATCCCGAGCCACAGGTTGCCTTTCCGGACACCTACTCTAACAGTTGTGTCTAGTAAGAAACAAGAACAACTGGGAAAAGTCCATGAAGGAAGAATTGGATTCACTCTCAAAGAATAATACATGGCAGTTGGTTGTCAAACCTAAAAGGCAAATGGCACTATGCAGCAAGTGGATAAGAAAAATTAAAGAAGACTCGAAAACAACTAAGAGAGTGAAGTTGAAGGCCGAGATTGTGGCAAAGTGTTGTTTCCATATTGAAGGGGCATATTTGAATGAGATCTACTCCCCTATGATGAAGCATTGATCAATAATCTTGGTATTAGCCATTGTCATTCAAATGGATCTTCAAGAAAAGCAAGATGTTAAAACTGCCTTCCTAGATGGTGATCTTTAAGAAACTATCTTCGTGGAACTCCCATAAGGATTTCAACCTGCCAGTGGCAAGAACAAAGTTTTTTGGTTTAAGAGGTCATTATATGGACATAAGAAAAGTCCTAGACAGTGTTATAAGAAGTTCGATGACTCCATGATGAGGATAAATTTCAGAAGTATTTGCTTCAGCAGTCATATCTACTTGAAAGATGAGAAAGATCATACCAAGACATATTTGCTACTTTATGTGGATGACATGCTCATTGGAAGTGAAAAAAAGGTTGACATTGAGGAGCTAAAGAGGAAACTGAATTCTGAATTCGAGATAAAGGACTTAGGAAAGTCCAAGAAGATATTGGTAATGAAAATTCAATGAGACAGAAAGAACGGAAGTTTGTTTCTTAGCCAACAAACATAAATTGAGAAGGTTCTTGTTCAGATTCAATACGCATGAGGCAAAACAAGTAACCACTCCAGTAGGACAACACCTCAAGCTACCTTTAGAAAAATTTCCTGTCAATGATTCTGAGAAGGAAGAAATTACCAATATCCTCTATGCAAGTGGAGTGGGGAGTATCATGTATCATATGGTATGTAGTAGGCCTGATTTAGCATATGCCATCAGTGTAATTTCAAGCTTTATGGCAAACCAGGGAATACTCATTGTGAAGCCCTCAAATAGACTATGAGGTACCTTGAAGAATATACCAAACTCGGCCTATTGTTTAAGAAAAAGACATTCACGTTACAATCAGTGGTTGGATTTGTGGATTCTGACTTTGTAGGCAACTTGGACACAAGAAAGTCACTTAACAGTTTTGTGTTCACAATATTGGGACAACTATATGTTGGAAAGTCATGTTACAATCAGTGTTAGCCCTTTCAACAACTTAAGCTGAATATATAGCCATCATCGAGGGGATAAAATAAGCAATATGGTTGAAAGGTCTGATCTCTGAACTTTGTATGAAACAAGAACAAGTGACAATGATAACCAAAGTGTTATCCATATATCCAATTGTAGTTTAAGAGAGTAGCCGAGAAAGAAAATGCTTCATTAATATTATTGTTTCTAAAATAAAGGTTATATACAATGAATTTTACAGACTCTGAATTTAACTAAATTCATAAATTTAAGGGATAACTAGATACCGATATTATAATCCTAATAATTCAAATATAAAAGATAATACAAAAAAGATCCTACTGATCTTGTTAAGCTGATGATAATCCAATATTCTATACTCCCTCTCAAGTTGGGTCACATAGGTTCGTCATTCCTAGCTTGAAAAACAAATCTTGAGAACTTGATCTATGAAGTGATTTTGTTAGAATATCTGTCACTTGTAATTCAACACAACTATCATGTTTTAAACTTTTTTACTAATAAAATGTCGATCTACTTCAATGTGCTTGGTTCGATCATGATGGACTGGATTCTTGGATATACTGATGGCTGCTTGATTATCACACATAAGTTACACAAGGTGATTTTCTTCTATTTTTAGTTCATACAGTAGTCTCTTGGGCTACATTCCTTCACAAATCTCATGCACTAGCGATCAGAATTAAGCTTATGCACTACTTCGAACAACTGTTGTTTGTTTCTTGCTTCGCCATGTCACCAAATTTCCCCATACATATGAACAATATCCAAACGTGAACCGTCTATCTATGGGAGACCCCACCCAATCAGCACCGCTATAGACTTTGATTGTTCTGTTGGAAGTCATTCTAAATAGTAGTCCTTGTCCAGAAGTCCCCTTTAGGTATCTTAGTACTCGGTAGGCTACATTCATTTGTTCTTCCCTTGGGTTATTCATGAACTGGCTAATGACACTAACAGCAAATCCGATATTTGTTCGAGTATGTGATAGGTATATTAGTTTCCCAACTAGCCTTTGATATCTTCCCTTGTCCAATGAGGAACTATCTTTTTCAGTTCCTATTTTTAAGTTCGGATCCATGGGTATATCAACCGATTTGCAACCTAGCATGCCAATTTTTCAAAAGGTCTAAAACATATTTTCATTGAGAGATTGAGATAAAACGGGTCCCTTCTTCCGCATTCATGTCTCTGTCTCTCGACTCTCCGATTAGTAGGTCGAATGAACGTGAATGAGTATAGATGATCTTGCTACTTCCATTCCCATAAAATATCTAAGATGTCTGAGGTCTTTCATTTAAAATTCCTTCAAAAGCTATAGTTTCACACGGGTCATTTCTTCTTCGTGATTCCTTGTGAGAACAGTGACGTCTACATAAACAATGAGTATTTTTATCTTGTTTTACTCAATTGTTTAAAAAATAGCATGTGGTCAGCTTGACATTGGTTGTAGCCATATCCTTTTTTACAACATTGCTAAACCGGAAAAACAATACCCTAGGTGATTGTTTGAGGCCATACAATGACTTTTGTAATTTTCACACCCTATTATTTTTTGTCGTTGATGCAAAGCCAGGAGGAATGTCCATGTACACTTCTTCTTCGAGATCTCCATTAAGGAATGCATTTTTCACATCAAGTTGGTATAATGGCCAATCCATGTTGACAGCAAGTGATATCAGGACTCTGACGGTGTTGAGTTTGACTATAGGAGCAAATGTTTCCTGATAGTCAATACCATAAGACTGTGTATCCTTTGGCTAAAAGTCGTGCTTTGAACCGATCTATGCTTCCATCATAAAAGTGTTTGACAGTGAAGACCCATTTACAACCAATTGTTTTATTTCCTAGTGGAAGATCTGCAATCTGCCATGTTTTTTTCTTTTCAAGTGTCTTGATCATCAAAAACCACAGCTTTCCATTTTGGTTCTTTGAGGGCTTCATAAATAGTTGATAGAATCTGTACCTGATCTAGATGTGATAGAAATGCACGATAATTAGGAGAAAACCGTTCAAGTGAAACAAACTTCCCAATGGGGTGTTGTGTGCATGTTCTCAATCTTTTTCTTAAAGCAATCACTACAAGAAAAATGCTTTTCCGCAGCACGTCATCAACAGCGTGCATAAAAAGCACGCTGCGAATATTACTTTTAACGGCGTGCACCATATGTGCGCTGTTAATATTGTTGCACTTGACAAAAATAACGCCGTGCATTAAAAGCACGCTGCGGATAATAATATTTGCAGCGTGCATTTATGTGTGCTGTTAATATTATATACTATCCGCAGCGTGCATTTATGTGTGCTGTTAATGACCTATGCAATAACAGCGTGCATTAAAAGCACGCTGCGGATAGTAATATAATATATTATCCGCAGCGTGCATTTATGTGCGCTGTTAATAACCTATGCAATTATACTGGTATTACACAACACAATACGAGAGAGTGTGTGAAACCCAAATCCCGATCTCTTAACCCTTCCCCTCCTCCTGTCAGTGTTCTGCGTCCTGACTCCAACCACCGCTGCGTGCTGTCCGGCCACCAGAGATTGGAGCGCAGTAGCTAGCAACCTTGTTCCCATAACCTTGCGCCTCCTTCCCTGCCTCAGATTGGAAAAACTAGCGCGAGTGGGAGCCCTGTTTCAGTCTTATTCTGTGCACGAGTTTTTTCTCTGTTTTTGGTGAGTGTGTCTCACGGTTTCTTTGTTATTTAGTGGTTTGTGGTTGAGAAGTCGAAGCCCTAATGTTTTCCCTGTTATCCCTGCGATTTCCAGCCATATTTAGCTCTGGAATGTTGTTTTTGCATTTGTTTTGTTCGTTTAATTGGGGGCACTGGAATATTCTTTCGGGGTTAGTGCTTTATTGGAGTGATTTTTAGGGGTTTTAGTGATGCAGTGCAGTTCACGGAACAGGGATGTATGGTAGGATTTTGAGCATGGACGGCGGGAGAGTTCAATACCTTTCTTTTTTAGAATTAACTTGTTGAGGAATGGTGAAAACGTAAGCTATCAGTAATTCATTTAATGATAAGGATAATATGAACATTTTATCCCTTTCACTTCTTGTACTTCAAAGGAGTTGCTTTAGAACGAAATTAGCATATACTGATATGAGGCAGGCAAGTGCAGAGGAAACAAAGCTAGCTGATTGTACAGACAAATGTAATTGATAAAAAAAAATATAAATACTAAATAAGTGTATGAAGTTGTAGTGATAAATAGGTAGCGTGCTAGTTAGAAGAAAGGGTATAAATATACAGTGCTTTATTATCTATTATCAGTTCATGTAATGTCTGGAGACCCAATCTCCAACTAGCACCAGCTTCTACATATATACCTTTTGTATTGTGTCTGACTTGGCAGATATCTTGTCACTGTAAGTCTCAATCAGAGTGATTCTCGTATACTCGGAAGGAACCCAACTATGCAAGCTCAGTTTCGTAACCTACAAGTACAGTGTAATTCCAGTAAAAAAATCATTTAATTGGGAGGGGTCGAGCGTTAATCAAGATTTGCAGCCGACAATAACAACCATTTAAAGAGCTTTCAGCTAAGGGTTATTTTAAGCTCATGAGTACAAATAAAATTAGATCTCGATTCAGATTAGTTATACATTTAGATATCATAATTTTAGATTGAGAACATGAGAGCAAACCTTTTCCTCTAGAGGTTTGCTTCCTGTAAACCACGCATGAGATATAAGGACGTCAATTTGTCTCCTCGCAAATGCCTGTTAGAAGTACATAGTCAAACGAAAATGGAATTAAAGTTCTATATATATATGTTATCAAAATATTTTCAATTTCATCATGAGTTTTACGAAGGTGACTTATTGTTCAATTGAAAGACATTTATTTATTGGTTAAACAAATTGGCGACTTTTACTTTTGATCTTGTGATTATGTAAATAATTTTGCGTAACTAGTTCTATTTCTTTGTTCATATGTGGTGTTGATTTAGATACATCAAATGTTTGAACTGTGAAGAGATTTCCCTAAACCAGTTGGTTCATTTGCATTACATCATGATGTTAATACATTTTTTTCTTTATCATAGCCAATTTTTCTATTTTTTGGTTGGTCTTAGAGGCATCGCATTTCATGTTTAACTCTTTTTTTATGAACACATGATATTAGTTTGATCCTTTGCTAGACACAGTATTGATTATCCTCCCTAAGTTATACAATATCTTATGAGCAGTCTTATCTTCCCATATCAATGATCTATCTCTTTGTTTATTTATAGCCAACGAACATTTAAACTATTTAACTGAAAATTTAAATACCATACTACTGAAATTAAGCTTATATGTGTGACTAAAAAATATATAAATTATCTAAGTAGACATAAATCACTTAATCGACGTGATTATTGAAAAATATCACTCGAACATTAAAATTATATAAATAGATGAAATTAACATTGTTCACTAAAGTTTAAAACTCATGTAATATATGTAGTGAGACAATTCATGACATAATGAATATATTCAAATGATATTTTAGTATCTAATCACAAAATTTTTACCAAAAAAATAAAAACCATAATGTGAATTTATAAAAAATATTGAAGTACTATTTTGCCCATCGTAGACCAGTGTTGGAGTTGGACAAATGTGAACTCCTATAACGAGTTGCCTAATGTTTCTCTGAATTTACTATTATTTCGTTGCCTTGTACTGTGAGATTGTTATAGTTTGCGAAATAAGATCTGACACCTAAGTAATTATATCATATAAATTAAATTAGCATCGTGTATATATGTGTGTGTATTGATAAAATCTCATAATTATTTCATACAAATGAAAAAGGTTTGTTCAAGAGATGGATTAGCAATGGATGCATCTGTCTTCTAGGCTTGTACCCGAGTATGAAGAAGGGGTAAAAAAATTTATAGCACAAGCTTGGAACTATGCAAAAACACGTGAAGTAATCTTATATCCTTGCAAGCGTTGTAAAAATAAGAAGTATATGAAATTTGACCAAGTTTACGACCACTTAATTATTAAAGGGTTCGATTATTCTTACACTATTTGGGTCTTCCATGGTGAAACTTATAACTCACAATCTCAAGCTGAAGGTAGTTCAGGAGGAGTTCAGAAAGAGGATGAAAGTAGAGAGGCATATCACTTATATAAGGATGTTTTTTTGCCGGAAGAAGAGGTTGGAAATACTATATCTGAGGCAAAGGATTATGAGTTTGATGATTTATTAAAAGATGCGGAAACTCCTCTCTTCCCTGGTTGTACATCTTACACAAAGTTGTAGGCAATCGTCACACTATACAATTACAAGTCTACTAATGGTCAAACAGACAATAGTTTCAATGAGCTCCTTAATATTTTAGGTGACATGCTTCCAGAAAACAACACACTTCCAGAAACTATTTATACGATGAGAAAGTTGTTGAAACCATTTGATTTAGGATATGAGAAGATTCATGCTTGCCCAAATGATTGTTGTCTATTTAGAAAGGAGCTTCAAGATCTAGACTCGTGTCCGAAGTGTAGATCCTCAAGATGGAAGATAGACAAAGTAACCACCAAAGTTTGTAAAGGAGTCCCTGAAAAGGTCCTACGATATTTTCCAGTGATACCAAGACTGAAAAGGATGTTTAAATCAAAAGAAAAGGCTGAAGAGTTGATTTGGAACTCCAAACACAAAAGTCAAGATCATATGATGCGTCATCCAGTTGATTCAGTAGCTTGGGATACAATAGATCATAAGTGGCCTGATTTTGCATCAGATCCTAGAAATCTCCACCTTGGTCTTGAAACAGATGGATTTAACCCTTTTGGTGACCTTAGTTCCAGATATAGTTGCTGGCCAGTTATTTTGGTCAATTATAACCTTCCTCCATTGTTGTGCATGACTAAGGAAAATCTTATGCTGACATTACTGATTCCAGGTCTGAAGCAACTGGGAAATGATATAGATGTATACTTGGAAACCCTTGTGGAGGATTTGAAGGAGTTGTGGGACACCGATGTGGAGGCGTATGATGCATTTACCAAGTCAATGTTCAATCTGAAGGCTATTTTAATGTGGAAAATCAATGATTTTCCAGCTTATGGAAACCTAGCTGGATGTGCCACAAAAAGGAAACTCGGTTGCCCAATATGTGGTGAAGACATATGTTCTACTATGTAAAAAAGAGAGTAAAGGGAAACCTAGACCTTTGAATGGGTTAAAAATTACCGATGCATTGAAAAATATTGAAAATTACTGGGTTAAGAAGCAAAAGGGTGAGACTGTCAACACTTTGAGGAAGAAGCAGGATAGTTCAAAAGAGGTACAAAAACCAGTTCAAAGGTGGAAGAAAAAGTCAATTTTTTTCGATTTGACATATTGGAGTGTAAGTTATTTTGCACTCTATTCATTAGCTTTTGCAAATTTTTTTATTTTATGTTCCTAAATTGTTAGAAATATTCTGAACTAACACTATGAAACTTGTTTATGGTTATATTTAGGGCCTCATGCTACGTCATAACTTAGATGTGATGCATGTTGAAAAGAATGTCTGCGAGAATATTATAGGCACATTGTTAAACCTGAAGAAAAAATCCAAAGATGATGTGAATGCTCGCAAAGATTTGGTACACTTAAAAATTAGACAAGAATTACATCCTCAAGAAAAAAGAGAAAATAAATATCATTTACCCGCTGCCCCGTACACACTGTCTAAAAAATAAATGGATGTATTTTTCTCTAGGTTGAAAATATAAAGTTACCCAATGGATATAGCTCAAATATTGGTAACTGTGTTTCTGTAGAAGAGCATAAGCTTATTGGGCTGAAATCTCATGATTGTCATATTCTGATGCAACAATTGCTATCAGTAGCATTGAGAGATCTTCTATCGAAAGGTCCACTCAATGCTATATTTATGTTGGGTGCATTTTAAAATGAATTATGTCAGAGTATTAGATAGGAACCGTTTAGAACAACTCGAGGATAATATTGCTGAAATTCTATGCATGTTGGAAAGGTATTTTCCACCCGCTTTCTTTACCATCTCGGTTCACTTGACAATTCATTTAACAAGAGAGGCTCGCTTGTGTGGGCCAGTCTAATTCCGTTGGATGTATCCATTTGAAAGGTATTAAGTAATCATTAATCTTTTTGATAAATTTTATATTTTGCTATCAACACTTCTTTCGTGTGAATTTTGTTTTATGATTTAGATTTATGAAAATACTAAAATGGTATGTGAAGAACCGGGCAAGACCAGAAGGTTGTATAGCTGAGTGTTACCTCGCAGAAGAACGAATGGCATTTTGTAGTGCTTATATAAGAAATGCTTCTAGTATTGGTGTTCGTTCTAATAGGAACAATGATTTGGAAGATGGATTATTAGAAGGTCGGCCAATTTGTAAAGGGAAAGAAAAGATTTTAGAGGATCACGTGTTACAAGCTGCACATCGATATGTGTTGTTCAATACTGCAGAAGTTGAACCTTATTTACAGTGAGTGTAGTTAGTTTCATAATGTCAGTCTTGATTTATTACATATCTTGTGTATTCTAACATCTTCATTCAATGATTTAAATTAGGATGCACATTGACGAGCTTAAACAAACAGATCATCGTTTCTTAAGTAATGAAACATTGTTACAAAAGAAACATAAGGAAACATTTGCTGATTGGCTATCAAAACAGGATCATGTTAACTCTTCAGACCGAATTCAATGGCTATCACATGGTCCAAGAAAGCATGTTACATCTTATACGGGATATATTGTAAATGGACATCGATTCCACACAATTGATGTTGGAAGGTCGACACAAGATAGTGGTGTTTCAATTGAAGCTGATATTGTTTGTCAATCTAATGCTAATGACAATTCACATACAGTAGGAATACTATCATACTATGGGGTTATAAGAGATATTGTTTTGCTAGACTACTATTGTGGGGACTCGGGTGCTAACTCATCTTCTTTAATCATTTGGGACTAAATGGATCAATTGTGTATGCTTCTTTGATAAAAAAAATATTTTCTTATATACAAAGCATTACTAACCAAAATGTGTGTACAAGCATACAACAAGTTAAGTTTATTTATTGTATAAGATCAAATGTAAAGTCTACAACACATGATCAACTTGCAAATTTATTCCATTTACAAACCATCTAGTTAGTGTTTGTTTCCATCAATACACGTCTAGGAATAAACCACCAGTTTCATATCTAAGCCCGGATCACCACGCTAATCATCACTCGTTCAAGCTCTTCTCGGTACTGATCATGTCCCACATGTTGCCATGCACACATACAAACACGACAACAGCCGGAAACTCCGGTGAGAATAAATCTCAGTATAAAACATGTATACATGCAATGCATAAGATCATATATAAAACATAAATCATGTATCAAGAACATGAATCATGATTTTATGACACATTAGTGAATACTGATAAAACTCTTGACTCGACTCACATCCTAAGTCTAGGGATCCCGGTGTGAATAAGACGTAACTAATCTCCCACATACTCTCCCAATCGGGGTGGCGGTACGTCTTATTCCTAGACTTCGGTCATTTCTGTATCGAACATCTACAATAGGAATCGATCTTCTCCTATGCAATTCGATACCACCGAACATCTAGTAACTTGGCCGCTCTGCCAATGACTCATCTATCTCAAGTGCATTTCTATAATTCAATAGACAAAATATAAACATCTCAACATAAACAATCTAATATGTGGTTTAGGGAAACTCCAGTCCAATCTGACTCGAGTCGTATCTCCCGGTTCAACATTGATTTATACCTTTCTCTTCTCGGTCTGACGAAGTCAAAGTCTCGAATTCAAATATGTCCATATCAATCTGGTAATGACAAAGGTCGAGGAGTATAATATCAATACACCAATCAAATCAATACTGGATATAATCAGAACTTAATCAAATTCTGTTTCAACGGCATAACTGTACAATCTCGAAATACCGGCAATACAATATCAGTATATACAAATCAGCCCTCATCTGATCCAAATCTGAATAATATCAATATACCCCGCAATAAAGTATCAATCAGATATCAATCCCAACATCTCATAATCGATAACAATACAATTCTGATATCAAATCGGTCTAATCACAATCAAATCAACTCCGAAAATTCATAACAATTACATACGGTATCTGTTCTTCGATTCGGTTTCAATTATACGATGTCTACTATGTCAAGAACACCATATATCAATCATATCCGATTCTGGCAGTATCATAATTTCAAATCATATCAAAACGTAATAAAACTAACGTCCAATTGAAGCCTGCGTCGATAGAAACATAATACCGCAGTTGGATTCAAAATCAGACGGACGGATTGTTCGTAAATCAAATCCTAAGTCTAAGAAATTCAAGCCCTTCCCTGGATTTGCGTTTTCTTCTCCCGGCCACTGAATAAAGGAATGGATATATATATATATACATGCATGTCTCAGCAAAACGTGGCTCACTCCTTTGTGCAGCACGTCTCGCACATATGCGTGACCTATCTCGGCGCATATGCGCGTGACAATATGTCTCGGCGCGTAGCATCACAGCAACTCGCGCATATGCGCCGAGTGTCTTCACAACTTTCTGCCACCCTCGCGCACATGCGCGGAACCATGTCGCGCATATGCGCGAGGTCCTCTGCCTGCCTCGCACATATGCGCCTGGCGGGGTCGCGCATATGCGCGAGGGCTCTTCCTCGCACATAATTCAAGTCATCTTCCGTCTTTCCCGAACTGATCCGTTCCGTCTATAATCACATCAATTTATCCACAAATCATTTCAGATTACGATAATCAAATTCTCGGGCCTTAGAACTATTCTTTCAAAGTGCCTGTTTTTAGGTGTGATTGGGCCAATCCTGGAAGTGGTATCAAAATTGAAGATGGTTTTACACTGGTCATCTTACACCAAGGACTAAAAACTTTTGAAAGTGATCCTTTCATTTTAGCATCACAAGCAAAGCAAGTATTCTATTCCAGGGACAATGATTAAACAAATTGGTATGTGTTGCTAAAAGCGCCGCCTCGGGATATTCATAACTTGAATGTGCTTGAAGAAGATGCTTATACGTCATCAACACCTCTTGATGTGTCCCTACTTGAGATTAACATTACTGAGAAAGAACCGTACTCAAGGAATAAGTGTGAGGGAATCGGTGTGACTGAGATATGACTGAAATTTTCAGCAATAGATTTTATAGTTATTTATTTTGATTGATACATGTTTTTCTAAAGTTACGTTACTATTTATTTAGTGTTTAAATATATTTGTTTGCTTGTTTATTTTCAGTGATGCATCATGTCATATTACATGTTTATCAGGTCATTAAATAACATTCAAAAGATAAACAAAATGGTCAAAAAATGTAGCAAAGGATCTGTAGATGAAATTTAGGTGAGACATTAAATCTTGTTTTATTTTACTAAAGCACACTAGTATATTTCAATGTAACTCTTTTCCATTTTACAGGAAAATATATCTAATAGGTTATCGAGAATGAATTCTAACAATTCAGCTAATTCATCACATGATTTGCATGGTAAAGAACCAATTGATAATGAGAAAACAGATAAGAAAAATTACGGGGTGCATCAAAGTTCAAAATGGTTAGTGGCCAACACAAGTGTAAAGAGCTGGAGCATAATGAGTTTGGACAGCCGGTTGGAGATAATTCAGTGAAGTACGCTTCTTTCTTAGGTTGCATGATAAAAAAATTTGTGCCTTATACATTAGATGGATGGAATGACATAAGCGAAGAAGTGAAGTATAGGATGTGGAGCTGTTTAATTTTTCATTTCCATTTTCATAACAAAATGTAGACATATTTTCTTGTTATTTAATGTACAGCTGACTTACAAAGTTGAGGATTGTGAAAAGAAATCAATTTTTGAAAAGTTGGCTAAATTGTGGCGCGATAGGAAATCCAAATTGCAAATACTTGTACGAGAAGCTAATACAAGTCGACTGGCTTCACGAGATCTCAATCTTTTGAAGCATGAATTTATGGACCAAAATCAGTGGGACTTGTTTGTACAGAGGACATTATCACCTAACTTTCAAGTAATAATTTTTCTGGACTCTTTTTATGGTCACTTAGTACATTTGAATCATCTGAACTTGAGTCATCACCCCTATATGCTAATTATGATTAAGCTGTGATCTTTACGAGCAATCGATTTAATGCACAATAAACTATAAATTTCCAAGTAAATATTTATGTACACTGACTGGGAATTACATAGACCAAACGGATTTAAGCACATGCTTCCAAATAGATTCAAACCTAGAAGACTAAATAGATAATTAGTAAGTAAGGGCATCAAATGCCAACAATTAATACAACAAAAAGCCGAAAAGTGCAACAAAGAGTTTTCATGCATGAATCATCATTAGGTACGGAATTAGGAACGATGATTATTTCGGCCAAGCAAAAGAACACGGCATGAAACGCATGCCTTTTTTATTGCTTTAAAAGTACTAGAATATTTTTTTTACTAAGCACCCTCGGCCAAACCTCACACATGCATAAAAATATTTTTATAAAATATTTTGCACCTTTTTTTAAAAATAAACCAACCAACAAGTGTCTTAAAAATCAAGTGCAATAGTCATAAAATGAAATTGTCAACTGTTTTACCAAACCTAAAAAACAATAAATTTGAAAAGTATAGCTCATACTAAACCTCTCAAAAATCTCTCAAAAGCATAAATAAATAATCTTAAAATCTTTAACGTAAATCATGAATCATAAATCGTAAATGCGAAAGAAGTAGAAGCGCTGGTCCTCGGGTTGTGTACACCTTCAGTTCAGTCAAATCATCCATCAAGACCTCCCTCCAATTCACCTGCATCCATCACACCTAGTGAGTCTAAAGACTCAACAGACCATAATCTTTATAACAAATAATACGTATAAAACCACATGCAACAGTGAAAATACTTTTACGTAAAAATAACATTTCATGACATGCATAAATAAACCTTAACTTTTTCCTTTTTTCTCAACATGACATAATATAAAACCTTTTAACATGATCATAAACATTTTCCTTTTCCTTTTCCTTTGTTGAATTCAGATCGTTAATTGTGACTTTCTTCAAACCTCAAAAGTCGATGGATCCATCTACATGAAACCACAGTACTAGGCGGCGGGGGACACCAGCAACACTCTCACCGGTCAACTGGGCCCTGGACTATCCTCTTTCGAATAGAATACGATCGTCGGGGCTCCCTCTGGGCCTTTTCCCATAAATGGGCTCCCTCTGGGGCCTTTTTCCCTCACGATATTCTTATTCATACCTCAACCTCATATCCTCATATTCGTAATAATGGCAATATGATCGTCGGGCTCCTACTTGGACCGTCGCCCTCACGATATCTCCATCATTAACGAATTAGTCACAATTACTTCACTTCCTTCAACGTTTTACATTCACATCGCTTTATAAAATCGTGCATAACATAACATTTTTGTTTTTGAAACCAAGCATGCAACATGTCTTTTAAATGTCTTCCTTAAATCATAAAAATCCCATAGATATTTAAAATAATAATTAATCACGAACATTTCATAAACATTTAAAAATAAACATAATATCATAAAAACAGCATTTAGAGCACTGCCATGACGCTTATTAATTTTTAGGTGTAAAAAGACCGTTTTACCCCTGAACGTAAAATTCCACGTTTTCGACTTTTTCTTAATTCCATTGACTCTAGCATGTCCCAAATAATTATTTAATCTTACATGAATTTTCTCATATTTTTATTTATCCTAAATCAAGGACTTTTAATTTAATCTTTAAATATAACGTATTAATGCGTTTTAATCCCGAATTAAACCGAACCTTAATATAAAATTCCCAAATTAAAATCTTAGACTTATAATATTTAATTAAGCTTAAACCTAATTTTCCATAATTTTATAAATCTTAAAACTAGGCGTTTCGATTAATTCGTTAATTAACGTTTCGTGCGGCGATTAAATCCCGGATAAATCCAAAACTCGTTATTTTGATCTCAAATTTTAAACATAGCATTTTTAAGATTTATTATACCCTTCCAAGTCATGAGCCACCCCCGTGGACCCATGGATTCATTTTTAGCCTTTTAGTTTTCGAAATAGACACCTTATCAAACCACCCGAGCCGTCTCCCAATTTACTCGAGCCACCTTGAGCCAAAACCTAGCCAACCCATCTAGGGACCCTCCTGGTCAAGCCCAGCCCAAAGAACCAGCCCTGGCTCGCTCAAAAACCTTCCTGAAACTCGACCCTGTACTGCATGTGTGGGTGTGTGTGAGTTCCCTTGAACACAAGAACTCCTAACTAGTCTATGACTTCTCTCAACCCTTAACCACCAAACCCACCTAACCCTGACCATCCCTACACCACGCCCAGACTCAACCCAGACCAACCCAGCCCCTTGATCTCGCGCACAAAGCTCTGCACCAGATGCATGCAGCTTGGCCGAGAATCCCTTGCATGGTAGGACTCTACTTTTCTGTTGCTAGGACCTAGCCAACCGCCCCAGACCTTAAACCAGCCCCTTGTGCACCTTCTTAGGACCCTAAGGACCTAACCTAGCCAAGCCCAAAGCCCTTGGCCGTGCACCTCTCTTCCCTGCACCAGCACAACCTGCGCTGTCCCTAACTTGCTCTCGGGTGGAGTCCTTGTTGGTAAGGACTCCTCCCAGCCACTGGTTATTGAGTCCTAGCATGGCTAAGACTCTTCCCCTGACCCCTCAAGGACCATAGCCACGCCCTGGCCCCAACCGAACCCTAGCCCAGCCACTCCACTCAAAAAGCCGAGCCCCTCATCACCCTTGAGAGCAAAGTTTTTCCTGCTTTTGTTTGCTTAATTCTTATGTGATTGCCGTGAGTGAGGTGCATTCCTAGGACTCTTAAAATCATGCAAAAACATCATTTGTTCAATCCCTAACATCATGGCAGCCCTTGACACGTGAAGAACAAGTTTTGCAACAAAATTCATGACTTTAACACATGTATGTACAATAAATCCGAAAATAAACAACGCAACTTCATGATTTTCATGCACACAACTTTTAAAACGATATTATGATGTGATAGATGAGAAAAAGAGATGTATGGCGTGGAGTGCTTTTGCGTTTTAAACGCACGAATTTAAGTTGACGATTGCAAAGAACGGTGACGACGGGACCTTGGCTTGGAACCCTTGAAGCTTCTTCGAATTTTCTTCAAATTATTGTGTGTGTGTGTCGTGTACCTTGTTTTGGAAGGGTTTGAATCTGATTGTGGGTGTGTGGCCGTGAGTATGTAGGGTTAAGGGTGGGGTTTAACATATTTTATAGTCTAATTAATCACTAATTAGGCTTAGGCCCGGAAAATAAATTAGGCCCAATAGCCCATTAGTGTTTAATTAAAAATATTAAAATAATTTTGTTTAAATAAGTTTGTGAATTTATTAGCCGGGTTGCCAAAACGTTCGTATTTTTGTTGAAAATCCAACACTGATAAAAATTACGTCTCGGCGTATAAATTCACCTCAAAACCCCTTATTTTCAAAAATAAGAAAAAGCATCACCCTTAAATTAAATAATTAAAAATAATTAACCAATAAAAATATTTTCTATTTATTTCAGCCCTCAGTCTTTGTTCCTCGATCGCAACTCGAATAACCTTTTAAAAATATATTTTAATGCAACCATGTAGAACAATATATTTTAAACATGTAAATATGCACAACATAATTAATTAACCTAATTAAAACAATTAATTAAAATAGAGGAGGATTTAATAATTGCATGCACGTGGTTCGCGTGGACCTTCGAATTTTTCGGGGCGTTACACGACAAAATTAAACTGAATACATAATTAAATAGGAACTTTCCAAATAAAGTTTCAGAACCCTTAACTAGCAAGTGTTGGTGCCTTAAAAAAACACATGAAATGAAATAAAGGTCCATAAGCCAGAAACTAAAAAAGAGGAGAGTAAAAAGAACATCATAGGTATAATTCGGGATGTGGATTTATTCCCTTCTCATTGTTCTCAAATATATTTTAACAAATGAACTCAGCATCACAATACTTTGCCGAGCGCACTAGTAAAGCTCAACGCGCCACTGAGTTCCCCATTTTTCGAAAACTAGCGAAATACCTAATAAACTCCAGAAAATTAGCTCGAGAAATGCACGTATAGTTTCATGAAGGGGCTTGGAACTTGTCCATCACGAGCCTGGAACCAGATTTCTCTCTATCAATTGCTTGTATAGATTTTCTTTTTCTTTTCTTTTTTGCATTGTTAAATTATTTACATGTACTACATATGACCCTTCTGATTCATTTTTCTTTTATGAAAAATCTGGCGTCAAATGTTTTCCCTGTATTTCAATGATGTTGTGCTTGACAAATGGTGATATGTATTTCAATGATGTTGTGCTCGAGAAAATTCAACTGCCATGATGCAGATCTAACTGCCCATACTTTATCAAACATGTTGGTTCACAGTAGACTTCATACAAAAAAACGAATTTGCTCATTAAAGTATAGACTTTTCTTTTTATTTTCTTTTTTGCATTGTCGGTTTCTATTTCTTCCTCAACTATACGTTTGGTTCTGCTCAGTTAATTGATTATGCTATTTTAAATCATCTCAGGAAAAGTGTGAAAGATTTAGAACGATGAGGAAAAAACGAGATCACATTCACACAATGAGCCGGAGAGGTTATGCTCGTTTGACTCACATTATGGTAAATTTTTTAATGGTTTTTATAATTTATGTAATTAGTAATGATATATACATCTTGAATTATGTTCTAATGATTTTGTATATATTTCTATATTAAATGAGAAGAGAAGCCCGCAGACACAAAAATTACAAGATCGCAAGTTTAGATTGAATGTCACACGAAAAAAAATGGGGAGCCTAATACTCAAGCTGTTGTAGAGAAAATGTTAATAAAATAAATATTTTATTTTTAAAATATTTAACACAATTTTCCCCTTCTTGGTTTTATCGTGTTTGTTCTTAATTTTTTTTTGCAGAAATAAATACAAGAATGTCCACCTGAATCTCAAAACACAACTAACACTGTTGATGATGCAATTAGCCTTGTGTTTGGCAAGGAAGCTCGGGGTAGAGTGTGCGGAATGGGCTTCGGAGTTACACCATCAAAAGTTGGAGCTTCTGTGAAACAAATGAAACTGTTCAACAACTTCAAACTATGGTACAAAGCCTTCAACAACAAATGCAACAAAATCAGCTAGAAATGCAAGAAATGAGATCCATGTTTTTACAAAGTATGAATCAACAAAATCAGCAAGAACAGGTTAGTAGGTAAACAACATATAAAAAATATGTTTGGTATATATACACACTTAAATGCTTTTGAATTATCATGATTACATCGATTGACACGATTTGATTGTAAAATTAGGTTGCTAGTGGTGGCATTGGTAGCGGTATTGGGAATGAAGTTGGTAGTAATGGTGATATCGATATTGGTGCCAAGAAAAATGATAATTTTGATCATATTTCTCAGGTAATTATCTTTAAAATATGTATTTTTAAACCGCAAAATTGTTACAAAAATAGACATGGTTGAATCAATAACTTTTCATTGTTTATTTACAGTCAAATTTGAGGAATGTGAGTCTTGTAGATATCGGTGCTAATACTAAATGTAAGCTGCTTCATTGGTGTGCTGATGAATTAGTTGTTGCAGAAGGTCGAATTGCATCCACATATCCAAACACAAAAGTGCATCAGGTTGTTCTTGGTAGATCTTGTTGGAAAGTTTGGGTTGATAAGGTTTTGGTGGAGAAGGTGGACCTAATTCAACCAAATGATGAAATTCAGTTTCTCGAGGACGCGATAGGATGCACGGTAGCATGGTTATCTAAATTTATAGTATTGTCTGATTGATAAATATTCTACTGATTTGCGTGTATTGAAGGTTTAATCATTGTTATATATGTACCAGCTAGTTGTTACAGATTCCGTATCTTGCTTTGGATTTTTAGACTTTCTGTTTTGATATACTGAAAAACAATTACTTTTATCAATTTTGTGTTAATTAAACTTAAAGGTGCACTAAATTTTTTGTAAAATTTTGGTTTATCGTTTTTGTCCATTCGATTGATTTTTTTTAATGAATTTGATTTTATCGGCTTGCAAACAAATGATGTAGAATTTGTTTGCATGTTGCGGATATGAGTATTAACGACGTACATTGCACGCTGCAGATAATATTATCCGCAACGTGCGTGCGTGTGCTATCGATAATAGTATCTGCGGCGTACATGCACGCATCGCGGATAATAGTATGAACGGCATGCAAATGCACGACGCGGATAATAGTATTAACGGCGTGCGCATTTACGCCCCAGATAAGAGTATCCGCGGCGTGCATGCGCACGCCGCAGTTAATCTTGAACTTTCAACAGCTTGCAGTTGTGCAGCGTGCAATGTATGCTGCGGAAAGAAAATTTGCGCGCTGCGAATAGTCATTTTTGTTGTAGTGAATATGTCTATCATCCGAATCATTTTCCAATATATGAATATCGTTTTCAAGGTTACCTGAATCTGGTGTCGTGGAAGAATCATGATGTAGTGCCCCAAATTCAGTACACGTATAACCCATGCATTATTTAAATTGTTAAATATTTTATTTAAGTTTAAAAGTTATTTTAATGATGCATTATTTATTTAAATTTCATTATTTTAATGTTTATGTGATGCACGCTAAAATGTTTTTCAAGTTTCATGTTTCAGGCGATTACTCGAGGTGAAATCGAGGAAAAGACCGGTGACGAGTTTGCCAATTTTTAAATGTGGTATTTTATTTTAAGTTAATGTTGGGGCATTTTAACTAATTTATTAAGTTGTTAGTATTTTAAAGCCTTATTTATGTATTTAGTGATTTAAGAGTTTAAAACTTTAAAGTTAGCATTTTTGGTATTTTATTGTGCTAATTAGAGAGTTTTATAAAATTATTGTGGATGCTTTTAATTAGGAATTTTGCTAAAGTTAATTGACGGTTGGCATTTTAATTAGTGGCTAATTATCATTAAGCAAAATTTTTCCTTTGATTATTATCAAACACACACATTCTACACACACTAGAAAACATGAAACACACACAACACACACTGCACCACTCATCTTCAGATTTTTATTTGAAAGAAAACTAGGGTTCTTACTCCTAGAAGCAGCCGCCCCACTTCCCCATTAAATTCCCAGCAATTTTCGTGTGTTTTCTTCAAAGATTTTAGCGCCACGTTCGTCCCGGATCAATCCTCACGCCATCTCCGCTTCGGTATCATCGTTGCGGTATTTTTTTAAAAAATATCAAAGGCACGTTTATTCTATTATTGCTTCATCGATCTCGTTATATTATGCGTTGTGTTGTTATTTATGCGTAAAAATACATGTGTGATGCGTAGAAGTTTGAGCAATTATGTTTAGAACACTTTTGAAACCATTTTAGATCTAAAATTTTCGATTTTGCTGTTTTTTAAATACTGCGATTTTTCGGTAGCGTTTTTGAGAAAAGTTTCAACACAAAAATTGTAGAACTTTTCGATACCTTCGTTTTGACAGTAAATTCGAATTATTTGGATAAAAATTGAGTGAGTTATTGCATTTTTCGTGGGACTGCTCAAACTGCGTTTTCAGAAAAATTATGTGTTGATGCGTTCTTGAAGTTTTATTGTTGCAGGCTTCGTTGGGGATCGACGGGTGATCGTTGCTGCGTATAGGTATGCTTAGTATGATATTGGGTTGGTATTTGGTATGCCGGTGAGTGTCGATAGGCACTTGAACTCGTTACGAGTCGTAGGAAACAATTTGGTGTCAAATTCCATGTTTTGAGTTGTATTTTGTCGTAGGGTGGATATTGTGGCTTTGGGGTGTTTGTACGAGGTTGGTTCAATGTTAGGGTATACAAGGATGGGTCTCGGGATGTCGGTTCATGGTCCGTACAATCGAGTCTAGAATGATAAGCATCGCGTGTATTGAAATTTCATGAGTTTGGACTTCCCGTAAGTACAAGGACCCCCTCACGAACCAAGGCACGGGGTTCGTGTCTTTGTTTCCTTCGCAGTGCCAAACTCCAGAGGCTAGACGGACCCGTAGACGGACCCTAGCACGGAGTCCGTGTCGTCACTTCTTTTCGATGTCTTTTTACCCAGCCTAGACGGACCCTTAGACGGACCCTGACACAGGGTCCGTGCCCTTCCTTTTCTTCGAGTATACAGACACAGTATCTACACGGACCCGGACCCAGAGGGGTGCACGGGGTCCGTGTACTCCAGTCTTTTGGGAATTTTCTTAGGGGTCAGTTGGGATTTCAGGTCATGGTTTAGTGCAATGTTTAACAAAGTCGAGTCACGGGAATTTAGAACGTCCTAAGGAAAAGATTGAGCTTGAACGTAAGTACGAATACCTACGTCTAAGTTATGCAAGTTAAGCTTTTAAATTCAGGTTAGTATGTGCAGCAACGGCCCCAAACGAAATCCAACGAATCCCTCAACGCCAAGTAAGTATGTTGACGTGAAAGAAAATATTTTTAAGTTTTTGAGGTATGCTAAATGTCTTTTGACCAATTTATGTATGGGGTTGGAAAGCGTTAAATCATGAACGGGGACCAACCCACCCCGTTAAAGCATAAACGAGTTTAGATCAGGATTGGAAAGTGTTAAAGCATGAACGGGGACCAATCCACCCGTTAAAGCATGAACGGGGATCTCATGTATGTGGCAGTGGGTTCGCCCCCGTCAGCCCAGTATTGCGGTTTAGTCTGATCAAGAGATTTACGTTATGGGTCACTTGCTTTAAAACATGTCTCTACGCAAAATAATGAAGTTCATGTATGTTTATGTATGTACAAGTATGCAAGCATGTTTATGAAAAGTTTCACGTTATGGCACGTCTAAGTTATGCACGTATGTTCATGTTTAGTGTGAGTTCAAGTTTCAAGTATGTACGTTCTATTTTAAAGTTGCATGTGGTTTTATTACGTATTATTCATTACTCCCTGTTTATACGTGTTGAGTCTTTAGACTCACTAGACTTGATCGATGCATGTGAGGATGTTTTTGAGGAGACTGAAGGTGGGGACCAAGGAGCAGACTTGGACTAAGCGGGAGGCTAGACCCGAGAACCGCCATGTTTTAAGTTTTATGAAAAAATTCAATACTTTTGTCAAAATTTAAATTTCAAATCTTTTGTTGAAACAACTTGTGAGACGTACAGTTTATCTATTTTATCGGATTTTGAATGCTCACGTTTCAATTAAGAAAATTTTAAATTTTTCCGCAAATTTTGAGTAGTAAAAGTACGGTACGTTACAGTTGATATCAGAGTGGTGTTCTTGTAAAGGGTTATGTCTATTGCCAGTCGCAAGAAGCTCAGGAAGTCACACCTCAAGTCTGTAAGTTTTAAGGTTTCAAATTTAGGTTATGTAGTAAGCATTAAGTTCTGATTTCATCATGTGCATATTTTAAAGTTCAAGTACGTGCATCTTTTGTTGTCTATATTATGTTCATGCATGTGGGGTTTATGTGTTAGGTAAATTATTGGAACAGTATGCCTCCTAGAAGTGTGATCGACCGTGAAGCAAGGGAGGAGGACAGAGAGCCTCGAGAGGAGAGAAGAGACGCTCCTCCACCCCCACCTCCGGACATGCAGGCACAGATGCTTGCTGGGATGACTCAGTTCTTCGCACAGTTTGCGGGGAACCAACCTGCAGTAGATGCAGGGGCGAGGCCCCGACCGGAGGCTGTGTATGAAAGATTCTGGAGGATGAATCCGAAGGAGTTTTCGGGTACCACTGATCCGATGATAGCTGAGGGATGGATTAAGTCCATCGAGGTAATCTTCGATTTTATGGAACTGACTGATGCAAATAGGGTCAGGTGTGCCACGTTCCTTCTAACAGGGGACGCCAGATTATGGTGGGAGAGTGCGCCAGTGGCAGTCAATCTGCAAGTGTTGCCTTGGAATGGATTCAAAGAGGTTTTCTACTCAAAGTATTTCACTGAGGAAGTACGCTCTCGCCTAACCAAAGAGTTCATGACGTTGCGTCAAGGGGATAGCAGCGTGGCGGAGTTCGTGAGGAAGTTCGAGAGGGGGTGTCACTTTGTGCCCCTGATAGCTAATGATGCCCAGGGGAAGCTGAGGCATTTCATGGATGGATTGCGGCCGATCTTGCGCCGTGATGTGAGAGTAGCTGGTCCTACTACCTATGCAAGTTGTCGTGTCCAGGGCTTTGGCGGCAGAGCAGGATCAGAGGGATATCGAGGCCGACCGGCAGGGCAAGAGGCCCTATCAGGCTCCACAGCAACAGCAACAACGACCTCAGTTTAAGAGGCCGTTCCAGGGACCGCCAGGGAAGAAGCCATATCAGGGACCGTCCAAAGGGCAAGGGTCCAATTCAGCAACAGAAATCTCCTCAGAGGCCGGGAGAGTACCCGATGTGCCAGAAATGCAACCGCCAGCATCCGGTACAGTGTTTGTATGGGTCAGGCAAGTGTTTCAAATATGGGGCCACGTGACCACATGCTGAAGAAGTGCCCACAGTGGAAGCAGCCAACTCAGGGCAGAGTATTCGCCATGAATGCACAGGAGGCGAACCCAGACACGACACTTTTGACTGGTAACTTATTTAATTCGGCAGCAGTATTAAATTTTTTCCTTGCGTGTTGGAATTTTATTTGGGATTATTAGTGTACTAGTAAAATTTTTGAGTGACTTGGGATATTAATTTCTACTATGATTGAGATTAATGTTAGAAATTTTGGGAATATAAGTTTTGTGTTGTGCTAACGTCTCTCAAGAAATATTTTCATTAAGATAATAGCTACTCAGGCTCTGATAGACTCCGAGGCCACCCATTCATTTATCTTGGAAACATTCGCTAGTCACTTGGATATCAAGTCCATTGGACTCGATGTGAATTATTTAGTAACAGTCCCATCAGGGGAAGAGTTGTCAGCTACTAGTGTGGTCAGAGACATTGATCTGGAATTGCACGGCCACCTAGTGTATGCTGATTTGATCGTCTTGCCGATGCCAGAGTTTGACATTATTTAGGAATGGACTTGGTTGACAAAGAACAGAGTCCAGATTGATTTTCAGAAGAGATCAGTATTGGTTAGACCGTTGAGCATGGAACAGTTTCTATTTGAACCAGCAAGATGGAGGAGTTTCCCTCGCATGATCTCTTGCATGCAGGCGCGGAAACTTATTTCCAAGGGGTGTCAGGATTTCTTGGCCAGCATCATTTCAACACCTTTCATACCCGCTCCGTCACCATCAGATGTGCCAGTAGTTAGAGACTTCCCAGACGTCTTTCCTGACGACGTCACGGGTCTTCCACCAGAGAGAGAGAGTTGGAGTTTGCGAATGATCTCATGCCAAGCACAGTGCCAATCTCTAAGGCACCGTACCGATTAGCTCCAGCTGAGATGTTAGAACTCAAGCAGCAGATTCAGGAGCTTCTCGACAAGGAATTCATCCGCCCCAGTTTCTCACCGTGGGGCGTACCAGTGGTCTTTGTGAAAAAGAAAGATGGGAGCATGAGACTGTGTATCGATTATCGGGAGCTGAACAAGGTAACGATCAAGAATAAATACCCGCTTCCAAGGATCGAGGACTTGTTTGATCAGTTGCAGGGAGCTACAGTGTTCTCTAAGATAGATCTTGGATCAGGGTATCATCAGCAGAAGGTGAAAGACGCAGATGTTCACAAGATAGCCTTCAGGACCAGGTATGGGCATTACGAGTTCTTAGTGATGCCGTTTGGATTGACGACTGCTCCGGCAATTTTCATGGACCTCATGAACCAAGTATTCCAGCCCTACTTGGACCAATTCGTCATAGTGTTCATTGACGATATTCTTATCTACTCGAAAGGCCATGAGGAGCACAGTCAGCACTTGAAGACAGTTTTGCAGACCTTGCAGAGTCACAAGTTATTTGCGAAGTTCAGTAAGTGTGAATTCTGGTTGGAAAAGGTAGCGTTTTTGGGTCACATAGTGTCTAGCAGTGGAATTGAGGTGGATCCAGCAAAGGTGGCAGCCATTAAGGAATGGGTTGAACCGAAGATTTCTTCAGAGATCCGCAACTTTCTGGGTTAGCCGGTTACTACCGTAAGTTCATTCAGGGGTTTTCTTCGATAGCAGTGCCACTCACTTCACTGACCAAGAAGAATGCTAAATTAGTTTGGAGCGATAAATGTCAGAAGAGCTTCGATACTTTGAAGCAAGCTCTCATTTCAGCGCTAGTGTTAGCCATGCCAACAGGGCAAGGGGATTTTGTGCTATACATCGATGCATCTAAGCTCGGGTTAGGCGTAGTGTTGATGCAGCATGGTCGGGTGATAGCTTATGCTTCTAGACAGTTGAAGGTGCATGAGAAGAATTATTCCAACTCACGATCTAGAATTAGCCGCTGTCGTCTTTGCGTTGAAGATTTGGAGACACTACTTGTATGGCGAGAAGTGTCAGATATTCACCGATCACAAGAGTCTCAAATATTTCTTCACACTAGAAAGAACTGAATATGAGACAGAGATGGTGGCTGGAGTTAGTAAAAGACTACGACTGTGAAATTAGCTACAATCCGGGGAAAGCTAATGTAGTGGCAGATGCCTTGAGCCGGAAAGTTGCAGTCATAGCTCAGTTGTCAGTGCAGAGACCTCTTCAGTCTGAGATTCAGAGGTTTGGTTTAGAAGTTTATCGCAAGGGCAGAGCTCCGAGGCTGTCTAATCTGACAGTCCAATCTTCCTTGCTTGACCGTATTCGTATAGGCAGGCTTCAGATGAGCAGTTACAGAAATGGAGGCTGAAGGACGAAGCCAAGGGCAGTGTACTCTACACAGTGTCAGATGGTATTGTGAGATACAGAGGCAGAATGTGGGTGCCTAGCGTTGATTCGATCAGAAAGGATATTCTAACAGAGGCACATGCATCTCCGTACTCCATTCACCTAGGAAGTACCAAAATGTACAAGGACTTGCAGATTTTGTATTGGTGGCCAGGGATGAAGCGAGACATCCGCAGATTCGTGTCTGAATGCCTCACTTGTCAGCAGGTGAAGGCAGAATATCAGAGGCCAGCAGGAATACTTAAGCCACTCCCTATCCCCGAGTGGAAATGGGAGAATATTACAATGGACTTTGTGGTTGGTTTGCCGAGGTCAGTCAGAGGATTTAACGCCATTTGGGTTATAGTAGACCGACTCACCAAGTCAGCACATTTCCTGCCAGTGAAGACGACTTTCTCCATGACGCAGTATGCGGAGCTTTATATCAGGGAGATAGTTCGGTTACATGGGATCCCAGTTTCTATTAAGTCCGACAGGGACCCGAGATTTACATCGTCCTTTTGGAAGAGCTTACATGCAGCCATGGGGACGAAGTTGCTTTTCAGTACCGCTTTTCACCCGCAGACAGATGGCCAGTCTGAGCGAGTGATTCAAATTTTGGAGGATTTATTGCGAGCATGTATGATCGATTTCCAGGGGGCCTGGGAATCAAAGCTACCTCTAGTGGAGTTTACCTACAACAGCAGTTTTCAATAATCCATAGATATGGCTCCCTAAGAGGCATTGTATGGAAGGAAGTGCAGATCGCCGATTCATTGGGATGAAGTCGGTGAAAGAGCAGAACTTGGTCCACAGATAGTTCAGCAGATCGCGGATGTGGTGGTCAAGATCCGAGACAGGATGAAGACCGCCCAAAGTCGCCAAAAGAGTTATGCTGATAACAGAATGAGAGATCTCGAGTTTGCCGTAGGTGATCACGTTATTGTAAAGATAGCACCCATGAAGGGTGTTATGAAATTTGGGAAAAGAGGCAAACTGAGTCCGAGGTTTATTAGGACCTTTCGAGATTCTTGACAGAGTTGGGACACTAGCTTACCGTGTTGCCCTTCTGTCGAATCTGGTCCGGGATGCACAATACAATGTGTTCCACGTCTCAATGCTGAGGAAGTACCTAGCTAACCCTTCGCATGTTCTGAGTTATGAGCCGTTGCAGTTTGCTCCTGATCTGTCATATGAGGAAAGACCTGTTCAAATCCTAGACAGACAGGAGCGTAGACTTCGGAACAAGGTGACCAAGCTGGTCAAAGTCCGGTGGCTGAACCAATCAGTGGAGGAAGCCACTTGGGAAGCCGAAGCAGATATGAGGAACCGCTACCCGGAGTTGTTCGGTAAAATGTAATTTCGAGGACGAAATTTTTATGAGTGAATGAGGAACTGTAGTGCCCCAAATTCAGTACACGTATAACCCATGCATTATTTAAATTGTTAAATATTTTATTTAAGTTTAAAAGTTATTTTAGTGATACATTATTTATTTAAATTTCATTATTTTAATGTTTATATGATGCACGTTAAAATGTTTTTCAAGTTTCATGTTTCAGGCGATTACTCGAGGTGAAATCGAGGAAAAGACCGGTGACGAGTTTGCCAATTTTTAAATGTGGTATTTTATTTAAGTTGAGGTTGGGGCATTTTAACTAATTTATTAAGTTGTTAGTATTTTAAAGCCTTATTTATGTATTTAGTGATTTAAGAGTTTAAAACTTTTAAAGTTAGCATTTTTGGTATTTTATTGTGCTAATTAGAGAGTTTTATAAAATTAGTGTGGATGTTTTTAATTTGGTATTTTGCTAAAGTTAATTCAAGGTTGGCATTTTAATTAGTGGCTAATTATCATTAAGCAAAATTTTTCCTTTGATTATTATCAAACACACACATTCTACACACACTAGAAAACGTGAAACACACACAACACACACTGCACCACTCATCTTCAGATTTTTATTTGAAAGAAAACTAGGGTTCTTACTCCTAGAAGCAGCCGCCCCACTTCCCCATTAAATTCCCAGCAATTTTCGTGTGTTTTCTTCAAAGATTTTAGCGCCACGTTCGTCCCGGATCAATCCTCACGCCATCTCCGCTTCAATATCATCGTTGCGGTATTTTTTAAAAAAATATCAAAGGCACGTTTATTCTATTATTGCTTCATCGATCTCGTTATATTATGCGTTGTGTTGTTATTTATGCGTAAAAATACATGTGTGATGCGTAGAAATTTGAGCAATTATGTTTAGAACACTTTTGAAACCATTTTAGATCTAAAATTTTTGATTTTTTTGTTTTTTAAATACTGCGATTTTTCGGTAGCGTTTTTGAGAAAAGTTTCAACACAAAATTGTAGAACTTTTCGATACCTTCGTTTTGACAGTAAATTCGAATTATTTGGATAAAAATTGAGTGAGTTATTGCATTTTTCGTGGGACTGCTCAAACTGCGTTTTCAGAAAAATTATGTGTTGATGCGTTCTTGAAGTTTTATTGTTGCAGGCTTCGTTGGGGATCGACGGGTGATCGTTCTGCATATAGGTATGCTTAGTATGATGTTGGGTTGGTATTTGGTATGCCGGTGAGTGTCGATAGGCACTTGAACTCGTTACGAGTCGTAGGAAACAATTTGGTGTCAAATTCCATGTTTTGAGTTGTATTTTGTCGTAGGGTGGATATTGTGGCTTTGGGGTGTTTGTACGAGGTTGGTTCAATGTTAGGGTATACTAGGATGGGTCTCGGGATGTCGGTTCATGGTCCGTACAATCGAGTCTAGAATGATAAGCATCGCGTGTATTGAAATTTCATGAGTTTGGACTTCCCGTAAGTACACGGACCCCCTCACGGACCAAGGCACGGGGTTCGTGTCTTTGTTTCCTTCGCAGTGCCAAACTCCAGAGGCTAGACGGACCCGTAGACGGACCCTAGCACGGGGTCCGTGTCCTCACTTCTTTTCGATGTCTTTTTACCCAGCCTAGACGGACCCTTGGACGGACCCTGACACAGGGTCCGTGCCCTTCCTTTTCTTCGAGTATACAGACACAGTATCTACACGGACCCGGACCCGGAGGGGTGCACGGGGTCCGTGTACTCCAGTCTTTTGGGAATTTTATTAGGGGTCAGTTGGGATTTCAGGTCATGGTTTAGTGCAATGTTTAACAAAGTCGAGTCACGGGAATTTAGAACGTCCTAAGGAAAAGATTGAGCTTGAACGTAAGTACGAATACCTACGTCTAAGTTATGCATGTTAAGCTTTTAAATTCAGGTTAGTATGTGCAGCAACGGCCTCAAACGAAATCCAACGAATCCCTCAACAGCCAAGTAAGTATGTCGACATGCAAGAAAATATTTTTAAGATTTTGAGGTATGCTAAATGTCTTGTGACCAATTTATGTATGGCGTTGGAAAGCGTTAAATCATGAACGGGAATCAACCCACCCCGTTAAAGCATGAACGGGTTTAGATCAGGATTGAAAAGCGTTAAGGCATGAACGGGGACCAATCCACCCGTTAAAGCATGAACGAGGATCTCATGTATGTGGCAGTGGGTTCGCTCCTGTCAGCCCAGTATTGTGGTTTAGTCTGATCAGGCGATTTATGTTATGTGTCACTTGCTTTGAAACATGCCTCTACGCAAAATAAAGAAGTTCATGTATGTTTATGTATGTACAAGTATGCAAGCATGTTTATGAAAAGTTTCACATTATGGCACGTCTAAGTTATGTATGTATGTTCATGTTTAGTGTGAGTTCAAGTTTCAAGTATGTACGTTCTATTTTAAAGTTGCATATGGTTTTATTACGTATTATTCGTTACTCCCAGTTTATACGTGTTGAGTCTTTAGACTCACTAGACTTGATCGATGCAGGTGAGGATGTTTTTTAGATGACTGAAGGTGGGGACCAAGGAGCAGGCTTGGACTGAGCGGGAGGCTAGACCCGAGGACCGCCATGTTTTAAGTTTTATGAAAACATTCAATACTTTTGTCAAACTTTAAATTTCAAATATTTTGTTGCAACAACTTGTGAGACGTACAGTTTATCTCTTTTATCGGATTTTGAATGTTCACGTTTCAATTAAGAAAATTTTAAAGTTTTCCGCAAATTTTGAGTAGTAAAAGTACGGTACGTTACACATGATCAGGCTGAGTTTTTGTTGGATCTTGACTCTTCTGATGGTGTTGCTACCTTCGAGAGTACACCTGAATCGGTTGGATGAGATTTTGTTCATTATCATTAAAGATATAGGGGTAGCTGGTCACGAGAGTAGACAATGTTTCTGGTTCAATATGGAGTGTGTTTGGTTCGAGATATTCTGTGATGTGATCCCAATTCTTCACTTCTATATTTGACTTCTCCCCATGAAGTGTATAATTAGGATAGAATGGATCCTTTTCGAAGAACGTGACATCCATGGATGTGTACAGCTTCTTTAAGGTAAGACAGTAATTTTTGTAATTTTTTTGGTTTGGGGAATATCCAAGGAAGATGCATTTGATAGCACGTGGTTCAAGTTTGTTGCGGTTATGGGAATGAAGATAATACAAACAAGATCATATCTAAGGGATAACTAGATACTGATAATTCCAATCCTAGTAATTCAAATATAAAAGATAATACAAACAAGATCCTATCAATCTTGATCATCTTGATAAGTTGATGATAATCCAATATTTTACACCAAGCATCAAGTTTTCCACGAGCAATCAAAGCATATTGATGTCAAAATCCATTTTTAAGTGATATAATTGCAAAAGAAGAAGTGAAGCTGGAGAAAGTCAATACGGAGAACAATGTAGTATATGCAATGGCAAAAGCTCTATCTCAAGCTAATTTTAAGCATTGTTTAAACTTTGTTGGGGTAGTGGAAAGGACTTAACTTGAGAAGGGGAGTACTGGAGATTACAAAATTCAAACAAGGCAAAGATTTGTGGAATAAGTGTCTATCAAGTTGGATAAAAAAACCCTAAAGTAGAAGAGTTGTTGGACTTATTTGAGGTCCTTTGCCAAAACTCAGAATAAGGTCCAATAAGGAAATGGTTCGATAACTTTGATTAGCCATTGGGAGATATATATAACAATTTTTGTGAAGCTTCGTGAGTTCAGTTCTGATTCAATTCATTCTTCTAGCAAAACACAAGGAGCTAAAATTCCCCGGCAAATTCAAGGGAACCAGAAAGCAAATGCAAAGAGGGTTTCTAACAAGTTAGAGGAGAAATAACTCTTACTTTAATTTTTTCAATTTTCTGTTGGGCGTTTCTTGTAATTGATTCTTGAGTTTTTTTTTAAATAAAAGTTAGTGCCTCCCGTGGACGCGTAGGCAGTTGAATGTCAAACCACGTAAATCATGTCTCCAGTTCAATTTTATTTTTCGATTCTTGGTTATTGAATGGTGGTTGTGATTATTCGGTTTAAAGACATCGTGCATGCTCTGTGATTGAGAATTGATTCTGGGCATTTCGAGTTTAAGACATTCTTGTTAATTAGGTGATGATTTTGTATGTGAATCTTAGTTGATCCTATAACATCAAGAATCTCCTTCTAGGTTCATATCAATTTTTCACAACTTTCCTCGATTCATTTAGTAATTGGGCTTAAGCATCATATATATTTGATTTTCTAGAAATGAGACGTTGGAATATACTGCCTACATTGCATCAAGAAAAGTATGTTCACATCTGGGTGTTTTGAAATCTACTATTTCAATTACTGTACGACTAAAAAATTCATTCATGATAAGATGGAAATATTGTTAATCAAATGTTTAGCGACGTCTAATATTACTAAATTTATTGAACTATGAAAACGCCATCCATGAGGTGCTTTGAAATTTTTGAAAAACATATGCTTATTGTTAAATACATTTATGCAAATGAAAATGTATTTTCTAATATAAAATCGAGAATTATCCTACATCCACTTGTCGAGTATGATCTTCTCACTCACTCACCCATTTCCAGAGAATAAGACTAGCGAAGATGAAGCTACGAAGGAGGAACAAAATGAATTTTGGGGTAGATAGAAGTTGATGAAATATTTATGATGTTGCTACATTTTCAAGAAGTCTAGTGATTATTTGTTTAGCTTATTATGATTGGAAATTTTTATGTTATGGTTCTAATTAAAGTTATGAATTGCAAAGACCATATTTGTTTTTGTCATAGACTTTTTTTTTTTTTTTTGGAATTTATGTATTTCATAGACTTGAACATTTTCGAAATTTTAACCACGAATTTTGAAGATGTTCCCATGTCACCGGCTCCATGCTCGGGACGTGACACTAAAAGTATAATATTTTGTAAATATTTTCACATATACATACACAAAGTTATAAATTGCATATATATTTGTGTGTACCTCAGTTTAATGAAAGAGTAAGGTAGTGTTTGGATTGATGAATTTCAAATGTATTATTGTTATTTAGAAAAATAAGGCTATAGATTCAGATACATATCTTAAATGTTTATTACACAATGTTCATGTTAATAATGATTAATTTCTTGTTCACCTAATACTAATTATGTAATTTGAAATTCATTATGTTTTGTAATACTAATGTATTAATAAATAAGATGTTGATTTAATATTTGATATATTGTTTCATTGTAAACATTAAAATTATAATCGAAATATATAGATTTCAAATTTATCTACCCGAGTGAAACCTAAGAGAATAGTTGTAGTAGAAAGAAATTTGTAAGTACTAAAATTAGTTTGAGGGCCTTGATCATGTTTTCAGTGAAATACAACACGCACAGATTTAAAACGCAGTTTAAATAATAGAATTTTATAAAAAAAGAGGTTGCAATGTGCAGTTAATTAATTAGCCTTCAATTTGAAAATTTTTAAATTAAATTTTACACGCAACAATATAATATCTTTTTGTTCTGTTCATTGTATGCTTCTCATACTTGGGAATAACTCAAATATTGTGATCGTAGTTTCGTTCTATAAATATGTACCGATACACATAGTTTGAATCAAGGAAAACAACATTTTTTGTCATGTAATTATTTTCAAAATTTTCAATTTTATCATGTTTTCAGTTAATTCATAATTTTAATTCACTAGCTGCAATTTTTTTTCAATTTTAGTCATTTTTCAATGGAATGCTGACCTGACATCAGATACGTCAGTAATATCAAGTGCACTATCAATAATATCTGGTGTCACGTCATATTTTCTGGTATGACGTAAACATTCTATTGAAAAAAGACCTATATTGGAAGAAAAGGAAAAAAAAAATTGACCATGACACAACCCCAAAAACAGTTGTAGGTTTGAAATAATGAAAGACAAGTTGAATTCGAATAAACATTTCTTCTGAGTGTTTTCCTGCTATTCTATTATTTCACTGCATCAAGTAACAGTGACATTTATACATTCGCAACAAATACCATTTCCAAATACCAACACAGCCAATCGTACTTGAGAAATGATCAACTGCGACTGTTGCCTGATTTCACACTAATTCTATGCTGCAATGTTTATGAAACTGTCCCAAGTATTGAACGATGGTTACAAGTGTAAGCAACAAGGTTTGCATGGACTGCATCCAGTGCTGCATGCGCTAGGAATTAAATGAAGTCATAGATTCAAATCGATTTGTTGTTTTCTTGGCAGAAAATTTATATCTGCTATCTCAATTAATTCATCTCTTCTTTTGATTTCACCTAACTCTGCCATGCACTGTTTCAGAAGAAAAATGTTGAAGATTTCAAGATTTTTAATTGACATATATTTACTCCAAATCATCAATTTTCCCAACCGTGCACCGCTTCAAACCTCAAGAATTGCCCATAAATACCAGCACTTGCTTCCCATACTTCATCAACTCTAGAGACGACTGTGCGTGTTGTATGTGTGTGAATTCTTGAGAGGGTGAAAGAGCGATGGCGAAATCGATTCTTATTTTCATGCTTGCTTTTTTCATGTTGACACATGCAATCGCAGCAAGAAACATTCCCCATGATCAAACAAAACCTACTGATGATGCTTCGGCCCCAGCTGGAAACCAAGAGAATTTGGCGGCCACTGCGGTTTCTCCGGCGGCGAACGGAGTTGAAGATCAAAAGAATTTCATTACTTTCGGTGGAGTTGGTGGCTGGTCCGGAATTGCAGGGGTGATCCCCGTGTTTGGTGGTATCGGTGGGCTCGGCAGTGCGGGTGGGCTTGGAGGACTCGGTGGTGCTGGTGGGCTTGGAGGACTCGGCGGCGCTGGTGGCGGCGGCGCTCTACCTTTACCTTAAATATATATATATATATATATATATATATCGAAGGTTTGCTGAATTTAAGGTCATAATATTAAATATATATGTCATTGTATGGTCTTAGAATTCTTGCTAGAATTCAGTTTTCTGTTTGGCGTTTTAGTTTCTGTAGGTTATGCTGTTCCTTGGGTAATTTGGACTGAAGTACTCACTGTTTCTTGGTCTAATATGTCATGCAGGTCCAAAATTGAATTGCAAAGAACAACATGCATGCATGATCAAAAATATAATTTTTCTGATACTTTATAACATCATTTAAAAACTTTACGAAGTTAGTTTTGATGATACTGAATAACTGTTAACGACGATATTCTATCGATTATTGACCCGATCGAATTACGCAGCTCCTGAATGTAGTTTTTGCCTGGAATACTTGAGAGAGCTTGTGATATTTACATATGCTAGTTTGTCTAAACTCTTCAATGCTTTGGTATTTTTTATTGTTTGCGCTATTAGAGATCGAATGTAACTTTCTATTATGCTTTCAATCAGATTCCAGTAATGAAAATTGTGGGTTATAATTTCAATAGTTTTGCACTCTGTATTAAACATAATAAGACTAATTAGTTTTGCAAACATTTGTAATTAATACATTAAATACTCATTTAATACAGAATCAACTTATCCAGTGATTGCAAATATTTAAAAAATAATTATGAATTTTGTAGTAAATTTATAAAAGAAAAGTTCATAATCACTTTTATAACTAACAATTATTACCTTAGTATGATGAGAGTCAAATTGTGTCCAAATAGTTTGATTTAAATTGCATTTTTCATTTTAACTGTGCCCGTCTGTTTTAGAATCTGAACATCGACCGTTTATATGATCAAAATATATCTACTTAAGTAGTATTTCCAATAGTTTCTCTTCTAAAGAAATAACTAAATTTATAGATTATGAGGAAGTGTGGGAAAATCAGAAGTTGGTAGTGTTTGAAAACAAAAGTGAAAAAAAACTAAAAATCAGAAGTTTGTAGTATTTGGTAAATAAATGATTATAATACTAACTTCTTCTTTTTTTCTTTTTTTTTTCTTATCAAAATCACTTCTGTTAAAGTGGAATCAGCATCAAAGCATCTACCTAGGGGTGAGCAAAATTTCGGTTAAACCAAATTAACCGACCGAATCGAATTAATTCGGAGAAAAATTCGGTTAAACCGAATTAATCGAATTAGTATATATATTAATTTAAATTGTATATGGACATTAAAAATGCATTAGAATGAAACCCAACTTTTCATACATTATAAAGGAACTCATTCATTCAATGATTTTATTTTCAATATTTTTATTTGTTATTTACAAGTTCTCCATTGTTTTTTTTTTTTTTTTTGTTAAAATTTGTATTTTTTAAAAAATATCGGTTATTTCGGTCTTCGGTTATTCGAAAATAAAATCGATTAAATCGGTTATACGTCTATTCGGTTCGGTCGATAACCGAATAGACCGATTGCACCGTCCCTAAATTTCCTACCAACTTCTGGATTTCAATTCTGTTTTTTAGCAACCCCGGTACCACGAATGGCTGGCCAGTAAATTTTAGACCGCACATACTTGTTTACAATTTCCTGAAGGACTGAAAACTAATTATTTTGGGCTCAAAATTGGGTCGAATTTAATAATGATCAATTTGGGCTCAAAATTGGGTCGAATTTATTAATGATCAAATTCAATATATTTAGAGAAGATTATCTCAATAGACTCGATTTGTTTTTATTTTTTAAAACAATCCTCTCCTATGTGTTGAAATATATTGAAGATGATGGTTTTAAAAATTAAACATAATGATCAGGCCTTTTAAAAATTTATCACACTTATTTAAGTAGATATACATGAACTGTATTATAATTATTATTATGAAAAATTATGGGTTTACACTTGAGGTTACACTCAAACTTATATTGTCACGCCTTGATACCGAACGTGAACAACTGAAATTATTCAACAATCACATATCCGTCAAACAACAAGACTCGTAGCAGGAGATTTTTGAAAATATGTTGCAGTTGTGTAGGAATGAGGCACTATAAATAGGCAAGTGAAAAAAGCTAAATGGGGCAACTAAATCATGCACAAAATTCCATCAAATCTCACGGTTGGCCACAAAATCCTTCACTATATGGCTGAATTATTTAGCTACCAAAATGTTGTCATTATTTCTTTAACCCTCTTCTTGATTGTTTCGAAAATAAGGTGCCAAAAACATGGCCGAGTCCTATCGATTTTCTTGTGGAAAAGTTGATGATTTGATTCTATTTATTAAATCTCCTAACTCAAGAATGTATATATTCTTATATATGTATTCAACTAACTCAATATTTTAGTAATATAATCGAAATATATATATATATATATATATATATATGATTTTTAAAGTTTTATTTAAAATTATCCGACATGAGTTTGGTATCAAAGAAATTTTAAAATATTCCAACACATACTATCAACCCTAACCAGTGTAAAGTTAATCAAATTATATTTATAGGGAATTATCTCTGTTTGAAATTGAAAAACAAGATGAAAAAGTAAGTTATTGATGTGAAGTTTTTACCGTAAGTTCACTACCAATTTTCTCTTCAGTTATGATCCTTCTACCATTCGACCTAGAATTTATAGTAAAGTTTCATAAACTACCGTTTTATTCATATATAATGTATCATATTGTGCATATCACATTTAATTGATCATAAATTTGAATTTCTGGAATTATTGGTTCCTGATTAATTATTGATCGACTATTGAATGAACGACTAAATGACTGGAGCCATGGACATCGGTCTATATGTCAGATTGCTAATCCACTAGACAACAAGACTTTAACACCAAAAATGAGTCCAACAAACCACGGTTTTAGACTCGGGTATATATTTCATCTGAGCAACATGATTTCGGTTAGAAAATATGAATTCACCTTGACTCGTAAATGATCGATTGTACGGATCCTACTTGAGTACATGGATAAAGTGCTACACCGAATGTTGGTGGGAACTACTTCTTTAACCGATGATATTCACTTCGGAGTCCTGAACAATCACTGCATTTTACTTGACAATAGCTTCTCATAATGATATGTTAATATTGATACATGTCATATCATATTGAATTATTGTACTAAGATATTACCGTTTGATTTGTTATAAATATTTAAACTCGGTTTACTAAATCCCCCAAAGACTTAATAACTATTTTATCTATATTTATTGTAAATTCAAATACAAGATTTCAGGACTCTGAATAGAAAGATAATTATGAAAATTAATATATTGGCTCAGCAAGGCCGTCAAATTAAGTTTGTCTCATTCAAGATCATACCGATGGTATTTGAGTTATCTTTTGTAATGATCAAAGATTGTGCAAGCTTCCGCTACCGTAAGTGATATATAATATTGATATTAAAAGTCAAGGGCTCACAATAAAAGTGAAAATTAACTTAAAAATTAGAATCTAAGTTTCGAGTAGATATTTTTGGAGTACTTATTTGCTAAATGAGAAATTAATTTCTAAAGTTAGGTCCAATTTAATTAAGCCCATTAAAGTTGTTTTCAGGAATGTAGGGTATTTTTTCCACATTGGAAAATATATTCAATGTAATATTCCTTACATATCATTTAGTGTATTGGCTTATTGTCAAGTCAACTAAGGATAAAAGAGGTGCAACGCAATGATTGGACCCGAGTTAGCACACATGAACAAGGTCGAGCTGCGCTCGAGCATGCACCAAGTTTGCAAAGGGTGCATTGATGCTGCACTTTGAGAGGATCAATGAAGAGCTACAAAAATGAAATGGCCCTCAATGACGTTGCATGTTCAATTATCGTGTATGTGGTTAATGAGATCCTACCTATGTGGGCACTACCCTCACTTCATTTCAACGGGTAAGATCTTGCCACACATACAATTTCAAAAAAAAGTGGGTCCTATATATGCATGGGCAAATCTTGGTCATTCATCCTATCATGGGGACAATGCCTACATAGGTAGGATGAAATAAACCCGTGTATGTGGCAGATGTCATATAACATGGCCGATGACTGACGCCACTGGGACATATGGGATTGAGGGCGGCTGAGAAGGGTTGGATCGCGATTGGATGCCTCGGATCCAAAGGGTGTATTGGTTCGCAATGAGGGTCATCAAATTGAGAATAGCCTAATTGGTGGACCAGAATGTTTCGGAGCGAATGGCAGTATACGAGCAAATTTACACTGAAAGGAGTATTTTATTCCTTCATTATTTGCAAAATTGATATTATCAATTTAAGATTTTGTCTTTCTAGATTATAAAATCTTGCTTGATTTAATTCTAGATTATAATATCTTGGTTGACTTATTTCTAGGTATTATAAGATTTGATTTTAATATGGTATTTATATCTAAGATATTTTATCCTTGTTTGAAAGAGTCTTATGCATATTAAATCTTGTTTCTATTTTGTAGGATTGATTTTAGGGGAAGATAATGTGGCCAAGATATTTTTGCATATATACGGAATACTGAGAGGTGAATGTCACGACTTTTGGAGAAAGACATTCACACAGCTGCTGGAGTTTTTCTGTACATGCACAAGTTCAGTACTTGAGATTTTCGTGTGAAGAATTTGTGTGATTGACTCACAAAAGTGTCGTGTTGCTGAATGGTGTTGAAAACACTCGAAGAACAACACTGATGCAGAGTGTTGAATCGAAGAGTCGTTTCGTTTGATTTTAAGCAATACACGTTTGATTTAGGCATCTAGTATTTAATTTAACTTTTTGATGCAATTTAATTCCTTGGTGTGTCAAGGAATTTGGTTTTGTTATTCTCACTAGTATTGTTTTGATGTGAACAATTTACATAATTTTCTAGTGAAATTTTTTCCATGAGGCATTGTACAAGTTTTATTAAAAAGTTTATGTGTGTGTTAAATATACAATTTTCGATGCATGTTGTGTACTGGTGTTGACAACACCACATCACCACACTAATATCTGATACATACATTATAATTTATTTCATGTACGTTTATGACCAACAGCCCTTTCAAGTGGTATCATAGCCATCGTTTGAGACACTAAGTGATTGACTCTGGTCTTCTGCTGTCTTTACATGAAATATACTAATAGCTTGATGGACGCATTGGCTTCAAGTGCTGCATTTAAACCACCGGTCTTGGATGGATCAAATTATGCTTTTTGGAAGGTCATGATGAGGATGCACATAAAGTCCATCGAGGAAAGAGCTTGGCAATGGGTTCTGGATGGTTGGTCACCACCTAGAACCGTGGATGCTGACGGTGACAGCCGAGTCAAACCTAAGAGTGTGTGGTCTAATGATGAGGTTCAGACCTCAAATTTCAATTCTAAAGCACTCAATGCCATCTTTACCACTGTTGATGTCAACATGTTCAGTCTTATTACAAATTGCATATCTGTCAAAGACGCTTGGAACATTTTACAAAGACACTATGAAGGATTTGAAAGTGTTAGTAGAACCAAGTTGAGGATCCAGACCTCCAAATTTGAGAGCCTCAGGATGGAAGAAAATGAGGTCATTGTTGAATATGATCGAAGAATTTAGGACATAGCTAACTGAAGCTTTCAGTTTCGGTGACCCTTTGTCAAATGAAAGGTTTGTCAGCAAGGTATTGAGATCCCTTCCAGAACGATTTAACATCAAGATATGTGCCATCGATGAGTCAAAGGACATGTTCGCATTAAATTTGGAAGATTTGATAAGCTCTCCCATGACATTCAAGATGAATTTAGATCTACAAAGAAGAGATAAAGGGAAGGCTGATAGGCTCATAATAGTTTGCATTTTTGTTGTCATATATCTCATTGTTACCACTACTAACGTGTTTAATTGACACATTTTTGTGTGATTTCATTGTAGGAGGAAGTTTTCTGCTCTTGTAATAAATTTGGGCTAAAAAAGTGATTTTATACAACAATTAAAGTTGCGGATATAATCTTAGTAGAAAACTTGAAGCAGAAAAATTCAAAAGTGGTTTTTAGACAAGACGTGATCACGCCTTGTGACTACTCTTCAGCTGCCTAATAAGAATCAAGGAATTTTTATATCAAAGAAGAATACTAGATAGAGTTTTTTTTCCATCAAAGGAATATCTTGGACATGCAGATTTTTACCGCATGTTTATTAAGGATTTCTCTAAGATTGCTCTACCAATGTCCAATTTACACCAAAAGGATACACCTTTCAACTTTGGAGAAAATTACAAGGAGGCTTTTGACAAACTAAAGAACATGTTGACCATAGCGCCCATAATCCAGCCACCTGACTGGAATTTTCCTTTTGAAAACATGTGCGATGCAAGAAATTATGCGGTGGGAGCTGTTATAGGCCAGCGAATTGACAAGAGGATTCATGTCATATATTATGCTTCAAAAACATTGGATCATGTGCAGTGCAACTATACCGCTACGAAAAAATAGTTCTTAGCTATTGTTTTTACCCTAGATAAATTTCGATCATATTTGATTGGCTCTAAAATAATTGTGTTTTCTGATCATGCAGCATTGAAATATCTACTGGCCAAAAAAGAGTCAAAACTAAGGTTGATAAGATGGATACTCTTATTTCAAGAATTCGACATCAAAATCAAGGATCGTAAAGGAACTGAAAACCCAGTTGTTGATCATCTGAGGAGACTGGTGAAAGATGACGGTGTTTTGCCTATTTCTTAAGTTTTTCCATATGAGAAATTGTTTAAAGTGACAAGTAGGAATCCTTGGTATGCAGACATTACTAATTATTTGGTCACCGGAGTTTTACCTAACACTCTTAGTAAATCCCGCAAAGTAAAGATTCGTTGTGAAGCAAAATATTATGCATGAGATGAACCTCATTTATGGAAGTTTTGTGCTGATCAAGCGATTAGGAGATGTGCTCCTGAAAATGAACATGAATCAATTTTGGATTTTTGTCATAATTACGCATGTGGTGGTCATTTTGGACCAAAACGAACGGCTAGAAAAATTTTGAACAGCGGGCTATATTGGGAAACACTGTTTAAAGATGTCTATGTGTTCTGTAAAAGCTGTGAGCGATGCCAAAGAACAGGTTCATTGTCCCATAGAAACAAAATTCCCCTGAACTCAATTCTTGTATGCGATATTTCGATATTTGAGGCATGCACTTCATGGGACCATTCCCTTCATCAGAAGGCTATCTTTATATACTGCTGGCAGTTGATTATGTTTTGAAGTAGGTGGAAGCGAAACCTACTAAGACTAATGATTCTAAAGTGGTTGCAGGTTTTATCAAGTCTAATATTTTCAGCAAGTTTTGAATCCCAATGGCGATAATAAGTGATCAAGGAACTCATTTTTGCAATCGAACAATTGAAGCATTGTTGAAGAAATATGGGGTGCATCATAGAGTGGCTACTGCCTATCATCCACAAACGAATGACCAGGATGAAGTTTCCAATCGGGAGATCAAGTCTATCCTAGCAAAGACCGTCAATCCGAGAAGAAAATATTGGAGCCTTCATCTAGATGATGCACTTTGGGCTTATCGGACGACATACAAAACTTCGATAGGATGTCCCTTTACAGGTTAGTCTTTGGAAAAATGTGACATTTACCTGTGGAAATTGGACATAAAGCTTATTGAGCGGTCAAACACTGCAATATGTACTTGTAAGAAGCAGGCGAATCGAGAAAGTTTCAACTGCAAGAGTTGGAGAAGATAAGGTTGGAAACATATGAGAATTCAAGAATTTACAAAGAGAATACGAAGTTGTTTCACGACAATTCAATTTTGCGAAAATAATTTATTGTCGGCCAGAGAGTACTTTTGTACAATTCTCGGCTAAAGCTCATACCAGATAAGCTTTGTTCCCAATGGATTGGACCGTTTGTTGTTACTCATGTGTTCCCTTATGGTGCAGTGGAAATCAAGAGCTTGGATACTGATAAAATTTTCAAGGTGAATGGACATCGATTGAAGGTGTTTCACGAGGATGAACGTGTGGCAAACATGCTCGAACTTGAGTTGGAAAACCACGCTATTCGGAAGTTTAAATGGACGAAAAATGTCGAGCATAACTGTAACGTACCGTACTTTTACTACTCAAAATTTGCGGAAGAATTAAAATTTTTCTTAAATAAACGTGAACATTCAAATTTTGCTAAAATAAATAAACTGTACGCCTCACAAGTTGTCGCAACAACAGATTTAAAAGTTAAGGTTTGACAAAAGTGTTCAATATTTTCATAAAGCTTAAAACATGACGGTCCTCGGGTTTAGCCTCCCGCTCAGTCCAAGCCTGCTCCTCGGTCCCCACCTTCGGTCTCCTCATAAACATCCTCACCTGCATCGATCAAGTCTAGTGAGTCTAAAGACTCAACACGTATAAACTGGAAGTAACGAGTAGTACATAATAAAATCACATGCAACTTTAAAATAGGACATACATACTGAAAACTTGAACTTGCATAATAAAATTGAACATACGTACATACAAACTTAGACGTGCTATCAACATAAACTTTTCTTAAACGTTCTTGCATACATGAACATACTTGAACATACATAACTTCATCATTTTGCGTAGAGGATGTTTCAAAGCAAGTGACCCATAATCATAATTCTCCTGATCAGACTAAACCACAGTACTGGGATGACAGGGACGTATCCACTGCCACATATGAGATCCCCGTTCATGATTTAACGGGCTGATTGGTCCACGTTCATGATTTAACGCTATCCAATCACGATCTAAACCCGTTCATAATTTAACAGGGTGGAGAGGTCCTCGGCCACGTTCATCGACTTCCAAACCCATTCATAATTTGGTCATAAGACATTTAGCATACCTCAAAAAGACTTGAAATATTTTCTTTTGCACGTCAACATACTTACTTGGCGTTGAGAGATTCGTTGGACTTCGATTGGGGCCGTTGCTGCACATACTAATCATGAATTTACATGCTTAACTTGCATAATTTAGACGTAGGTAATCATGCTTACATACGAGTTCATTCAATTCCTTAGGACGTTCTAAAATTCCCATGACCCGACCTTGTAAATCATCGTACTAAACCATGACATCAAACCCTGAACATGCTATATAAAATTTTTCCCAAAGTATGAAGGACACGGACCCCGTGCCTAGGTCCAGGTAGGGGTCCATGTTCGTGTGCTAAAATGTGTCGTGCAGAAGAGGAAGGCACGGACCCCGTGTCTAGGTCCGTGTAAGGGTCCGTGTGTGTGCGCAAATTGACACCGAAAAGAATACAAAGGCACGGACCCCGTGCTCTGGTCTGTGTGGAGGTCCGTGTCCGTGCGCAAAAATGACGATCAAGAATAGACAAAGACACGGACCCCGTGCCAGGGTCCGTGTTCGGGTCCGTGTATTCTCGTTGGACGCGAACTCACAAAAATCATGTACGTGTCATGCTTAACATTCTAGACTCGTTTGTACGGACCAAGAACCGACACCTTGAGACACATCCTAACATGCCAAAACATCGAACCAATTACATACAAGCACCCAAAGTAACGACGTTCACCCTACGACACATACAATTCAAAAACGTGGCAATTGACACCAAATCGGTTCCTACGACTTCTAGTGTATTCGAGTGCCTAACAACACCGAACGACATGTCAAATAACAACCCAACATCATACTAATCATACCTAGACGCAGCAATGATCACCCGTCGATTCCCAACGAAGCCTGCAACAATAAAATCTCAAAAACGCATCAACACATAATTTTCTGAAAAACTGAAGTTTGAGCAGTCCCACGAAAAACGTCATAACTCACTCAATTTTTTTCCAAATATTTCGAATTTTATATCAAATCGAAGGTATCGAAAAATTCTACAATTTTCACTGTTGAAAGTTTTCTCAGAATTCCGACCGAAAAATCTCAATTTTCAAAAGAACAGCAAAAACGGGATTTGAGATCTAAACTTATTTCAAAACTGATCCAAATCGTTTTCCGCTCAAACAACGAACGTCATCCATGAATTTTTACACATAAATAACAACGCAACGCATAATATGACAAGATCGATACAGAAATAACAGAATATACGTGCCTTTTGATATTTAAAATACCGTAACGACGATACCGAAGCGGAGACGGAGTGAGGGTCGATCCGGGACGAACGTGGCGCTAAAATTCTTGAAGAAAACCAACGAAAAATCGCTAGGAAATATAGAGGGATGGGGCGGCTGCTTCTAGGAGTAAGAACCCTAGTAATTCTCCTCTCAAAAGTAATAAAAACTGAATGAAATAAGTGTGTGTGTGTTTTTGATCGGTTCTAGGTGTGTGTAAAAGTATGTGTGTGTGTGTGATTAGTAATTTAGGGAAAAATTGCTTAATTAAATAATAAATAAAACTATTTAAAATACTAACACTCTTAATTAAATCCCCTTATAAAATTAACACACCCAAAGTGCTAACTTTAAAAGTTTCAAACTCTAAAATCACTGAGTAAATAAAATTAGGCTTTAAAATACTACCAACTTAATAAATTAGTTAAAATGTCCCAACCTCAACTTAAAGTAAAATACCTACATTTTAAATTGCCAAAATCAGTCACCGGTCTTTTCCTCGATCCCGCCTCGAGTAATCGCCTGAAACATGAAACTCGAAAAACATTTTAACGTGCATCACATAAACATAAATAATTTAAAATAATGCATTTAAATGAATCATGCATGGCTAAAAACTCAATTTAAACTTAAACAAATGCTTTAATAATTAAATAAATGCATGGGTTATACGTATACTGAATCTGGGCACTACAATAACGACGTAAGAAAATTGCGCTTTTGGGAGGCAACCCAAATTTTTGTTCTTAAAATTTATAAGTTTTTGTTACTTTTGGGCAGAAAAGGTCTTTTTCTAAGGCGTGATCACGCCTTAGAAGAAACGTTCTTCTGACATAAAAAAAGGGTTGTCTTAAACACAAATGAAATCTTTTAACAAGGCGTGATCACGCCTTGTTTGTTCACTTCATTTGTAGCCCCATGACAGTAGATGTCTTTCGGTAAGGCGTGATCACGCCTTGACCGAACACAACCTCTAGTGTTTAAACAAAAAAATAAATAAATAAATAATAAAACAAAAATAGAAAACCAAAAAAAGAGAGAAAAAAAAGGCCAAAACACAGCATATGTATTCGACTAAGGCGTGATCACGCCCTACCCAAATACCTCTTCTGATGTCAAACAAAACAAAAGGGTTTGCAAATATAAATTGAATAAATAAAATTGGATACTTTCCTCACCCTATTTTCGTTTCTCCTTCTCGATTTCTCGCAGGCTTCTTCTTCTCCTCCATCGACCTCCATCTCTCGGTTCTCCACAACTGTGAACGGTGCACCGATCTCATCTTCGCACCTGCCCACTTCGCAGCACAGTGCAGACCACCAACCTCACCGCAGCAGCTTGCAAGGCAGCCGCGCCACTTGATCGAGCAAAACTTACATTGTGGAATCCTCAATAAAAATATGGTTTTGTATGCTCGAAAATTAATCGCAAGTGCACGATGTCAAGTAATAGTATAATGTATGTGATTACGAGTATCGTTCCACTGAAGACTGTATTTTACAATTATTATTTTCAGTTATCAAATCTTTAGCAACGAAATTGGATTGATTGTTTTATTACTACTAACTTTAAATAAAAACTCAATGAACAAATTCAAGAATTAAATGCTGAAACAAATAAGCTAGAATGATTAATTAAATTTCAGTGAAAAATGAATTTTTTGTGAATATCGGTTCACTTACTCCTCGTTAATTAGCTAATTCGTTCGATAGTGATCTACGCCTCCGACAGGATTTCCTATTCAATTGAACACGCCCTCTGTAGCTATGCCAACCTAATTCTATTCAGTGAAGTAATTAAATTTCTTTAATTATTTATCAAGAATGAATCGCATATCGATCTATGAAATCCTCTAGTTTTCGACCCTTAGGACTATAACTATCGCGCGTATCCAATTTCATATGTCTATGTAAATTGTAGATCCACGGATTATACTACTCGTTCTATCACAAGCTATTCTCTCGAAGTCACTGCAATATAAAAACGTTGTTAAAGTTAGCTACGCTCTGAACAACACGATAAAACAATAGTAATATCAAGAATAAATCACAAATCATCACATGAATTAAACAAATCAAAGTTCGGGGTAGGATCCCCTTAAATCACAACAAATATTTAAGTTTAGCTACTCGAATTCATAATAAAAATAAACACAACAATGTTTAAAAGATCAAAACTAAGTTAGAAATACTAGATTTGACGAAAAACGCAAAGACGATGCCCGGAAATCTTTGAATCTTCAATCCAAGCGCGAAAATCCCTCTCCAAGGCTTCTTGTGGCTGCTGAATAATGATGAATAATGTCTGATTTTCATCCTCTCCCTTTCCATATTTTTTCCCCTTCAAAAATAAGGGAAGAAATCGGCAAAAGAAATCTTTCCATTTTTAGGTGGCGCTCGGGCGGTAGAATTTCACCGCTCGAGCGCCACACCCTCTGTAATCTTGCTTGGGAAGTGCGACTCTCGCGCTCGGGCGGTAGAATTTCAACGCTCGAGCGCCGAGTCTTCTGTACATCAACTCTTCGGAAGGCATTTCTCGCGCCCGAGCGGTAGAATTTCACCGCCCGAGCGCCGTGCTCTCTGGACTTCAGTTCCTCTATTCGCTTCTCGCGCCCGAGCGGTATAAAATTACCGCTCGGGTGCCCGCTTTTCTACCCGTTGTCTTCTTGGCTTGTACCTTTTGTCCGATCTCAGTTTTCAGGTCATTTCTCCTGCAAATTCGTCACGCACAAGTGAGACAGGATCATATGCATGGTTTACTCTAAAACGAACAAAATGTAAATGAAATATACATATGCACAATGCAAACACACACAAAATTTATGCGAAAAAACACAGTAAAAACTACAACTATCAACCCCCTCATACTAACCTCTTGCTTGCCCCCAAGCAAGATAGGTTAAAGACCACAACCAAAACGTGAACCAAACCACAAATTTAAAGTGCTAAAAACAACTAAACTGATGGCGAAACAGCAAACTGACATCTCATGCCTCAGCGGGTATTTGAACTACACCCAATTATTCAACTCACAGCATTTATTACCACCCGTTTTTAAAGCATTTTACAGCATTTTGATTTGACCAGAAGATGTGGTCGTGTGTGTGTGCTATGGGTTCACCAGCTCGTGCTTCAGATAGTTTCATTTGCGAATCACGCAAGTCATCAAATCAACAATTCAACGTTTCGCTATCCTAAGTTTTGTTTCTATTCGTGACCAACTAGTCAACACAAAGCGGCAGGATAGCATAGTTGTCTAACAAGGATTAGGGAGTCAATATCCATAGATGTTTCAGACAGTTCAAAAAGATGGGGAGTATACTGATCATTTTCATTATGCACTTGTCAGCATTTTTTTAGCTGACATTCCTCAACACCTTACATCTCCATCTTTTTAGCCTCGGGATAGGATTTCATCCCTTTTTGTCTCCCCCACACCTTACATCCCTTTTTTTTCTTCACATTTTTAGTGCATAATTTTTTCATGTATACTCCCTGGGCTTTGGAAATATCCATTCAGTTATAGTAAAACACAGCTGAACAAATACGATTTTATTAAAGAAATTTCCTTGTATTTACATCTGAGTACATATTTCAGTTGAACAAGAAAGATTACTACAAAGGTAGCATATTTTAAACAACATCAGATATCAGTTGGTTTGTGTGACAGAACTAGATATACCATCAACTGGTTGCTTGACTGCTTGAACTGCTGCACCGGTTGTGAGTTTATCTTGTTAGAGAAACGAGTTAAACTGCCTGAACTTGACTTTTTAGCAGACTAACTGGTCGAGCAGACTCTGACTAAGCTCAACTGGAATGCAGCTGGTGATTTTAATCATCCAACGTCTCAGCATGGATGAGTTTCGTCTGAAGAACAGCTGACCTGGTAGGCTTGCAACTGAAGACTTGTTCAAGGAGCAATTTAGCTAAGTATCTTTGCAGATGATTCTCAGTCCCCTGCATGCTAATTAAAAAATCCCTAATAAAGAGTCTAAAGAAGTGGCTGCAATATTAGTCGCAGAGCCAATCCTCTCAACTCTTTACCAAAGAGCGACATATAAATATTTTCAAATAGTTTTGAAAATAGTATGAGATACTTTTAAATAGCTTTTAAAACTATTTTAAAGTGATATTTTAAAACACAGTTTTCTCCAAATGTTCTTCTTAGAACAATCTGCTCTGATACCAATTGAAGGATCAGTTTTCTCAGCATCTTTGGGATGCTTCAAACAAAATATTCTCCAATGAGCTGCAATAGCTCGTGTTCTAAGAATATTAACACCAATGAATTAAATCGAGTTTGGTTTTAAAACCAAGCAGAAGAGACTCGAAGTAATCCTTCGTGAAGAGTACTGATATATTTAGAAAAAATTTTAACTTATGTAAACTGACTAACTGAAATAAGACAGATTAGTTTTTGCATTCTTCAGTTCAGTTACGGTAACAACTGAACTGACGAATGCTCCAACTGATCAAAACAGTTTGAAAACAATAGTTAATCAGTTAAATACACAATATATGTTTATGGATGTTCGGAGACTTCAACTGCTCCTACGTCACCCCTTCTATCTCCACGGATAGGATCTACTAGAAGACTTTGATTTATATAACTACTTGTACAAACCCACTCAGCTAGGACTTACACTACTGCCTAAACTGAACTCCTAGCTACGACTGAAGGCAGCACCTTCCAGCCAACACTTCTTTAACGTCTATGTGTCAAAGAATACATGCACAAGTTTAACGTCTTTGTGCAAGACTGTTTTTGGATGGATTAGAGAGTGTTTGTGTGTGTGAGAACTGAACGGGGATGTTTTCACACACTGAGGGAAATATGCTTCTACTCTAAGCTGATATATCTGTGAAGAGTTCCCTCTACTGGGCTGAATGTTTCTCTCTTTAAGCTGATATGACTTTGAAGCGTGCCCTTTCTTTTCTCTCTTATGTTGTGTGTATATAGAGTCTTCACTAATCTTCTCTTTAAATAGGTGGGAAGACTGATCGTACATTGAGACTCATTGGTTGTATCCGTTGTATCTTGAATTTGTTTCTTGGACTTTGTGTCTCGACTTTTCGACTGCCCTTCTGAAACGTTTTGTCTTTAATACACTGATGCAACGTCCATTATTGTCTTTTGACTGGATAATGGCTTTGTACCTTCACGTACAGCTGGATTCCACTTGAGAGAGTTTGTCTTCATCCATAACTGAAGGATTCTAACTGATGCTTCGAACCGGTCAGTTGAACTGATCTTTCAGTTGGGCTGGTGAAATCAGTTGACTCGTCAGTGGAACTGATTTCACATTTGTTCAGTTGGACTGATCAGTTGGGTTTCTTCATCAGTTGAACACTTTTTCGGCTGGCCAGTCTTCTGAGGTTTTTCCTGTTGAATTACCTATCAACTGGACAATCAGCTGGACTGCTCAATTGACGTAATCAGTTAGACTGATTCATTTTGTGCAATCAGTTGGGTCTTTAGTTTTGCGATTTAAACATCTCGTAGGTGATCCTAGATGCTGCACACTAAGGTAGATCATTAGTAACATAATTAACAGGTTTTGTTATCACCAAAATCAAGATTGCGAACTTGAAAAGTTCCAACAACTTGTTCCAAATTGAGCTTTCTGATCGGTCAAGTTAACAGATTTTCATTTGGATTATTTAGTTGAGAGATATCATCAAAATACCGAAACTTGCCAGAAATTCAGTTTGTGCAGAATTCAGTTTCAGTTTGCTTCTTATTTTAATAACTTTATACTTGAGTAAATATGTTAGAAATACAACAAGTTTTGTTAATATCAAAATCAAGATTGCAAACTTAAAATGTTCCAACAATCTCTCCCTTTTTTATGATCACAAAACATGGATAAACAATCGATTCAACTAACATATTTCTCCCCCTTTTGTGTGAATCAAAAAATAATATTTTCAAAACATTTCAAGGACAAAATTTTCTCCCCCTCAATATTTAAAAATAATCTCTCCATTAAAATTATAATGAGTTCTCCCCCAATATTTTTGAAATTTTTGAAATTATAAAAGAAGAGGGATAACTAACAAATTTTCTCAATTGCTCATTTTCTGTCGCAGCACATATGCTCTTCCTTCAACGAATAAACTGCTTTTTCTCGAGCATAAGTAGACTGCAAATTTTATACTGCTGTAATCCTCTACGAGTCTAGTTTGCAACGCAAAAAGCAGTTTGTCGTTTGGACACTCGAGCAAAGAGATATGTCATTTTTCCTACAGTCGATGCAAGCTGCACGAAAATTCAGTTTTGCATATATATATTTAAAAAATCTGAAATGTTCGAATTTTAAACATCAAAATCAATTTTAATGTTCTTTCAAGAACAACCCACTCTGATACCAATTGACAGGATCGATTAGGTGGATCATCGTTGAGCTACAATAGCTCGATTCTTGAAATAATGAACACCGATGAATTAAATCGAGTTTGGCTTTCAAACAAAGCGGAAGACACTCGAAATAATCCTTCGTAGAAACCAATTAAACATTTTTTAAAGTATTTAAAATATATGAAAGCTGAATGAGTAAAAATATTTTGGTTGAAGCATTGTATCAAACTGGTATTTGAATAACACATAAAATGCTTTAACAATGCTTCTTTAAAAACAGTGGAAATGAACAGTAATGTAATAAACAAATAGACACAAATTTGTTTATGGATGTTCGGAGACTTCAAATGATCCTACGTCACCCCTTCTTCCCCTTGGAAAGGATTCAATAGAAGACTTTGATTTATACAACTCTTTGTACAAACTCATTCCGAAAGGGTAGCACCCAACTAGAACTCCTAACACTCAAGATTGTAGGCAGCATCTCACAATCAGCATATTGTTTAATTTCTCATATGCAAACACTACAAACACAATGTTTTACATCTTTGTGTAAAGACTTACTCAACTAATATTTGAATTTCAACTCTATTGTATATGTGTGAGGAATTTATCCTTTACAGTGTACATCTCAAATGTATCCTCACACAAGGGCTTGTGCTCTCAAATAGCTGATTTCTTCATACTAACTGCTCATGCTTTGAATCCTCTTTAAAAGCTCTTGTTTAATCTTCTAGATGTTGTATTTATAGACCCCAACAATGATATATACGTTAGATACAAAATATGATCGTTTGGAAAGTTTCTGTACTGTTTCTGAAATTGCAACTGTCGAATTCGCCTTATTGGACAATTTTTCGACTGGTCAACTCTGGTCAACTCAACTGGTCATTCATTTCAACTGATCAGCAGCTGGTTAAGTTTAGTTCAGTTCAGTTGGTCATCTGTTGGTTCGGTTCAGTTCAGCTGGTTCAGTTGATCAGCAGCTGGTTCAGTTCAGTTGGTCTGGTTCAGTTTCAGCTGGTGTGCTTGAAATCAGCCTAACTGATTTTAGTTTGTGCACAACCAGTAGCTTCATCGTCATTTATCAGCATCTTAAGCTTCGATTCAGACTTTGACTTTTGAAGATGATTTGTAGATCGTCGTCTTAACTGATTTCAGTTTGTGCACAACCAGTATACTTAATTGATTCATTTCGATAACCGAGCTGAGAGATATGATGAAAATTCCGCAACTGCCCAAACCCAAGTGATTGTTGTTTTCGTGCAATCAGTTCGGTAATTCAGTGATCCGTTATACCTTGATAACATCCAAATATTCCCAACTGACGTGAAATACGACTTGTTTCAAATAGATTTTTATAATCATTCAAGTTTGTGGATCGTTATTTGGATCATCCAGTTGAGAGATATCATCAAAATACCGAAGCCTGCCAGAAATTCAGTTTGTGCATAATTCTGTTTCAGTTTGCTTCTTGTTTTAATAACTTCGCAATTGAGTAAATATGTTAAAAACACAACAAGTTCTTTTAACATCAAAATCAAGATTGCGAACATGAATGTTCCAACAATCTCCCCCTTTTTTACGATCACAAAACTTGGATAAACAATCAATTCAACTAACATATTTATCCTCATTTTTGTGTGAATCAAAAAATAATATTTTCAAACAATTTTAAGCACAAAATTTTCTCCCCCTCAATATTTAAAAATAATCTCTCCATTAAAATTATAATGAGTTCTCCCCCTATATTCTTGAAATTTTGAAAATTATAAAAGAAGAGAGATAACTAACCAATTTTCTTAATTGCTCATTTTCTGCCGCAGCACATATGATCTGCCTTCAACGAATAAACTATTTTTTCTCGTGCATAATTAAGTTGCAAATTTTACACCGCTGTAATCCTCTATGAGTCTAGTTTGCAACGCAAAAATCGGTTTGTCGTTTGGACACTCGAGCAAATAGATATGTCATTTTTCCCACAGTCGTTGCAAACTGCACGAAAATTCACTTTCCCATATATATGTTTAAAAAATCTGAAATTTTCGAATTTTAAATATCAAAATCAATTTCAATGTTCTTTCAAGAACAACTCGCTCTGATACCAATTGACAAGATCTATTAGGGGGATCATCGTTGAGCTACAATAGCTCGGTTCTTGACATAATGAACACCGATGAATTAAATCTAGTTTGATTTTCAAACCAAGTGAAAAACACTCGAAATAATCCTTCGTAGAAACCAATTAAACATTTTGTAAAGCATTTAAAATATATGCAAGTTGAATGAATAAAAATATTTTGGTTGAAGCATTTTATCAAACACTTGGTATGCAATATTTTGGTGTTTGAAGAACACATAAAATGCTTCAACAATGCTTCTTTAAAAATAGCGGAAATGAATAGTAATGTAATAAACAAATAGAGACGAATTTTTTTATGGATGTTCGGAGACTTCAAATGCTCCTACGTCACCCCTTCTTCCTCTTGGAATGGATTCACTAGAAGACTTTGATTTATACAACTCTTTGTACAAACCCACTCCGGAAGGACAGCACCCAACTAGAACTCATAGCACTCAAGATTGTAGGCAGCACCTCACAATCAGCATATTGTTTAATGTCTCATATGCAAACACTACAAACACAATGTTTTACGTCTTTGTGTAAAGACTCAATCAACTAATATTTGAAGTTCAACTCTATTGTATATGTGTGAGTGATTGTGTGTGAAGAATTTATCATTTACAGTGTACATCTCAAATGTATCCTCACACAAGGGTTTGTGCTCTCAACTAGCTGATTTCTTCATGCTAGTTGTCCATGCTTTGAATCATCTTCAAAAGCTCTTGTTTGATCTTCTAGATGTTGTATTTATAGGCCCCAACAATCATATATACGTTAGATACAAGAATATGACCATTTGGAAAGTTCTGTATTGTTTCTGAAATTGCAACGATCAATTTCGCCTTGCTAGACATTTTCCCGACTGGTCAAATCTGGTCAACTCAACTGGTCGTTCAGTACAACATGTCAGCAGCTGGTTTAGTTCAGTTCAGTTGGTCAGCTGTTGGTTCCGTTCAATTCAGCTGGTTCAGTTGGTCTGGTTCAGTTCAACTGGTTCATTTGATCAGCAGCTAGTTCAGTTCAGTTGGTTTGGTTCAGTTTCAGCTGGTGTGCTGAAATCAGCCTAACTGATTTCAGTTTGTGCACAACCAGTAGTTTCATCGTCATTTATCAGCATCTTAAACTTCGATTAGACTTTGATTTCTGAAGATGATTTGTATATCATCGTCTTATCTTTCCAACGTAAACTGAATCTCTTTATTTCGATAATCGAGCTGAGAGATATGATGACAATTCCGCAACTGTTCAAACCCAACTGATTGTTGTTTTCGTGCAATCTGTTCGGTAATTCAGCGATCCGTTAGACCTTGATAACATCCTATTTTTCCCAACTGAAGTGCAGTACGACTTGTTCCAAATTGCGTTTTCTAACCAAACAAGTTGGCAGATTGTTATTTGGATCATCCAGTTGAGATATATCATCAAAATAACGAAACTTGCCAGAAATTCAGTTGTACAGAATTCAGTTTCAATTTGTTTTTTTTTTTTAATAACTTCACACTAAATAAATATATTAGAAACGCAACAACAAGTTTTGTTAACATCAAAATCAAGATTGCAAATATAAAATGTTCCAATACAAGATCGCAAGGGATGTGATCTGAACAGCCATATTCAAATCTAAGGACCTGGTGGATCCCTTGGATGGTTGTGATCATCTGGAAGAAGTGCGATCTGAGTCGTTGATTTAGACATAGACGCAGCATATAAAATTTGATGAAATGGTGTGATCCATTGGTTGTAGCAGGATGCGATCTACACCATTAAAACCATCAAAATTTGATGGTTCAAATTCCAAGAGACGCAACAATTCAAAGAAAAATATATATCTCTTTGAAAGAATATAAACATGTATCTTGTCTACAAAATGAAATTCATTCACAAATCAGAAAATTCAAAATATATGCAAATTGTCCAATACATATTGTTTTATAATATGTTCGTTATGTTCATAACAGAGTCCAAAAAGCATCTAAAAGTTTAGGTCTTGTGATTTGGAGTGCTTTTATCACAAGGCATAAATTTTTGTAACTTGTGAGATAATATAGTCAAGTTCTATAGGTATCGTATTTGAGCCAAATTCGTCTTAAAGAATTATACTCCAACTTTAGCATACGCTCAGTGTGTTTTATGTTTCATTTCAGAAATTGTTGCAACATCTACTATAACAACTTTCTATCTGTTTCATTTTGCAGCATATACTGGTACTAATAAGAAATTAGACACGAAGCTCTACAAAGAACATAATTTATTGAACCAAATTTTTACGGAATTTGACACTATTTGTTTAGCTTCTGGCATTTGAATTTGTTTTGCTTTGTTTCTATTATTTGAAACAAGTTTTCTATCAAATTTTGAATTTTTTTTGTGAAATCACTCTTTTGGGGAAAAAAAAAAAAGAAACCATTTCTCAGTCTTTTTTTTTTACCAAATGCATAGGGCGCTGCTTTTTTTTTTTTTTTGGAAAAGAAAATTAGAGTTAATTGTTTACACGTATTCGAACATAAAATTGCACTATCGAAACTTCCATTCAATTTGATAAATCAGATTCAAATCCAATAATATTTAAATTAGCTCAAAAATTCATAAGGTGCCTCGATTTATTCACTAATATGTATCTTTTTATAATATATTTTTTAATAAAAAGAACATGTGCTTGACATAATTAGATAACAAGAACCACAAAACCCATAACCGCTCCATAAATACAAGACAACCTCGAACGACCCCATTTATGAGTTCCATCTGCATCACTCTATATTCCCGTCCTTTACAATAAATATATGTAATGAGACACCTTTTACATTTCTGATTTAACTTGGTCTTGAGATATCAAAATAAATTTATTTATATATCCATCATGTTAATATTTTATTACAAAAACTTGTGTGAGACGGTTTCACGGGTTATATTTTGTGAAACAGATCTCTTATTTGGGTCTTCCATGAAAAAATATTACTTTTTATGCCAAAATTATTACTTTTTATTGTGAATATCGGTAGGATTGACTCGTCTCACAAATAAAAATTCGTGAGACCGTCTCACAAAACATCTACTCTTATTTTATTGGTTCTAGATCTTTCAATCTTATTATTATCTCAAGAAGATATAATAAAATATTTTTAAAAATTTCTCTCTATATATAAAAATAATTTTTATATTACACATTCCGTTTCTCGTATACATAATGTTCTTGAAATGATATCCAAGTTAGTAGAATAAGTGAATATTTGACTAATGATAAGAGGTTAGATTCTCCATATCAACATTTTTTCGAGTGAATATGTCGCATAAAGTTTTCCAATATGATTTATCTTACTAATATAATTTGTAGACTATTGTGTTAATTTAAATTTATTGAATGTACATCGGAGAATAACAATTGAATCTACCCTACTTTTTTTCAAAACATTTTTTCAAGACTTCTATCTGCCATTCAAAATATAATCACAAAAACCCAACTTTTTCCTTTCTACCTTTTCATCTTTTTAACACAGCCATCAAATCAACCTCAAAAATTTATAATCAAATACAAATTCAAAAGTATACAAAAACAAAATAAGAACTTCACTCAAAAACATTTAAATTGAAATAAATAACTAAATCCCATACTCGCAAAATATTTGGTAAACAAACCACGTGATGCTATAAATTCATTGACTTTAATGGGAACATTATTAGGCATTTACTTCGCCTACATAAATTAACGGTTGAATTAAGTTCCAACTTCAAAGCCCTTTTAAATTTATTTCAATATCATTAAATCATCGAATTTCATATTTCTTTATATATGTTGATAATCCAAGAACTAACATTTGACTATATCGTAAGAGAATAAATATTTCATTTGTAGCATAGAATAATCTCTATATTGCGCGCAAAAGTATACCAAAACACGAATACAGATATATAACAAGAACGACAATACATACTAATATGGACACTTGCAGTTATATATACACAATACACGTCTAATTACCAAATTGTTGCTAGTCAAATCCACATAAATTTTAAAAAAAAAACAAACAAACAAACAAGAAAAAAGGTATATTTAGTTGCAAAAACAGACAATTTCTTTAGCAGATTTCCCATTCTAAAGCATTACCAAACATATTCTAAGTCAAAAATCCCTAAAAGATTTTCGTTAAAGGAAAACAAATAAGGCTTGACTAACCATCTAGTCCATACAACAAGACCTACGCCAGTTCCATAAAAAAAATAATGAAAGACAGAAGCCTAGAAGACCTAATCTAACAAATTAAACTAAAATCAAATTCCGAAAACATAGAATGTAAACACTGCAAGACCTGTAGAAAATGCACCAGCCCGTATCCTACCCTATGTCCATATGAGCCCGGCTTCCGGGGATACCTTCTCCTGTTAGATTCTGCCTTCTCATCTCAACCACCTTTCTATGAGAGTTTGAGTGCAACAAGCCGGAGAAAGTAGGGCTGCTCGCTGGGCGATACTCCGGAAGTAAGCGTCCAGATTTGTATCGAACTCCACATGCGTTGCAGAGTGTCTTTGGCCCCATTGGGCCAGCACGCCACTGTGGGGTCTTATCAGCTTGGCAATGAAAGCACCTCCTCCCCATACCAGCACCACTGTTTGTTGGTGGCAACAAGAGAGGTGATTCTTGTTTGATCTTGGCGTTTAACTGGTTCACTCTTATGAAATGTTGGCTTGGGAATTGACCATAGCCCGACCTTTTTCTAGTCCGTTTCTTGCTTCGGCTACGCACCGGATGGTTAGTAGGGATTTTGAAGCTGCCACAGCAGCTTGCCACGGTACTGCCGTTGCCATTGCTATTTGTATTGCTATTGTTGCTGCTGCTGCTACTGTTCTCGAGTACAGATACTGGGCTTAGGTGGTTTGCCACGAGTTCTGGATTGTCAGATAAAATTCCAAAGCAACTCTCCACAGTTGGGAATGCATCCTTATCTAACAACCACTCAAGTTCCTCCTCCACAACCACCTGAAACATATTAACCATAAATCTCATTGACAATCCACTCGACCAAACTATTCAAGATTGCAACTTTTATACACCAATTACTGAAATTTAAAAACTTATACTTCTGTAAACAAGATTCCATCATAAATCATCCACGAAAACTAACGATGAGTTGCTCAGAAGCAATAAGCTGACAAAATTTTGAGGATAAAACTTGCATATTTGGAAAAATAATTACAGTCTTCTCTAAACGTGAATAATTCCCTAATATTTTTCTTACCTAAATCAAGACCCAGTAGCTAATTCTACAGAGGTCAACAGAGCACGAAACTCTCGTACAAAATCAATCGTTCTTTCAAGAGACCATGTTTTCAAATTTCCCTGACATTGAAACATGAATTGAACATGTTCTTGTGATTTAAAAACGTACAGTTTTAAATGACTATCTCGATTTGAGCAGAAACGATCTGACCCAAACTTTTACATCAAAGAAGCCAAAATATTTCAAGATTGAGTTAAAACCAAAAAAATGATTTTAAATTTTTAAAAAAATGTCAAAGTTTGATTCTTTCCATGAAATAAGGTCAAAATATTCCCAGTGGATACTTGCAAGTGGACACATGTAAGAATAATACAGAAGATGGACAAATATGTCTTTGCAAAGGGAGGAATTTTCCACTAATTAATAAAATTTGGAAATATATGGTACAAGAAGCATATGGCCAACATATCACCATATTGATAACGACTTTAAGCATTTATTTTACAGCTCATCTCCACATTGTGGAGAACGATGATAATCAAGAATACAAGAAACCCCACATCCCCAAAATGCCCTCCACATTTCACCAATTTCCTCTCCCCTTCAGATTAAATTTTTTTTTAAAAAAAATAAATTTTAAAATTGCAAAATATATTAATTCACTTCACAATAATAGAGATGTGGTTGACATGATTTTCTGAGCACATGAACCGGGTGGGTCTCGGAGTTGACTCAGGCCTCCATCCGGACCAACTCGGAATAACTTCCGGGTCGACCCGGTTCCGGTACCCAGTGACGGAACCGGCGAAGTCTCCGCCGAAATCGGTAATATCCCCGGCACCATTCCTCTCAATTCGCACGCGGAGAACATCAACATCCAAACATGAAAAAACTTACAGGAAAGCCTCCCCTGTTCTCATGGCTGATATCCGGCTCCGGGTTCCAGGACTTCAGCGACGAGGAAGAAACAGACACGCCGCCGCCCTTGGTATTGAAAAGGGTCTTCGAGCCTTCTTCTTCTCCTTCGAAAGTGAAGTCCAAAATGTCGAAACACGCTTCGTTTGGGTCCATTTCCGCCATTTCTTCTCCCTTTCAGGTTCTGGGTCGGCTTTTGTTTCGAAACCAGAGAAGTAAAATGGTAGGTTTAGAGAGAGAACTCTCTTTTTCGGAAACTGCGTGAGTGATTTACTATTATTATCGTAATTTTCAACGAGGGGTTTTTTTTTTTTTTTTTTGGGGTATTTTTTCAGTGGAATTTCTTTCTTTCTTTGATCAGAGGATTTATACTCTGCTTTTGGTGTACGATGTGCATATCTGTCTTTTGCAATTTTATTTTGACTTATTGATAGGGTTTGGACCATCATTAGATTTAACTTTTTGAAAAATTTTAAAAACCTTTTTTTGAAATCCAGAGATCATACGCGCATTATGTTTGTATATATAAATTAATATTTATAAAAATAATAATTAATTAAAATAATTTTATTATGGTGTTGTATAATATTTATTTTATTATTATGATAATAAGACAAATTACTTTTAAAAAATTCTGAACAAAATAAAATAAAAATAAAAAAAGAGAAGAAAACTGTCTGACCAAAAAACAAAAGACAAAAATTTGTATGACACGATCTCATGGGTCGTATTTTGTGAGACAGATTTCTTATTTGAATCATCCATAAAAAAATATTATTTTTTATGTTAAGAATATTACTTTTTATTGTGAATATCGGTAGGATTGTCCCGTTACACAAATAAAGAATTGTGAGATCATCTCACAAAAGACCTACTGAAACAAGAAAATGCAATTGGTTTTGAATTTCAAATTTCTTGGTATGAGAATATTTTATAATAATTTATTTTTCTTTCTTTTTGTTTTAAATGAAATGATTGATCAAACTACATATATTATAATTTGAAATGAATTTTTTTTGTCGAGATGCAGAGAACCAGAGATATTATTTATATAATAATAAAATAAAAAATTTAAAATATAATAAAAAAATTTAAATATTATTTTATAATTTTAAATTTAACTTATAATCAGCCTGCAAGTTGACATTTTCTGAAAATAAACTAATAATAACTTCATTCGTCTAACTACAGATTTTATTTATTATTTTCAATATAAGTAATAAATATATCTACCAAAATAACTTAGTTCTTCCTATAAAAATATATATCTACCAAAATAATTTTAAAAATATTCAATAAATTGAAGAGATGTATAGTAAAACTGAATAACTACAAATAACAAATACTAATTTTTTATGTAATAAAAAATTAATATTTGAATTTATATACCTTTTGTGTATATAAAATTTTCATCGTCAATAAGAAGAATGACAATTATTTTTCATTTGTAAAATGTGGTATCTAGTTAATGGTAGAAAGTCTTGAGAGATATTTTATTATTTATTAATATTAATTTAAGTGTACAATTTTAAAAGCCTAAAGATATCTATATTATATATAAAGTGTTAGAATATTTATTTTACCTTAAATTTTCGATGATTGACAAAATATAAATATCTAGCAGTTACAGAAAACCAACCGCTATATTGTTCTGTATTTTATGTTTCCGGCCGCTGATGCAAAGTCCAGCCGCTCAAGTGTTTTATTCTTCAACAGTTGCAGGTCATCTAATATCCAATCGCCATGCATTAAATAAAGATTGTTACTATCTAACCGTCGGTCAGAAACGTGCAAAGTAAAGTGGATACTCTACTTCCAATTTTTCTGAAACTATAAATTATAGTACAAGGAATAGTATCCCAACAACTCCCGATGGGACATAAAATTTCTTAAAATGTCCAAAGTCAATGTAGTTCTTAAAAAACATGAGCTATAAAGTTGCAAAAGCAAAGAAAGATTAAATGGACATTTAATGAATGTACATCGCCATAAAGCGATGATTCCATTCTGTCAGGACCTAGTATAAGTGATCGTTGAAAAGCTTTATCTGACCATTGAAGCCTTCAACTATATATAGATGCAGATTCAGTTTCAAAAGAAGAAAATAATATATAACTCTGGTACATCTTTCAAATATGCATTATCATAAATCTTTGAGCGCTCCTACAAGAAATACTTCAAGTTCGCTCAACCAGCACACACTTATCAGATTAGATCAATTCTTCTAAGGATCATTTTGTGCTACTTCACTAACTCAAACGTTGTAAGCTAACCGTTGCTTATTGATTTAGTTGTCCGGTGAATTGTAGTTCTTAAAGAGACAAATTTGTAAAACAATAACTAAGATTTCAACTTATTCATTTGATAATCCAAGTTGAAATGAGTTGTTATAAGTTGCTTGTAAAATCAAAGTCTTGTAATAGAATCATTCTTAAGTGGAAGAAGTGGTGATGTAGAAATATTTGTCTACAAACATACATAAAATATTGTCTCATTTACTTTACGCATTTATCTTTATTGCATTCTAGATTTCAAGTTGTTGCTTATTATATGCTGTCTTGTTTAAATATATAAAATCAATAGCTTAAATCGAACTGTTTCTGCAATTATGTATTTTTAGTGATTCAGTTAAGTTAGTCGTTCAAAGATATTTGTTTTAATAGCTTTAAAATTGTTTAGGACAACTCATTTTCAATGAAAATATTTTAAAGAGTTTATTCAACATCCTCTAAACTCTATTCTATCTCAATATAAAGGTTGAGACCCTTAATAGTCCGACTTTGTGACACCAATTAATTTTTACGAAAATATTATATCCATTCATATAAGTAATATTTTTTATATAATTTACTCATAACTACAATATCTAATACACTTAAAAAATTCAAAAATTGACTTGTTTTCTCTACAAATTACATATTTAATATAATTTCATTATCTCTGTCCAAATAATAATTAAAACTATAATAAAATTTTACAAATAAACTCGATATATTAATGATTATGATAATTATTCATATACATAATAATCATTATTCACGTGTGCTTCGTTCGTTAATTTTAATAATTCCACATCAACATTTAAAGGGCAACTGATTGCAAGCTTGCGCCCCTTGCCTCTGGGTAGAGCAACCCTGTATACATGGGTAAATAATTAATAAGGTGTTCATGGTTCGGTTAACCGTCCGAACAGAATCGAAATCGAAAATCTAGTTTGAACCAAAAACCCGAGCCATTAATTCGGTCTGATTTTTCGTTTTTTAGATTTTCGATCCAGTATGATTTTTTAACTCAGTTAACCGAACTTAAAACAGACTTTTTCATTTAAAAACAATTTTTATTTTTTTATTATAAATATATATAAATAAAAAGTAAAAGAAATAAAAATTCGAGGTAAACCAAAACACCGAAAATCACTTAACTGAACTGTGGAATTTTTTGGTTCGTATATTGGTGAAATTAACCGAATTTCCTATGCGGTTTGGTTCGGCTAAGATGAACACCTCTAATCAATAATACTATATATATATACCTTGTTCCCAAGTATACATACTATTGAACCAAGGTTTCAAAATATTTACATCTATTCGGAATCGTTCTTGGCGGTATTAGCAGATGATCAACAATTAAAAATTCTTGGCGGTACTAGCAGTTGATAACCTTGGTCCGAAACGAGCTATGGATAGCTATGGAAATCCGAGCGTCGCTTGCTTCAACTAATTTTAATTCCATCAAACATATGCATCGATCGACAAATCTAGTCAAACACCATTTGGCTCACGACATTCTCAGTTTTTCTCTATCTTTCGAATGCCTTAGTGTATACTTCACTCGGTTTAACATCCAGCGAATTAAGGTGGAGCAAAACTTTGTATTTGATGAAAAACAATTACAAGCGTAACGATTTCTATAATTCTATAATAAATTATAAATAAAAATTATAGAAATGATATTAAATAGTGGCATCAACATATATGTCCACAGGATTAGACGTAGACGGCCTCTGATGGATCATGCCACCCAATGTGAGATACCCAATGAAAAGAAAACACGTTGAATTTTACTTTTAAATAAATAATTAGGAACCCTAAAGTGGACCCCACAATTTCATGTATGTCTTCTTCATATTATTCTTTATTATTAAAAAGTTTTAAATAAATTTTTTCAAATAATAAATGGTTTTATTTTTTATTTTTAAAGAAAAGTTTGTTAGTATTTGAAAATTTTTTTAAAATTATTTTATCATTTCATCATAATAACATTTTTTTACTAAAGAAAATTTCTTTTTCAGACAATATTATGGACTTCAAATTTTTTCTATCCAAATATCCGAGTTCCGTTTATTTGGATTGATGAGATTGAATAAATAAATAATATTGTAATTATTAAAATATTTAACTATGATATGGAATGATCTTTGAATAAAAAAATATCATTGTTTGGTTTATCTTGTGGTTTGATTGGTAAAAAAATATATCTGTCAAGATTTTGATTAAGATTCAGTATCCACGGGTTTCTTTTTTTTTTTTCTACAGCCCTTTGACACCAACTTATGTTGTGTTTTAACTCCCTACAAATGATCATTTTACTATTTTAACCTTAAATATTTGAAAATTTTCTTATCTACTCATTTATTAACTCAATATATACATTATTTCTTATGCGTTTATTTTTTTACTAATAATTCAACTAAAGTTAACAGCAGAAGAATTTGCTTAATGGTATTGAATGATGAAAATTTTGTGTTTTAAATTGATGACTGTAAGGAAAATATATTTAGAAAATATAAGTATGTAGTTGATTGAGTGGTACCAGCGTAGTACGATCACTTAATTGTTTTGACATTTATATGCTAGTATAATTAATGTGCTATTTAGGTAACATTAATATGATATTTAATATTAACGATTTGTTATTTTATATAATTGATCTGATGTTAATATAATTTTTTTTAACAATGATGATATCATTAATTTGATATTTGATATCGATGATATTTTTTTTAACAATGATGATATCATTAATTTGATATTTGATATCGATGATATGTTACTCGGTATGATTAAAATATTTTGGCTCATATTTATAACACAATAGAGTTTTTTTTTTATATAATGGAATAAGTGTATTTATGAGACCAAATCAAGTACCTATTGACTTATTTAGGTATCTTTGAGGCTAAATCAAGTACCCATCGACTCGAATTAGGTTATTTAAGTATTGATTTAGGTATTATATTTTGAATTCACGATACCACCAATAAAAGCCACTCAACATCAACTGCGTAATATATTTTTTACATCCCCAAATAATGATATTTGCGATGCCAAATCAAGTACATATCGACTAGAATTAGGTACTTCTGAGGCCAAATCAAGTACCCACTGAATTGAATTAGTATTCTAAGTACCAGATTATGTATCTTATTTTAACTTCACAATGATACAAATAAAAGTCACTCAACATCAACTCCGCAATATATTTATTTACATCCCTAAATAATGGAATAAAGGTATTTACAAGGCCAAATCAAGTATCTATTGACTCGAATTAAGTACTTATGAGGCCAAATATATTACCAACTTACTCAAATTAAGTACTTTAGTACTAATTCATGTATCATATTTTGACTTTACGGATGTCATCAACAAATCTACTCAATATTAACTCCGTAATATATATTTTTTACATATCCAAATAATGAAATAAGGTATTTACGATGCCAAAATCAAGTATCTATGGAACGAATTAAGTACTTTTGAGGCCAAAAGCCACTCAAATTTTTTTTTTTCAAATCCTCAAATAATGGAATAAAGATATTTAAAAGACCAAATAAAATATCAATTGACTCGAATTAGATACTTTGAGTACCAATTTAGGTATAATATTTTGGTTTCGCGTATGTCACCAACACAAATCACTCAATAACAAGTATGATAAATTTAGGTATAATATTTTGGCTTCGCGTATGTTACCAACACAAATCACTCAATAACAAGTATGATATCAAATTAAGTATTCATTTTTTATTTAATGAATACAACAAGTATTGTGAATGAATATTAATGATTATTATACATGAATAGTCCTTAGCATAACGAATGATCACAATCAGTTTAGCTAAATTCAGTTTCAGTTTCCTTCTTGTGTTTGCAATTTCACACGTTAGTAAATATGTTAGAAATATAATAACAAGTTTTGTTAACATCAAAATCAAGATTGCGAACATGAATTGTTCCAACAATTATATTGTTTGCAAGATAAATGTTTAGGGACTTTTAATGTCGACTTATAAAAAATGATTTCTCAATTTTCACTTTTTAAAAAAAGTATTTTTATGTTTCTTAATCCTCATTTTTTCCTTCTGCTTAATTTAATCCAATCAATAAACTGATATCTCGTTATTCTGATTCATCAAAAGTAATTTTGATCTTTTGATAAATAAATAAAAAATTCTAGAAACTTTTACCACCAACACACACTAAAACTCTTTAAAATAAAGATATTTTTGGTGTTTTATTAAAAAATTAGTATTAGAATCACTTATTTACTAAACAATTCACTTAAAAAAAATTCAATTTTTCACTTTTATTTTCAAACACTAGTCACTCGTGATTTCTTCCCACCTTTTCAAAATCTGAAAAATTCATCACTTCTATATGAAAGCAAAGCATAACATTTTTCAAACTCTCTCTTAGGGTCTTTTATTGTAAATAAATGTGTAGAATATTTTAGGGAGTTGATCTCAATTGTTAAACTAGGAAGATCTTAGCCATCAATTCTTGTAGGTAGCTTGTATATATATATAGGGGTAAGAGTTAATTTGAAAGACACAACACTTAAATCAATCAAAATTCATTTGAGTGATACTTCCTTTCTCTACAAAATCTGAAAGTTACTTGTAGTTTACTCAAACACAGTCTCTCATCAAATATCACTTTTTAAGGTTGTTTTGCTAGAACTTCAGGAGAAGAAACTAAGTGGGGAAGCCTTAGAAAGGTTAAGTCTATCACATTGAGCTAGAAATATACTATTAGTTCCATCTTGATTATTGAATATTTTTGGAGTAGAGCTTGAGCTCCTCACTAAAGTTGTAATAAACTGAAGTGCAATCATGGCAAATGATGATTAAAGGTCCAAAAACTTGAATGGAAGTTCCATCTTGAGTTTCTACAAGACTAGCCAAGAGACGTCATAAAATCAGCACAGAGAAAGCAAAACAATGCCACATATGTGAGCGAGTTGGTTAAAATATCATCCTTACATTCAAGTTTTTGAAAAAAAATTAGAATGAGGAGAAAATAGTGTGAATTTTTATTCAAATCAAACACACGTCAAACTTATATCAGGTCTGCTCTCAGTTAAACACAACATGACTCTATCAAACCACAATACATACTTACATTCATTGATTGTGGGGACCCGGACAATAATCATACTCTTAATCATTATTAGGACAATTTAATCAATTATAATAAACAAGGTCTAAATTTTTTTAAAATGCGGAATGTAATGGGATTCAATCTAATATACATATCAGTATTAAAGTACAAGTCTTGTACTATATATACAATCATTCAACTAAGATTTAACAACTAAATGTCAAGTGTCCAAACCCTATCTCTAATCCAAGTCCGTAGTCTCCACTCTAATCACGATCTATCTTCATATCCTCGACACTGAACCTGTCCCACCTGTTGTCATGCACACATACAAACACGACAACAGCCGGATAACTCCGGTGAGAATAAAATCCCAGTATAAATCAATGAAACATGCAATCATATAAACAATGTAAAAGCAGATAACAAATATCAGTAACATGTATCAAATCTGAAACATAATCAATATGAAATTGTAAATCATACTCGTGACTCCACGGCTCAGACTAGACTCAATCCTAGTCTAGGGATCCCGGTTTCCAGATGTTGGCATTCCTATATCGACCAACAGTAATAGAAGAAACTCCAATTCTATCCACATCGATATAACCAAACATCCAGTATCTTGACCTATCCGTCACAGACTTTGGCACTATCGCGAATTCACTATCCTGTGACATCGTGCAATGTGCCCGTGGCGATCCCACCACTATCAGCCACTTCTGTCACAAGATCACTCATCTAATACTCATCTAATACGTGCTTTCTATAAATCAATAGAACAAGCATATCAAATCAAATCAATGCATATAATAACAATAAGTATGTGATTTAGGGAAACTCAAGTATATCCTACTTGAGTCGATCTCCCAATACCACATTGACTTATACCTTTCTTTTATTGCAGTTCTGGTGTCGTTCCTGTCTGGAATTCAAAATCTGTCAACCTTCAATCTGGCAATGACAATATCAATAATACCATATCAATATACCGCTCAAATCAACACCAATCTGATTAACCTGGATTTAATTCAAAATCAACGGCATAATGGCACAACCCCGCTATCCCGGTCAATACCACATCAACGTATATCAATTTCAATCAATAACCCATATCCAATATAATCTGTAATCAATCCATAATCCAAATCTGTCCAATATCAATTGATATATTCTGAAAAATCATAACAATTTCATAATCAATCTGTTTCTCAATCTGACTTCGATTCTACGATGTCTAACAACACTAGCATAATTTCAAAACATATCAAAACAGTAACAAAACTTACGTCCAGTTGTAGCCTGCATCGATAGAAACACAGTACTGAAGTCGGATTCAAAATCAGACGGACGGATTTTGCACAAATCGAATTCTAGTATCAAGGATTAAGGCTTTTTCCCCAGACTTCCGTTTTCTCCTTCTTGGTCTGCTGAGGATGAAGCAACGTACATATATATATATTGCATGTTGTTGAGGACAAATGGCTTAACCTCCACTCAGCACGTCTTGCGCTCGGGCGGACATAAAGTTCCGCCCGGACGCGGAACTCACGGCCCTCGCATTTTATACAAGCGCGCTCGGGCGGCCAAAGACTTCCGCCCGGGCGCGAACTGTTCGGCTTTCTCCTTTATCAAGTGGCGCTCGGGCGGACAAAAACCTCCGCCCGGGCGCGAAACATTCGGCCCAAAAGATTATACATTTCATATGTTTGCCCAATTTGGTCTCGGACTGGCCCGGCTATAATCATATCAATTCATACTCAATAAATCATATCAGATTACGATAATCAAATTCTCGGGCATTACATTGATGTTCTCGATTCATCTTCATCGAGTTTCCTATCAAGTTTGGTGTACTTGACTCGGTTAATGAAGATATCATTATCCAGTTGCTTTACTTGCAATCCCATAAGAAATGACATCCTTCCTAATATGTTCACCTTGAACTTATCTTACTTTCTTATGGACATCCTTCCTAATATGTTCACCTTGAACTTATCTTACTGTAAATTAGAAAAGTTATGGCAATCTCATGATTTGTAGATCCAAAAATAATATGATTAATGTATATCTGGACCAATATAATATGGTCTGAAAGAGTTTAGAATTGATAACATATGACTTTATATTCACTTCTATGATGTATTCGGAACTTAATCTCTAGCATACACATAGGTTTATTAATTATGATTATGACCCATTTAAAATTTATACAAGGTATTGTTGGCAAATGATGTGTAGCATTAACTTTCAATATAATATTTTCACTGTTTGTATTACCTTTATTTTAAAAAATCTCTTTGTTGCAAATAATAAATTCCTCGGTCAGAATATCGATAAAAATATAACATTTCAAATATATTATAGTTCAAAAGATTTGAATAACATATCATTAGCTAAATTTTTTTTTTGAATCAGTAAACACTTGATACGATAATTGACATCAGCTATATTCAATTCTCATAAATTACGAATACTACAATTACTGGGAGATGGGTTTTGAAGATCAATATTTTTCCATTTTAGGAGCGATTGAAATGTTTATAACGAGTGCAATTATTGAGATTGTTGAAGAGCAAAATATCACTCCTCCTAGGAGATCGATCGAAACATGACGCATTAACCATTATTCTGTTAAAAATATCCGAGTCACATAATTATAATCAATTATAGATTTTGATAAAACGATAAACATCAATCATGTACACTGTGTTTTGAGAAAATTTTAGCTTTAGAATTTAGAACGCTCTTCTTTGTGAAATAGACGTTTTGAAACAAAAATGGCAATCAATGCAACAAAGTTCAAGGCTAAAAATGTGAATGACTAAACCTATTTTTTTGATGAAATATCGTCAATCTTTTGGCCGTTGCATAATGAAAAGACAACTCTGGAATGGTTTTATTATTATTTTTTTTCAAAATTTTTCTTTTATTTTTAAAATTTTTTCCATTACATATTTTTCAAATTTTCAAATTTTTATTTTATTTTTAAAAATATATACAACAATTTCATAAAATATTTCTATATCAAAAAATAATCAAACTAAAATAACAAAAAAATATTACATAGTTTTTTATGTTAATGTATTTCGAACCAAACCAATTCTTCTATTTGATTGTTTTTAAAATCAGTCTAAACCATGATTAACTGAAATTTGATTTAAATCATATGGTTTGGTTTGATTTTAAAATTCGAATTCAATTTTTGAACACCCGAACATTCACGACGACCTTCACAACTGTATCGAGAAACCATTTTTATATAATTATATAAATTTTTTGAAAATATTATATTTTTATTTGAATCCAAAATATGATATTTTTATATAAAATCATATAGCATAACATTCTGATACAACATACACTGAACTGACCTAGAAAGTAATTAAACATGAAGCAAGATATGTTGAGGTAGTTCGAGGGAAATGAATCATCGATGGGTCCCACCTAAGTGCATGTTACGTGGGACCCGCACACGTTTCAAAAATCTCACAACAATAGTAGTTGAGGTGTGCAACCACCCATCAAAAGAACCACGTGCTGCTCACGTGCAAAAGAAGGCAAAAAAGTCATTCTTTTTTTTTTTAAAAATTTTTTTTATATCTTATTTAATTATAAATTATAATATATAAAAATATTAATTTTTTAATATTATATTCTTGAGATCTCCATAGACCATAATTTATGCTTCATGTGACCCACGTAGGCCACCTCTGATCATGCTAAGATTGAATATTATTGTCTATAATTTATAGAAATTTGATTGATTAATTTAAGTTATCGCTTTCAATTTATTAAAAATAAATTTTAGAAAGAGAAAAGACTCAAATTGTTATCATACTTGGCGACATCAAAGACGAAGACCAGGTATTTATGTAATTTATTTTAAAAAATTAAATAAAGTTCAAATTTTCATAGAATTTAAAAGCAAAAACTTGTGTGAGACGGTTTTACGGATCGTATTTTGTGAGATGGATCTCTATTTTGGTCATCCATGAAAAAATATTACTTTTTATGCTAAGAGTATTAATTTTTATTGTGAATATCGGTAGGGTTGACCCGTCTCACATATAAAGATTCGTGAAACCATCTCACAAGAGACCTACTCGAATTTAAATACGTAACAGTAGGTTTCTGTGAGACAGAATTACATATCGATTTAGGCTATACTTAAAGTGAAAAAGTAATATTTTTGACATAAAAAGTAACGATTTTTCATAGGTTGAATTGGGTCAAAAATCGTCTCAAAAAATTGAACGTGTTTTGACGATCTTATAAGAATTTGTGATACAGTAACGATTACCTCATGAAAAATATATGAGTACATTTTCATTATTAAATTTTAAAATATTTACTTTTTGAACACTTATTATATTAGAATATTTAAAATTAACTTGATATTTCACTATAAACATGAATATAGTGATTATTTTGATCAACTGGTTGATCGTAATATCATAATACGAAATATTTTAAGTTGCACCAAGTGATATGATGAATTTGTTAGAGTAGATGCCCTGCAAGCTAACGGTTGGCTAGGGAATTTATTGACTCAATTGTAATAAACAATCTTTATTTTAATATAATTTAACTTTTTATGATATTGTTATACTTTATCTGTATACCCATGCATACAACATAGATAAAGTGCTTGATTATACTTTAATACAAATGAATCGTAATTCGATGTTGAAACTCATTTGTAAACACTGCATATTCTAAATTCGTTCCTAGTCGATTCAGCCGCTTAAAACAGGGATAAAGGCCGCTTGAGCTCGAGACTAGCATCTGTGATGTTGTGTACTGCGTTTTTTGGTAAGGGCATAGAGATGTCCAAACATGCAGATGGGTAGTCATATGATGATTATACCGAACAACCCTCCCTCGGACTTTCCAAGTGGTTATTATTCATCGAGAGCATAAGTCCGTGGTTATGATTGTACACCATTAGTCCTTACGACCCGGGACAACACTGAGGCTCTATATGCTAGGGCTGTGCTTTGACTCGTTTACCGGCTCCAGGAGAGTCATCAGGTGGCGAGGTTGGGTACAGTTGCGACACATATAGGAGCCAATGCATTGTAGTCGGGGATTCACCGCTCACCTACGGATGTGGATATCCTATGTGATCTAATGTAATAATAGTGCATGGAATCTCTGGCCAGAGTATGAGATGTACGTTGGAGAAGGAGTTCTCCAATAGTACACGTGATGCCACTATTATAGTTATCACATAGTTATCGAATTAATATGCAACCCTCGATGAACCAATGGTTGCAGATTCGATTGGGATATATGAGATGAAGGGACCGTACTGTACGCTAATCATAATCGACTGGTTCTTGCAGGCACTATCAGTGATACCTAGGGGATCATGGGGCGATGCTACTAGACGCTCTTACCATGATCCGATGGGTGCAATCAGAAATGAGTTCTGACATTCTTGATCAAGGTGTTGATGAAAAGAATGGGGCTAAGTAGGGTAAGCCCGAATAAAGGATTATGTCCTGAATCACAAAGAGTTGTGAACCCACGGCTAGCTGTATCCATGAACCATTGAGGGTCACACAAGTACTGGATTGTTTGTTCCCGTTGAGAGAATAAATTAAAGGAGTTGAATTTATATTATAATATAGTAAATTCAAGGAGTTGAATTTATGATAATTAAATTTTGAGAAAATAAATTCAAGGAGTTGAATTTATGATATAGTAAATTCAAGAAGTTGAATTTATGAAATTTGGAGAGAATAAATTCAAGGAGTTGAATTTATAAAAAAATTTGAGAATTTAATTTATTAAACTCAAATGTTGGGTTTATTAAATATTAAATTTTGGAGGTGATAAAAATTCAAGGAGTTGAATTTATCATTTAAATAATAAATTCAAATGTTGAATTTATAATGTATTTAATTTATTAAGCTCAAGAGTTGAGTTGATTAATTAATAAATTAAATATGGTTGGTAATATGTTTAATAGGTTTTTAGGAGTACAAGTCCAACATATTAAATAATTAAAGTTTTAATGGGCCTTGATTAATGGATTAAACTAGTGTGACTAGCTCAATTAATTAATCAGGTCAATTAATGTTAATTAATGGGTCCAATTATTATATTTTGGTAATTAGGCCACCTAGCCTCCAAAAAGATGTGCATCGAGATTGCATTTGATAAGGCATGATTTTTGAATCTTAAATTTACTTAAATAATTTGATTATTTAAGTAAATAAAGGATTAGAAAGATAATTAGAATATTTTATTCTAATGGCATGCATTTTGATAAGGTTGTTTGGTGATTTTGAAAGAGGATTGACAATTCTTTCGGCTCTTTCAATTTTCAAAGAAGCTCTCGAAAATTCTTCTCAAAAAGCTTGAAAACTCGGCCACTCTTATTTTGAGGCAGTGTCGTTTTTGGTGTTATATCTCTACGCAAAAACATCTTCTAATTTTCTAGTGCAAATTAGAAGAGGAACAAATATTTCAGTCGTGGACCGGATTAGGAGATCGAAGAAAGTTCGTAGGGATTCAACAAGAGCTATCTCCGCTAAACCTGGAATAGTTGGAGCCGTGTGATTTATTCACCAAAGGTATAAATTTTAACATCCTATGAATGTCTTTGTTAAAATCATACGAGCGCCCAAAGAAAAACAAATTTTGATTGTCAAAATAAATAAAATTTTAAAACTTCCGCTGCGTTTGGGCACGTAGAAAACTGAGATCCAACAGTGGTATCAGAGCCAAGGTTTTTCTAAATCGTATGTTTTGATATTTAATAATTTATTTCTAACCACACAAGAAAATTTTTCAGAAAATTTAGCACCACGAATTTTTTTTTTTCCAGATTTTCGAAATAAAAAAAAAAAAAAATTAAATCTGCCCGGAACTGTTCCGGGCAGTCCGTGCGCGCAGGGCCTCGCACGGCAGCGCGCAGCATGCCCGCAGGCGCCGGACGCCTGCGCGCACCGCGCTAGCGCAGGCGTCGGACGCCTGCGCGCGGCGTCGGCGTTCTGCGCGCACAGGGCCGCTGCCGCTGCCCGAAACGTTCGGGCAGCGGGCGGGCAGTGGGCGGGCGGCTGCCCGGGAGCGTCTCGGGAAGCGCGCTGAATAATGGGCTTGAATTGTTTGGGCCTAGGGTGCGATTTTCTTATTTTTCAAATTTTTGGGTAAAATTGATATTTTTGAAAATTGGTTCAATTTTTATTTTGGAAATTAATTTTTGGAAAATTAATAATTTTCTTGTGAAATAAATAATTAGAATATGATTTTAATTATTTATGGTAAAATGAGTTTTGACAAGAAATCAATTATTATTGATTTAATTAGAAATTAAATAAATGAGTTTATTTAATTTATTAAATCTTTTAATAATTGTGGTGGTTAGTGATAAAATTATTAGATATATGATTTATCAATTAATTAAATTGTTTAATTAAATTGATGTTAATATTTGATATTAAATGTATGAAGGATGATCGAGAACCTTGACCAATATGTTAGGTGTATGTTAGGATATTTTACTGTTTTATTCGTTTTTAATATTTGATATTATTAAAGTGGGCCTGGTTTATGGCCCGTTCCCACCCCATGAGATGTATCCCTTATGTGCCATGGCTATTTAAATGTAATTATTAGAAATAGTGGGAGATCAAGGCTGGAAGATGGTGGGCCCGATGATCAAGATGAAGACATGTAAAATATTGGAAGCTCTTGTAATAATTGCATTTGCATCCCTGCATTCACCTAGGTTGGACCTGGATCCATGTATGGCTCACATGGATCTAATAGTTTGGCGATCGATCATCCTTATTTATTGTTGAATGTCATATTATGATATATATGCGATATATAGTAGTATGCATGTATGTATATTATTAGATAATATAGTTGCATGAATCCGACAAACATACAAACTCGTGGCACGTGATTTTTAAATTAAAATGATGAGACAATTTTAAAATTAAAATCCCTCATTTTGAATATGATTCAAAATTTATATCAAATCGAAAAGTAAAAATTAAAGGAGTTTAATTTTTCCTTGCCTTCCATCAACCGTGGTTGCATGTTGATCGCTACCCGCGGACAGAGTCTGACTCATATTATTGGGGAGGCCTGTACGCCGGAAAGCTGTGACTTCCACCGGACATATGATGTGAATTGAGTGGAACTCCCATGACTTCGGCTCATATTATTGGGGGAACTCATGGCGACCGTCTACTACAATTCAATATTGATGGGTTGGTTTGACACGCGAAAATAAACGACGTCATATTATTGGGTCCTTATTAAACGTGAGGCAAAACACGCGGAGGTTGCATAGGGATGCAATTGGACTCTACCTTTTAGAAATTATAATTGGCTGATATTATTCGGGATTATAATTGGCTAATTGGACTCTACGTGCCTACTAAGAAAATACGATTTCCCTTTTTCATCAGAGGGTGGTGGAAATGTCAAAATAGTAGGAGGGTAATTTATAAAATAAAAATCCATATTTTATATCTTAAAATTATTTTAAAATAATCAGCAACCATTATTCTGTTTCCGTATCAGTATATTTTCGATTTTGTTACGTAATACATTTTTGTTATTAACAAGCTAACCGAATCTAATTTTCAAGACTGGTTGGGAAAAATTGTTCTAAATTCGGAGAAAATGATATACACACCAATGTCAGTCCTGCTGAACTGACAAAGCATGTAAGATGGTAGGACCATAGTATGCAAGCTAAAGTGTGATGTGCTCGCTTCTATGTCAAATGAACTGTAGGGACAGTTTGAGAAAATTTTGAATGCTGCTGACATTCGAATGCACGTGCAAGAGTTGTATGGTGCATGAAACTCATACGATGATGCACACTACTTTCAAGGAGCTCATGACTACACACATGCAAGATGGGGCTCTAGCCCATGAGCATTATGTATATATGATTGGGCTTATTGAGAATGTGGTGGGCTTGGAATATGTGATTCCTAACGAGTTAATTGATAACATCAATTTGTTGTCTTTCTCTTCCTCATTTGACGGGGTTATGTTGAACTTCAAGTTTAATAAGATATTTGATAGCCCTGAAGAGCTAATCAATATGCTTATGACTTATGAGATCACCATAAAATAAGAAAAATTATTTTTATAATGGGCCTTTCGTCAGACGAAAAATGACCCACAAGGTAAGGGAAAGAAATGTTCTACCCCTCACAAGAAAAACAATCCCAATAAGAGACAAACTCTGAAAGACACTTAAAAGACCTACAAAGCCCGATAAGTTAGAACATATTTATTTCACTGCAAGAAATCCGGACATAAGAAATTATATGTGCCAGAAATGTTCTGGAAATGATAAGTGAATGTCCAAGTAAACATGGTTTCAACAACAAACAAAATAAAATTAGATGATCCAAATCCCACACAAATATGGCACGCTAGACTATGTCACATTTCTCAAAGAAGGATGCACACAAGCTAGTGGGAGAATGCATGTTTGACTTGTCAGACATAAATTCTCTATTTACCCGTGAGTCCTGTCTGAAAAGAAAAATGACCAAGACTCCATTCGATGGAAACGTAGAACGTGCACATGGTCTACTGGATTTGATCCACACAGACGTTTGTGGCCCGCTAAGTGTTAGCACAAAATTTGAGTATTCCTACTTCATTACCTTTACTGATGATCATTTGAGGTATGTGTACGTTTATTTGATGAAACACAAATCTGAAACATTTGAAAAGTTCAAAGAATTCATATCTGAAGTAGAAAATCAGCTTGAAAGAAGTATTAAGGCACTTCGATCTGATCGAGGTGGAGAATACTTAAGTGCTGAATTTTTGGGTTATCTAAAAGAGAATGTGATTCTCTCACAGTTGACTCCACCAGCAACACCACAATTGAATGGTGTCTCTGAACGTCGAAATTGAACCTTGATGGACATGGTTCGATCTATGATGGGGTTCACTGAATTGCCTATATCGTTTTGGGGTTTTGCGCTTGAAACTGCGGCAATGTTGTTGAATAATGTCCATACTAAAGCAGTGGATAAAACACCATATGAGATATGGATGGGAAAAACTCTCAAATATTCTTACATGAGAATTTGGAGATGTCCTGCTTACGTGAAGCAGATAGTGGGAGACAAATTGGATAGTAGATCCACTTTGTGCTACCTTGTAGGAATCCAAAGAATTCTGTTGGATATTATTTCTATCATCCCAATGAAGCAAAAGTGTTTGTTTCAAGAAATGTCACCTTTTTGGAAAGAGAATTTCTATTAGATAGAAAAGGCAAAATGATAGAACTTGAAGAAATTCAAGATACTCCCTCAACTATAGAAGTTGAACCCATTTCCCAAGAACCAGTAGTTGAAGTACAAGCTTCTAGAAGGTCTGATAGGATTATTAGACCACCTGCAAGATATACGCTTCTTCATGAACAAGGCCATGATGAGTCTTGTGTTGGATGTGATCCAATGAATTTCGAAGAAGCAATATCTGATACTGATTCAACCAAATGGCTTGAAGCCATGCAGTCAGAAATGGACTCAATGTATTCAAACCAAGTCTGGACATTAGTGGATCTAACTGAGGGAATCGTTCCCAAAGGATGCAAATGGATCTACAAAAGAAAGCTTGGGGCGAATGGGAAGGTAGTGACCTTCAAAGCAAGACTGCTTGGAAAAGGTTATACCCAAAGACAAGGAGTTGTCTATGAGAAAACTTTTTCACCAGTTGCTATGTTTAAGTCCATTAGAATACTACTAGCCATAGCAGCATAGTATGACTATGAGATATGGCAAATGGATGTAAAGACTGCATTCCTCAATGGAGACATCAAAGAGGAAATTGATATGTCTCAACCTGAGGGATACACATCAGTAGGAAGTGAGCATATGGTATGCAAACTTCGGAGATCAATATATGGTCTCAAGCAGGCGTCAAGGAGTTGGAACCTCATATTTGATAGCACTATCAAAGAGTTTGATTCTGCTAAGAATCCTGAGGAACCGTGCGTGTACAAGAAGGTTAGTTGGAGTGTAGTGACATTCCTAGTACTTTATGTTGATGATATCCTGCTCATTGGGAATGATGTGGGATTATTGCAATCAACTAAAGTATGGTTGGCCTGTAAATTCTCCATGAAAGACATGGGTGAAGCATCCTACGTATTGAGAATACAAATCTTAGAGATAGATCAAAGAGGATGTTCGAACTCACCCAAGCCACCTATATCGATACCATTATAAAACGATTCTCTATGGAAGAGTCCAAGAGAGGATACTTACCAATGTGTCATGGTATCACTCTATCTAAAGCTTTGTGTTCCAAAACTGATGAAGAGATAGAGATGAGGACACGTATTCCATATGCGTCAGCCATTGATAGTATCATGTATGGTGTAATATAGACACGTCCTGATGTTGGTTACGCTTTGAGTGTTACAACCAGATATCAGGCGAACCCTGGTCCAATGTATTGGAAGGCCGTGAAAGATATTCTTAAGTACTTGAGAAGGACTAAGAACTTGTTCATGGTCTATGGGGGTGGAGAATTGAAATGGGAAGACTACACGGATTATAGCTTCCAATGTGACGTAGATGATTCGAAATCGACCTCTGATTTTGTATTCATGCTCTATGGTGCGGCTGTCTCTTGGAAAGGTTCCAAGCAAGACACCGTTGCGGATTCCACCACTGAAGCTGAATGCAATGTTGCATCTGATGCAGCCAAAGAGGTAGTTTGGATGAGGAATTTTGTCCAAGAGTTGGGCATTATTCCTAATGGAGTTGATCCAGTCCCGTTGTACTGGATCAACACTGGTGTCGTTGCGCAAGCAAAGGAACCAAGGTCTCATCAGCGATCCAAACATGTACTGAGGAAGTTCGACATCATACGGGAGATTATGGGAAGAGGAGACATATCAGTCGAAAGACTCCCCTCTGCTGATAATGTTGCTGATCCACTTACATAGCCCTAGCCAAGACCATTGTTTTAGAAGCATCGCGAAGCAATGAGATTATGGGTAGTTGGCTCTAGGGCAAGTGGGAGATTGTTAGAGTAGATGCCCTGCAAACCAACGGTTGGCTAGGGAATTTATTGACTCAATTGTAATAAACAATATTTATTTTAATATAATTTAACTTTTTATGGTATTGTTATACTTTATCTGTATACCCATGCATACAGCATAGATAAAGTCCTTGATTATGCTTTAATACAAATGAATCGTAATTCGATGTTGAAACTCATTTGTAAACACTGCATATTCTAAATTCGTTCCTAGTCGATTCAGCCGCCTAAAACAGGGATAAAGGCCGCTTGAGCTCGAGACTAGCATCTGTGATGTTGTGTACTGCGTTTTTTGGTAAGGGCATAGAGATGTCCAAACATGCAGATGGGTAGTCATATGATGATTATACCGAACAACCCTCCCTCGGATTTTCCAAGTGGTTATCATTCATCGAGAGGATAAGTCCGTGGTTATGATTGTACACCATTAGTCCTTACGACCCAGGACAACACTGAGGCTCTATATGCTAGGGCTGTGCTTTGACTCGTTTACCGGCTCCAGGAGAGTCATCAGGTGGCGAGGTTGGGTACAGTTGCGACACATATAGGAGCCAGTGCATTGTAGTCGGGGATTCACCGCTCACCTACGGATGTGGATATCCTATGTGATCTAATGTAATAATAGTGCATGGAATCTCTGGCCAGAGTATGAGATGTACGTTGGAGAAGGAGTTCTCCAATAGTACACGTGATGCCACTATTATAGTTATCACATAGTTATCGAATTAATATGCAACCCTCGATGAACCAATGGTTGCAGATTCGATCGGGATATATGAGATGAAGGGACCGTACTGTACGCTAATCATAATCGACTGGTTCTTGCAGGCACTATCAGTGATACCTAGGGGATCATGGGGCGATGCTACTAGACGCTCTTACCATGATCCGATGGGTGCAATCAGAAATGAGTTCTGACATTCTTGATCAAGGTGTTGATGAAAAGAATGGGGCTAAGTAGGGTAAGCCCGAATAAAGGATTATGTCCTGAATCACAAAGATTTGTGAACCCACGGCTAGCTGTATTCATGAACCATTGAGGGTCACACAAGTACTGGATTGTTTGTTCCCGTTGAGAGAATAAATTAAAGGAGTTGAATTTATATTATAATATAGTAAATTCAAGGAGTTGAATTTATGATAATAAAATTTTGAGAAAATAAATTCAAGGAGTTGAATTTATGATATAGTAAATTCAAGAAGTTGAATTTATGAAATTTGGAGAGAATAAATTCAAGGAGTTGAATTTATAAAAAAATTTGAGAATTTAATTTATTAAACTCAAATGTTGGGTTTATTAAATATTAAATTTTGGTGGTGATAAAAATTCAAGGAGTTGAATTTATCATTTAAATAATAAATTCAAATGTTGAATTTATAATGTATTTAATTTATTAAGCTCAAGAGTTGAGTTGATTAATTAATAAATTAAATATGGTTGGTAATATGTTTAATAGGTTTTTAGGAGTACAAGTCCAACATATTAAATAATTAAAGTTTTAATGGGCCTTGATTAATGGATTAAACTAGTGTGACTAGCTCAATTAATTAATCAGGTCAATTAATGTTAATTAATGGGTCCAATTATTATATTTTGGTAATTAGGCCACCTAGCCTCCAAAAAGATGTGCATCGAGATTGCATTTGATAAGGCATGATTTTTGAATCTTAAATTTACTTAAATAATTTGATTATTTAAGTAAATAAAGGATTAGAAAGATAATTAGAATATTTTATTCTAATGGCATGCATTTTGATAAGGTTGTTTGGTGATTTTGAAAGGGGATTGACAATTCTTTCGGCTCTTTCAATTTTCAAAGAAGCTCTCGAAAATTCTTCTCAAAAAGCTTGAAAACTCGGCCACTCTTATTTTGAGGCAGTGTCGTTTTTGGTGTTATATCTCTACGCAAAAACATCTTCTAATTTTCTAGTGCAAATTAGAAGAGGAACAAATATTTCAGTCGTGGACCGGATTAGGAGATCGAAGAAAGTTCGTAGGGATTCAACAAGAGCTATCTCCGCTAAACCCGGAATAGTTGGAGCCGTGTGATTTATTCACCAAAGGTATAAATTTTAACATCCTATGAATGTCTTTGTTAAAATCGTACGAGCGCCCAAAGAAAAACAAATTTTGATTGTCAAAATAAATAAAATTTTAAAACTTCCGTTGCGTTTGGGCACGTAGAAAACTGAGATCCAACAGTGGTATCAGAGCCAAGGTTTTTCTAAATCGTATGGTTTTGATATTTAATAATTTATTTCTATCCACACAAGAAAATTTTTCAGAAAATTTAGCACCACGAAATTTTTTTTTTTCCAGATTTTCGAAATAAAAAAAAAAAATTAAATCTGCCCGGAACTGTTCCGGGCAGTCCGTGCGCGCAGGGCCTCGCACGGCAGCGCGCAGCATGCCCGCAGGCGCCGGACGCCTGCGCGCACCGCGCTAGCGCAGGCGTCGGACGCCTGCGCGCGGCGTCGGCGTTCTGCGCGCACAGGGCCGCTGCCGCTGCCCGAAACGTCTCGGGCAGCGGGCGGGCAGTGGGCGGGCGGCTGCCCGGGAGCGTCTCGGGAAGCGCGCTGAATAATGGGCTTGAATTGTTTGGGCCTAGGGTGCGATTTTCTTATTTTTCAAATTTTTGGGTAAAATTGATATTTTTGAAAATTGGTTCAATTTTTATTTTGGAAATTAATTTTTGGAAAATTAATAATTTTCTTGTGAAATAAATAATTAGAATATGATTTTAATTATTTATGGTAAAATGAGTTTTGACAAGAAATCAATTATTATTGATTTAATTAGAAATTAAATAAATGAGTTTATTTAATTTATTAAATCTTTTAATAATTGTGGTGGTTAGTGATAAAATTATTAGATATATGATTTATCAATTAATTAAATTGTTTAATTAAATTGATGTTAATATTTGATATTAAATGTATGAAGGATGATCGAGAACCTTGACCAATATGTTAGGTGTATGTTAGGATATTTTACTGTTTTATTCGTTTTTAATATTTGATATTATTAAAGTGGGCCTGGTTTATGGCCCGTTCCCACCCCATGAGATGTATCCCTTATGTGCCATGGCTATTTAAATGTAATTATTAGAAATAGTGGGAGATCAAGGCTGGAAGATGGTGGGCCCGATGATCAAGATGAAGACATGTAAAATATTGGAAGCTCTTGTAATAATTGCATTTGCATCCCTGCATTCACCTAGGTTGGACCTGGATCCATGTATGGCTCACATGGATCTAATAGTTTGGCGATCGATCATCCTTATTTATTGTTGAATGTCATATTATGATATATATGCGATATATAGTAGTATGCATGTATGTATATTATTAGATAATATAGTTGCATGAATCCGGCAAACATACAAACTCGTGGCACGTGATTTTTAAATTAAAATGATGAGACAATTTTAAAATTAAAATCCCTCATTTTGAATATGATTCAAAATTTATATCAAATCGAAAAAGTAAAAATTAAAGGAGTTTAATTTTTCCTTGCCTTCCATCAACCGTGGTTGCATGTTGATCGCTACCCGCGGACAGAGTCTGACTCATATTATTGGGGAGGCCTGTACGCCGGAAAGCTGTGACTTCCACCGGACATATGATGTGAATTGAGTGGAACTCCCATGACTTCGGCTCATATTATTGGGGGAACTCATGGCGACCGTCTACTACAATTCAATATTGATGGGTTGGTTTGACACGCGAAAATAAACGACGTCATATTATTGGGTCCTTATTAAACGTGAGGCAAAACACGCGGAGGTTGCATAGGGATGCAATTGGACTCTACCTTTTAGAAATTATAATTGGCTGATATTATTCGGGATTATAATTGGCTAATTGGACTCTACGTGCCTACTAAGAAAATACGATTTCCCTTTTTCATCAGAGGGTGGTGGAAATGTCAAAATAGTAGGAGGGTAATTTATAAAATAAAAATCCATATTTTATATCTTAAAATTATTTTAAAATAATCAGCAACCATTATTCTGTTTCCGTATCAGTATATTTTCGATTTTGTTACGTAATACATTTTTGTTATTAACAAGCTAACCGAATCTAATTTTCAAGACTGGTTGGGAAAAATTGTTCTAAATTCGGAGAAAATGATATACACACCAATGTCAGTCCTGCTGAACTGACAAAGCATGTAAGATGGTAGGACCATAGTATGCAAGCTAAAGTGTGATGTGCTCGCTTCTATGTCAAATGAACTGTAGGGACAGTTTGAGAAATTTTGAATGCTGCTGACATTCGAATGCACGTGCAAGAGTTGTATGGTGCATGAAACTCATACGATGATGCACACTACTTTCAAGGAGCTCATGACTACACACATGCAAGATGGGGCTCTAGCCCATGAGCATTATGTATATATGATTGGGCTTATTGAGAATGTGGTGGGCTTGGAATATGTGATTCCTAACGAGTTAATTGATAACATCAATTTGTTGTCTTTCTCTTCCTCATTTGACGGGGTTATGTTGAACTTCAAGTTTAATAAGATATTTGATAGCCCTGAAGAGCTAATCAATATGCTTATGACTTATGAGATCACCATAAAATAAGAAAAATTATTTTTATAATGGGCCTTTCGTCAGACGAAAAATGACCCACAAGGTAAGGGAAAGAAATGTTCTACCCCTCACAAGAAAAACAATCCCAATAAGAGACAAACTCTGAAAGACACTTAAAAGACCTACAAAGCCCGATAAGTTAGAACATATTTATTTCACTGCAAGAAATCCGGACATAAGAAATTATATGTGCCAGAAATGTTCTGGAAATGATAAGTGAATGTCCAAGTAAACATGGTTTCAACAACAAACAAAATAAAATTAGATGATCCAAATCCCACACAAATATGGCACGCTAGACTATGTCACATTTCTCAAAGAAGGATGCACACAAGCTAGTGGGAGAATGCATGTTTGACTTGTCAGACATAAATTCTCTATTTACCCGTGAGTCCTGTCTGAAAAGAAAAATGACCAAGACTCCATTCGATGGAAACGTAGAACGTGCACATGGTCTACTGGATTTGATCCACACAGACGTTTGTGGCCCGCTAAGTGTTAGCACAAAATTTGAGTATTCCTACTTCATTACCTTTACTGATGATCATTTGAGGTATGTGTACGTTTATTTGATGAAACACAAATCTGAAACATTTGAAAAGTTCAAAGAATTCATATCTGAAGTAGAAAATCAGCTTGAAAGAAGTATTAAGGCACTTCGATCTGATCGAGGTGGAGAATACTTAAGTGCTGAATTTTTGGGTTATCTAAAAGAGAATGTGATTCTCTCACAGTTGACTCCACCAGCAACACCACAATTGAATGGTGTCTCTGAACGTCGAAATTGAACCTTGATGGACATGGTTCGATCTATGATGGGGTTCACTGAATTGCCTATATCGTTTTGGGGTTTTGCGCTTGAAACTGCGGCAATGTTGTTGAATAATGTCCATACTAAAGCAGTGGATAAAACACCATATGAGATATGGATGGGAAAAACTCTCAAATATTCTTACATGAGAATTTGGAGATGTCCTGCTTACGTGAAGCAGATAGTGGGAGACAAATTGGATAGTAGATCCACTTTGTGCTACCTTGTAGCAATCCAAAGAATTCTGTTGGATATTATTTCTATCATCCCAATGAAGCAAAAGTGTTTGTTTCAAGAAATGTCACCTTTTTGGAAAGAGAATTTCTATTAGATAGAAAAGGCAAAATGATAGAACTTGAAGAAATTCAAGATACTCCCTCAACTATAGAAGTTGAACCCATTTCCCAAGAACCAGTAGTTGAAGTACAAGCTTCTAGAAGGTCTGATAGGATTATTAGACCACCTGCAAGATATACGCTTCTTCATGAACAAGGCCATGATGAGTCTTGTGTTGGATGTGATCCAATGAATTTCGAAGAAGCAATATCTGATACTGATTCAACCAAATGGCTTGAAGCCATGCAGTCAGAAATGGACTCAATGTATTCAAACCAAGTCTGGACATTAGTGGATCCAACTGAGGGAATCGTTCCCAAAGGATGCAAATGGATCTACAAAAGAAAGCTTGGGGCGAATGGGAAGGTAGTGACCTTCAAAGCAAGACTGCTTGGAAAAGGTTATACCCAAAGACAAGGAGTTGTCTATGAGAAAAATTTTTCACCAGTTGCTATGTTTAAGTCCATTAGAATACTACTAGCCATAGCAGCATAGTATGACTATGAGATATGGCAAATGGATGTAAAGACTGCATTCCTCAATGGAGACATCAAAGAGGAAATTGATATGTCTCAACCTGAGGGATACACATCAGTAGGAAGTGAGCATATGGTATGCAAACTTCGGAGATCAATATATGGTCTCAAGCAGGCGTCAAGGAGTTGGAACCTCATATTTGATAGCACTATCAAAGAGTTTGATTCTGCTAAGAATCCTGAGGAACCGTGCGTGTACAAGAAGGTTAGTTGGAGTGTAGTGACATTCCTAGTACTTTATGTTGATGATATCCTGCTCATTGGGAATGATGTGGGATTATTGCAATCAACTAAAGTATGGTTGGCCTGTAAATTCTCCATGAAAGACATGGGTGAAGCATCCTACGTATTGAGAATACAAATCTTAGAGATAGATCAAAGAGGATGTTCGAACTCACCCAAGCCACCTATATCGATACCATTATAAAACGATTCTCTATGGAAGAGTCCAAGAGAGGATACTTACCAATGTGTCATGGTATCACTCTATCTAAAGCTTTGTGTTCCAAAACTGATGAAGAGATAGAGATGAGGACACGTATTCCATATGCGTCAGCCATTGATAGTATCATGTATGGTGTAATATAGATACGTCCTGATGTTGGTTACGCTTTGAGTGTTACAACCAGATATCAGGCGAACCCTGGTCCAATGTATTGGAAGGCCGTGAAAGATATTCTTAAGTACTTGAGAAGGACTAAGAACTTGTTCATGGTCTATGGGGGTGGAGAATTGAAATGGGAAGACTACACGGATTATAGCTTCCAATGTGACGTAGATGATTCGAAATCGACCTCTGATTTGGTATTCATGCTCTATGGTGCGGCTGTCTCTTGGAAAGGTTCCAAGCAAGACACCGTTGCGGATTCCACCACTGAAGCTGAATGCAATGTTGCATCTGATGCAGCCAAAGAGGTAGTTTGGATGAGGAATTTTGTCCAAGAGTTGGGCATTATTCCTAATGGAGTTGATCCAGTCCCGTTGTACTGGATCAACACTGGTGTCGTTGCGCAAGCAAAGGAACCAAGGTCTCATCAGCGATCCAAACATTTACTGAGGAAGTTCGACATCATACGGGAGATTATGGGAAGAGGAGACATATCAGTCGAAAGACTCCCCTCTGCTGATAATGTTGCTGATCCACTTACATAGCCCTAGCCAAGACCATTGTTTTAGAAGCATCGCGAAGCAATGAGATTATGGGTAGTTGGCTCTAGGGCAAGTGGGAGATTGTTAGAGTAGATGCCCTGCAAGCCAACGGTTGGCTAGGGAATTTATTGACTCAATTGTAATAAACAATATTTATTTTAATATAATTTAACTTTTTATGGTATTGTTATACTTTATCTGTATACCCATGCATACAGCATAGATAAAGTCCTTGATTATGCTTTAATACAAATGAATCGTAATTCGATGTTGAAACTCATTTGTAAACACTGCATATTCTAAATTCGTTCCTAGTCGATTCAGCCGCCTAAAACAGGGATAAAGGCCGCTTGAGCTCGAGACTAGCATCTGTGATGTTGTGTACTGCGTTTTTTGGTAAGGGCATAGAGATGTCCAAACATGCAGATGGGTAGTCATATGATGATTATACCGAACAACCCTCCCTCGGATTTTCCAAGTGGTTATCATTCATCGAGAGGATAAGTCCGTGGTTATGATTGTACACCGTTAGTCCTTACGACCCAGGACAACACTGAGGCTCTATATGCTAGGGCTGTGCTTTGACTCGTTTACCGGCTCCAGGAGAGTCATCAGGTGGCGAGGTTGGGTACAGTTGCGACACATATAGGAGCCAGTGCATTGTAGTCGGGGATTCACCGCTCACCTACGGATGTGGATATCCTATGTGATCTAATGTAATAATAGTGCATGGAATCTCTGACCAGAGTATGAGATGTACGTTGGAGAAGGAGTTCTCCAATAGTACACGTGATGCCACTATTATAGTTATCACATAGTTATCGAATTAATATGCAACCCTCGATGAACCAATGGTTGCAGATTCGATCGGGATATATGAGATGAAGGGACCGTACTGTACGCTAATCATAATCGACTGGTTCTTACAGGCACTATCAGTGATACCTAGGGGATCATGGGGCGATGCTACTAGACGCTCTTACCATGATCCGATGGGTGCAATCAGAAATGAGTTCTGACATTCTTGATCAAGGTGTTGATGAAAAGAATGAGGCTAAGTAGGGTAAGCCCGAATAAAGGATTATGTCCTGAATCACAAAGAGTTGTGAACCCACGGCTAGCTGTATCCATGAACCATTGAGGGTCACACAAGTACTGGATTGTTTGTTCCCGTTGAGAGAATAAATTAAAGGAGTTGAATTTATATTATAATATAGTAAAATCAAGGAGTTGAATTTATGATAATAAAATTTTGAGAAAATAAATTCAAGGAGTTGAATTTATGATATAGTAAATTCAAGAAGTTGAATTTATGAAATTTGGAGAGAATAAATCCAAAGAGTTGAATTTATAAAAAAATTTGAGAATTTAATTTATTAAACTCAAATATTGGGTTTATTAAATATTAAATTTTGGAGGTGATAAAAATTCAAGGAGTTGAATTTATCATTTAAATAATAAATTCAAATGTTGAATTTATAATGTATTTAATTTATTAAGCTCAAGAGTTGAGTTGATTAATTAATAAATTAAATATGGTTGGTAATATGTTTAATAGGCTTGTAGGAGTACAAGTCCAACATATTAAATAATTAAAATTTTAATGGGCCTTGATTAATGGATTAAACTAGTGTGACTAGCTCAATTAATTAATCAGGTCAATTAATGTTAATTAATGGGTCCAATTATTATATTATGGTAATTAGGCCACCTAGCCTCCAAAAAGATGTGCATCGAGATTGCATTTGATAAGGCATGATTTTTGAATCTTAAATTTACTTAATTAATTTGATTATTTAAGTAAATAAAGGATTAGAAAGATAATTAGAATATTTTATTCTAATGGCATGCATTTTGATAAGGTTGTTCGGTGATTTTGAAAGGGGATTGACAATTCTTTCGGCTCTTTCAATTTTCAAAGAAGCTCTCGAAAATTCTTCTCAAAAAGCAAGAAAACTCGGCCACTCTTATTTTGAGGCAGTGTCATTTTTGGTGTTATATCTCTACGCAAAAACATCTTCTAATTTTCTAGTGCAAATTAGAAGAGGAACAAATATTTCAGTCGTGGACAGGATTAGGAGATCGAAGAAAGTTCGTAGGGATTCATCAAGAGCTATCTCCGCTAAACCCGGAATAGTTGGAGCCGTGTGATTCATTCACCAAAGGTATAAATTTTAACATCCTATGAATGTCTTTGTTAAAATCATACGAGCGCCCAGAGCAAAACATATTTTGATTGTCAAAATAAATAAAATTTTAAAACTTCCGCTGCGTTTGGGCGTGTAGAAAACCGAGATCCAACAGAAGTTATTACCTTCAAATCGGGTGAACCTCCTTCAAAATATGAGAGAGCTTAACATGGATGACAAATTTCTCGGTGGGTTCGGGATCTTGCAAGAAAATTAGAAACGTGACAGGTTTGGAGGACTTTTGGATATGGGTTTAGGTTCGGGGATTTTTAAAAATTCATGCATCATATCGGCGCAAATACGAAGATGTCATCTCCATTCTCAAATCCGTCTAGATAATAATAATAATAAAAAGTGCAAAATTTTTTGTGATTTATAAAATTTTATAAAATCTTGAAATAAGATATAAAATATACTAAACATTAAGATAAAAATAACAGTATTCATTAGTTTGTATTATTTTTATGCATTATAAATAGTACATCCGCTTAAGATAACATAATTTTTATAAACTAAAAATATTATTTGAACTTCATTTATGTTGGTAGACATAAATGAACTATTAAGATATTATATGTATATTTTATTATTTAATTATTTTGAGAATTTTTTTTATCTTACTAAAATTTTTGATATGTACTATTTTTAAAATAATAATTTTGATTGATACAGATATTTCTTATTTAAGACATTGTTATTAAATTTAAAATCTAATTTTACAATCAAAATTTTTTATACTAAAAGATTTTTATAAAAATAAAAAAAATATAGAGCTTGACTAGGGGTGTCAAAATGCGACACGACCCGTCAACCCGACACGACCCAACACGAAAAAAATCAGGTTCGGGTTGGGTTGATTCGGGTTAGTGCCATGTTAGGCGGGTTTCGGGTTGGGTCGCGGGTTGACCCGCGAATTTTTTTTTTTTGAAAATATTACATATATTTTTATATATTGTATACTTGAACAAAATTTATTGTATATTTATATGATAAATTTTCATCATTTAATATTTATTTTGCATATTTTTATTTTTTTAACAATTTTTTATTTGATTTAGTAAATATATTTTTAATTTTCTACGATTAAATTTTCAAATTTAAATCGAAAATTTTGTTATTATGTGTTTAAATTAAAATATTATTATTATTTTTTATTTTTTTGAATTTTTTTCATTAATTTTTTTAAAAAAATTTTAAAAAAATAAATAAAATTCGGGTTAGGCGGGTTAGACGGGTTGAGTCGGGTTATACGGGTTCGTGTTCGGGTTGGGGATTTTCGGGTTACTTCGGGTTCAGGTTGGGTTCGGGTTGAAAAAAAATAAAAAAAAATTCGCGGGTTGACCCGAAACCCGATCCAACCCACCCGATTGACACCCCTAAGCTTGACCAATAACATACACACCATGTTTTTTGAAATAAAAAACTTCTTAAATCAAAGGATGTTAATTTTCGAAAATGGAATTTTTATCCCATCTTCAAAATTTATAACTTCATGACAAGCGATGATCGACTCTTGTGTTTGCTAATATTTTTGTAGGGAACTACAATTTCATCTGTTATGTTTGCATTTTGTGTTACATGGAGTGTTGATGTTGTATTTCATACAAGAACAGAGCTAACATCTTGATCCAGTGTAGATAACAATATACTATAATAAATAAATCAAAAAATATATATAAATTTTTTAATCAAGTAATCATTAAGCAATACAAAATAATTATCTTACAATTGATATTTTCAAGTATTCGTATTTTGAAACTCTTGTACAATAACTTCATTATCAACTGCTAAAAATGCTTATTTTTTTACACAGACAATTGACCTGTCATATATCCAATCATTACTCAATTTATTGAAAACACTCTATCTACCGTCAAAGTCGTAACCGATAGAATTAATATAAAATATATCAATATTAACAAATTGCCTATTTATTTAAAAATAACTAATTGTGATTGTATAGTAATGAATTATAAATTTTCTTTAAAAATAAAATTAAAAATATATAACATAATATTATTTTAGAACTTCATGTTATTATTGAGACTTGTACATATTTCAACTCCAAAAGCCAGCTCAAAAGTGGGATTATCAAAGTTCATATATACAACTCCAAATAAATTAATCCAGTCAATGTGAGACATCTAACACACCCCTCACTTACAAGAATTAAAAATTGGAGTGTGAAATTTATAATATATTATCGGGTGGCCTAAATGGTAGTCTAAAACATAACATTGAGCTTGAGCCATGATCAGAATCTGTCTCTCATTTCATGTTAAGATCGAGATTTGAACATAACTCAACCCAAAAGCTAGCTCAAGAAGAGATTGTCCATGTCCATATATATATATAACTCCCAAGGATTTAATCCAGCCGATGTGTGACATCTAATATTGTAAAAAGCCAACAACAACTTTGTAAGATACAAAAATACGATAACGTAACCCAACTGCATGCAAATCTAGAGAAAATAAAAATGACTAATTAAAAGTTTTTAATGACATGAATTAAACATGATGCGCATGATTACATGTTTAAAATATTATTTTCCATTAGAATACATAAAACTGTGTTTTAAAGATTATTCGAGACGCGATCGAGGAACGTAGACCATGGAACCATATAAGAAAAAATATTTTTATTAAATAATTATTTTTAATTGTTTAACGTGTTTAAATAATATTATTATCAAAAATAAATAGCTAACAAACCCTCCCCCTTACCTCATAAACTCACGCCCCACCCCTCACAAACATATTAAGACTCTTCCTATCAGCACCACACGCACACACCAGCACGTTTTCAAGGGGTAACTCACTGAAAAAATTAAGTGCAGAATTTCAGTAAGGATTCTTCCCTCGCCTCTCCGCCAACATTCCTAGTATCGCCAAATTGTTTTCGAGCGTAATATACGCAAAGACACACCTTAATATTTTTTTTCTCATCTATCATACTATATTATGTGTTTGATACATGATTGCATGAAAAACATGATACATTTTTTATATTTTCGTTTTTATGACTTGTCATGCACAAAACTTGTGTTTTTATGATCTAAAACTTATGTTAATTATGCACAAAGGGACTGACATGGTAGGGTTACTATATGAGACGTTTTCCACGTGTTTAAGGTCATGAGATGCATGTTTAAGGGCTGAAAAAGTTAGGGAAAGAGGAGGAACAAAATTATGGGAGTCTAGAGTCCTAGGATTTCGAACTTGGGTTCTCGGTGGGCACAACTGTTGCTGCTATTTGGGATGTGTTCAAGGGTCCTAAGGGAGTCTAGACATGGTCCTAGATGGGCTGTGCAAGGGCTGGAAGCAAGCTAGGAGACGACTGCATGTTTTGGGGTTTGAGGGGAAGCTAGGGTTTCGATTTTGGGTTCCTTGAATGGTTGGGCTGCTGACTGCTTGAAGGACCTTTATGTTCAATAATCGGTACACTTGAGTTAGTATCAATGAAAAATTCTTTGATATGCGCTTCTTCAACCTGACTGATTGGCTCTGCATCAGTTTTAGAAGGTGCTCGACTAGCCATAGATATTTCAACTATTTCCGTCTCAATGGCTTGAATGAATGTAGCTTCATCAGATTCTTCCATTATTACATCCTCAGATAGGATGACTTCTTCTTCGGTAATCACTGCATCAGTCTTCTGAGTTACTGGAGATGCGAACATGAGTTTTCTCAAAGTAATGTCGTCATAATCACCATTCTCTTATTCTTCTTCTTGTTGTTGTACAATTGATTGCACAACTTCTTCCACGTTTGTCAAAGTGATCTGAATCAGTGGTGGAAATGTGGAAATTCTGATTGCATTGACAATTTGACTACTTAGAAACATATTCTCTGTAAGCGGTTTGGTGAAATTGTTAGCTAATTGCTATTTAGTCGAGACTTATTCCAACCAGATGTTCTTTTTAACACATGATCTCGAATAAAATGATGAAAAATATCAATATTCCTAGCCCGAGAGTGCAAATCTGGATTGTTGATAGCAATTGCACTTGTGCTAGCGTGGAAGATTGGTGACCCATTGGCATCAATTCCATAATCTTTCAGTTGTTATTGAATCCACAATAATTGGGCACAATAGCTCTCAGCAGCTAGGTACTAAGCTTCTGCAGTTGAAGTAACAATTAATATTTGTTTCTAACTGAACCAAGAAATCAGTCGGTCTCCAAGAAACTGACATGATCCATTGGTGCTCTTCCTGTCAAACTCAAAACCTGCATAGTCTGCATCAGAATATCCAACAAGATTGAACGACGAGTCCTTAGCATACTATAATTCAACATTTTGTTTTTTAAGATATTTAAAAATTCTCTTAGCAGCTAAAATAATGAGACTGTTTTGAATCAGACTGAAAACGAGCATGCATACAAACTGCAAACATGATATTAGGTCGACTGACAGTTAGGTACAAAAGATAACCTACCAATCCGTGATACAATGCTACCTTGACTTTTATTCCTCCTCCTTCTTTGTCAAGCTTAATTGACTAGCTCACAGAGGTTGCCCCAGCTGAACATCATTCCATTCCAAATTCCTTCAGTATTTCTTTGGTGTACTTTGTTTGGCTGACAAAAGTTCCAGTATCCAACAAATTGATTTGCGAACCGAGAGAAAAATTAGTTCTCCCATCATACTCATATCAAATTTGTATTGCATCAATTTAGAAAACTTCTCCCAGAGTTTTGAGTTAGTGGATGAAAATATATTTTCATCAATATAGATTTGAACTAATAAGGTATGATCACTTTTAACAAACTTAAATAATATATTATCAAATGACACAATCAAAAAACCGTGATCAAGTAAAAATTGTTATAAAATGTCATAACAGGTTCTTGGTTCTTGTTTTAATCATACAAGACTTTATTTAATCTATGATTAGGAAAAATATTATTAACAAACCACAGAGACTATTACTCATAAACTTCTTCTTGAAATAAACTATTTAAAAAGACACTCTTTACATCCATCTGAAACACTTTGAAGTTTTTGTGATCGTCAAAAGAAATAAAAATTCGAATTGTTTCTAATCTGGCTACTGGTGTAAAAGTTTAATCAAAGTCTATGATTTCTTCTTAGCTAAATCATTGTGTAACTAATCTTGCTTTATTCCTAATCACAACGCCATCTTAGTTCAATCTGTTTCTATAAACCCATTGGGATCGTATGACTGAATGATGAGAAGGTTTAGGAACTAATCACTATACTTTATTTTGTCAAACTGATTATGCTCTTACTACATATCTATTCAACTGATATCTAAAAGAGATTCTTCTATCTTTTTATGTTCTAATTGTGAAATAAAAACAACATGCAAGGATTCATTAATCATCTGTTGTCTTGTCCTAAGAGGTGCTGAAGGGTTACCGATAACCAGCGATGGTGGTTGAATCTTACTCCATTTGTAATATGGTCCAAGTGGATTGCTATCAACATTGTTCGGAGTAGGATCAGTTTAGTTTTCCTCTGTCTGGTTCTCATAATCTTGGTTCTCAGTAATAGATTGGATATAATTAGTCTGGTTTAAGTCAGCTTGGTTTAGATCAGTCTAGTTCAAGTCATCTTGGTTCATATTATTGTGGTTTTCCCATTCTTCATTTCTTTGTCTGGCTAACTGATATGAGATATCTAGTTCAGGTGACTGATGAATCCTCTTGTTGACATTGATTTCATCTTCACTGTAATATGCTAAATCAATTACTTTTATCTGATTGATCAAATCAACTAGGTTATTTTGATAATCAATCAGTTCGGTTTCATAAAAAATAACACGAACAATTTTCTCAACAATTAAAGTTTTCTTATTAAATACCCAGAAAGCCTTACTCACTATTGAATAACCAATAAATATGTCAATATCAGATTTGACATAAAATGTAGAAAAATGAGTTTTACAATTATTAATAACATGACATTTACAACAAAAAACATGAAAATAAGATAAGTTTGACTTACTCTCTCTCCATATATCATATGCAGTTTTATCAGTCCTTTTGTTGAGCATGGATCGGTTTTGAGTATAACATGCAGTATTGATTGCTTCTGCTCAAAATATTTGGAAACATCAGAATAAGAAAGCATTGTCCTAGAAATTTCTTTTAAAGTTATGTTTTTTCATTCAACAACTCCATTCTGTTGAGGAGTTCTTAGTGCTAAGTACTAATGCGGAATTCCCTACTATGATAAATACTCATCCAAGATTTTGTTAGTAAACTCAACATCTCGATCGATTTTGATCCTGATTACTAGACTAATTTCTCATTTTGAATAAATTTAATCAGTTGACTAGTATTATCATCTTTATAACTAAGAAATATAACACGAGTAAATCGAGAAAAGTCAACAACAATTACAAGTGTATATCATATTACTTAAACTTATTACATGTATAAGACCAAACAAATCCATATGAAACAGTTCTTTTTGTAAGTTTAGTACCTTTATTCTTAAAGCTATACCGAATCTGTTCACGTAACTAACATGCTGAACATGCATGATTATCAACAAATTCAATACCAGACAAACCGTCAGCTAGATTAAATTTACGCAAATTATTAGTTGATCTAAAATTGAGTTGATTTAATCTTTTATGTCATAGCCACAAGTTTATCATTATTAATAGCTGCAAAACATGTTGGTAAGACTAGATAATTACTATTTCAATCAATTTTATTGGTGTTACCATTTCTAATTCCAGTTAACAAGATTCGATTATTAGCATACTTAATTAAGTAGTTATTCTTATAAAAAGGATGGAAGTATGCGACTTTGCATAGACTATAGAGAGCTGAATAGGGTCACCATTAAGAATAAGTATCCTCTACCTAGAATTGAAGAATTATTTGGTCAATTACAAGGAGCATCGATATTCTCAAAAATAGATCTTCTTTCTAGATACCATCAATTAAATGTTAAAGAGTCGGATGTTTGTAAGACAACGTTTAGAACACGATATAGACATTATGGGTTTATGGTCCATGCCATTTGGGTTGACCAATGCGCCAGCGATCTTCATGGATCTCATGAATCGCGTATTTCAGCCGTATCTGGATCAATATTTTATAGTCTTCATCGATGATATTTTTATTTATTTGAAGAGCACAGAGGAGCATAATCAACATTTGAGGACAACACTACAAGCACTGCAAGATAGAAAATTATACGCAAAGTTCAGCAAGTGCGAGTTTTGGCTCGAGAGGATGACATTCTTAGGCCACATTATTTCTAGAGATGGAGTTGAAGTTGATCCAATCAAAGTTGAGGCAGTTAAAGAGTGGTCAGTACCGAAGATATTAAATGAGATCCAAAGTTTCTTTGGTCTAGCTGGCTATTACCGAAAGTTTATTCAAAGATTGTCATCTATTGTGTTACCCATGACCGCCTTGACAAAGAAGAATGCAAAGTTTATTTGGGGATCCGAGTGCCAAGAAAGTTTTGACAACTTGAAGCAAGCTTTGATTTCAGCGCCAGTGTTATCGATGCTATCGGGGCAAGGAGAGTATGTCCTTTATATAGACACTTCGAAACTTGGTTTGGGTGCAGTTCTGATGCAAAATGACCGAGTTATAGCATATGCGTCTAGACAATTGAAGGTTAATGAGAAAAATTAACCCACACATGATCTTGAGCTCGCCGCAGTTGTATTTGCACTGAATATTTGGAGACATTATTTGTATGGGGAGAAGTGCAGGATTTTCACTGACCATAAATGTTTGAAATACTTCTTCACACAAAAAGAGTTGAATATGAGGCAACGAAGATGACTAGAGTTGGTAAAGACTACGACTATGACATTAGCTACCATCCGGGAAAAGCTAATGTAGTAGCAGACGCATTGAGTAGGAAGACAACAGTCATTACCCAATTATCACTTCAGAGGCCATTGAAGTATGAGATACAACAGTTTGAGCTGGCAGTGTATGCTAGGGGGGAGGCCTCTAATATTTCCACCATGACAGTTCAGTCGAATTTGAGGGATAAAATCCATGAGGGACAGTTTTCTGATGAGCAATTGCAAAAGTGTAGATTGAGAGATGAAGCTAGGGGCCAAAAGCTGTATTCTAAGGTGGATGGTATAGTTCGATATCGAGATCGACTTTGGGTTCCTAGTGGCGATTCTTTGAGGGATGTTATTATGAAGGAAGCCCATGATACTCCGTATTCCATCCAACCTAGGATTACGAAGATGTACAAAGATCTTCAATTATTGTATTTGTGCCGGGCATGAATCGAGATATCCTGCGATTTATATCTGAATGTTTGACATGCCAACAAGTTAAAGCAGAGCATCAGAGGCCAGCTGGAAAACTTAAGCCATTTCCTATTCTCGAGTGGAAATGAGAAAATATTATCATGGATTTTTTTGTGGGATTGCCGAGGACTATCAATTGATTTAATGCTATATGGGTGATATTCAATCGTCTTACGAAATCAACTCATTTTCTACCTATCAGGACGACATTCACCATGACACAGTATGCTGAGCTGTATATACGAGAGATAGTTCGACTGCATGGGATTCCAGTATTTATCGTTTCTGACAGAGATTCGAGGTTCACATCATCCTTTTGGAAGAGTCTCCATGCAGCGACGGGGACTAAGTTATTATTCAGTACATCATTCCATCCTCAAACTGATGGTCAGTCTGAAAGGGTGATTCAAATATTGGAGGATCTACTTCGAGCTTGTGTGACTTTCAAGGAAGTTGGGAACCGAAGTTACCTCTAGTGGAGTTCACCTATAACAATAGCTAACAATCATCGATAGGGATGGCTCCTTGCGAGGCACTATACGGGAGGAAGTGTAGATCATCACACATTGGGACGAGATTGGCGAACGAGGAGAATTTGGTCCGGACTTGATCAAGCAAACATCAGAGCTAGTAGTCAAAATCCAAGATAGGATGAAAACTGTACAAAGGCGACAAAAGAGTTACGCTGACAAGAGACGAAGAGAGCTAGAGTTTGCAGTAGGTGACCATGTATTTGTGAAAATAGCACATATGAAGGATGTTATGAGATTTGGTAAGAAAGACAAACTTAGTCCAAGATTCATAGGACTATTTGAGATTTTGGAGAAGATTGGAACACTAGCCTATAAAGTGGCGTTGCCACCAATGCTAGCTGGAGTACATAATGTGTTACACATCTCGATGCTGCGAAAGTACAAGTCGAACCCTTCACATGTATTAAATCATGAACCACTACAACTGACTCCAAACATCTCATATGAGGAAAGACCTATATAAATTTTGGGTAGACAAGAAAGAAGACTCCAAAACAAAGTTATACCAATGATCAAAGTCAAGTGGCTAAATCACTCGGAGGAAGAAGCTACTTAGGAAACCGAGAGGGACATGAGGAGTCGCTACCCGTAGTTATTCGGTAAGTTCTAATTTCGAGGACACAATTTTATTTAAGGGAGGTAGGAATTGTAAGGTCCAAAAACAAGATGAAGTAATTTATTTTGGATCAATATTTTTATTTATTTAAAATAAGGTTTATGCTATATGATATTTTTGAGAATAAGGCGTTTTGAGGTGAATTTATACGCCGAGTCGTAATTTTTAACGGTATTCGATTTTCAACGAAAATATGAACCTTTTGAGAACTCGGCTAATATTTTCACAACCTTTCCTGAACAAAATATTTTAAATATTAACTAATGGGCTTAATAGGCTTATTATACCATGTTAATGGGCCTAAGCTTGTGCACATGATTTATTTAGCAAGTAAAAGTCCCAAACCTTACCCCAAACCCTCACAACTCCATGCCTATCACACACAACACACACCGTAACTCTCCTAGCAGCAAAAACATGGAATGCGTCCTTTGGATTATGCTACTGTTACTACTTATGCATTCCAGTCTGAGCAATCGTTGAAAGACATCGATTTTGAGATGTAGTGCAAGATACAGCAGCACCAAAATAATAATCAGCCGAATAAAAAGCCATATACGGGTCCTTATAGACCTCAAGGGCCTCAAAAGCCCCAAGGTCAAGTCAAGAAGCCGGCACCACCAAAGCCACAACAACCTGAAGCACCGAAACCTGCTGAGAGGAAACCATGCAAGGAGTGTAATCGATTTCATTTTGTCAAGTGCGTGTGGGGATCTTTTCGATGCTTCATATGCAAGGAGAAAGTCCATAAGGCTGCTGATTGCCCCAAGAAGACTACGCCTACTATTGGAAGAGCATATGTTATGAATGCCGAAGAAGCCGAGGAAGAGGCAGACACTACACTTATCACGGGTAACCTAGTCACTTAAAATTTTTATATTGCTTATTATTGCATAAAATGTTAAATTAATTATTAGAATTGTACTGAGATCAAGATTAACCTAGTGGAAATTAGGTTGCATGCTCTACCTTAGTTGGAAATTAAGATATGATTTTAGAAACCATAGAAATTGGTATCGAATTTTGCGCCTTAATTTATGTGAAGGATGTAATAACTCCAAATAAAAGTTTATGGCCAAAATTAAAGAAAAATCATAACTAAGGGTTCTGTAGGGGTTTCAAAATTATTGAGGGGTCCATGTGCAATTTTCTAAATTATGAGGACTAAAACGTAATTTTCGATAATTAAAAGACCAAAATGAAATTAACCGAAAAGTTTAGGGACCTAAGTGCAATTTCTGATTTCTTAAGGGTCAAAAATGAAATTTTTGAAATTTGAGGGACCAAAATGAAAATTTTGAAAAATATAAGGATCAAATTGCAAATATTCAAAAATTTGGGGACTAAAATGCAAATTTCGAAAAATTGAAGGGATAAAATGCAATTTTTCAAGAAATGCTTAAGTTCAACGCGTAACCTTCACCTAATTTTGGGAGAATAATGATAGAAATTTCCTTAAGTTTCAACACGAAAAGATTTAAAAGACGTTTTCGCCGCAGGGAGGATTATCATTCAAGGTGTGGCAACCTATGCACTATTATATTCGAGAGCTACACATTCCTTCATATCTTAAACCTTCATCAAAAGACTTAATATTATTCCTGAAGATATGGGTTTGGGTTTCAAAGTATCTATTCCTTCCGGTGATCTAATGCAAAGTTTGTATGAGGATCCGAGTGTCAAGACAGTTTTGATAAGCTAAAGCAAGCCTTGATTTCAGCACCAGTGTTGTCTATGCCATCGGGGCAAGGAGAGTATGTTCTATATACCGACGCTTCTAAACTTGGGTTAGGCGCAGTTCTAATGCAAAATGACCGAGTTATAGCTTATGCGTCGAGACAGTTGAAAATTCACGAGAAAAACTACCCTACTCATGATCTTGAGCTTGCAGCGGTATTTTTTTATTGAAGATTTGGAGACATTACTTATATGGGTAGAAGTGCAAATTATTCACCGATCATAGTTTGAAATACTTCTTCACCCAAAAGGAATTGAATATGAGACAGCGAAGATGGCTTGAATTAGTAAAGGACTACGACTGTGAGATTAACTATCATCCGGGAAAAGCTAATGTGGTGGCAGACATATTGAGTAGAAAAGCAGCAGTTATGGCTAATCTATCACTTCAAAAACTGTTGCAATCAGAGATACAACGGTTTGAGCTCACAGTTTATGCTAGGGGCGAGGCCCCTAATCTTGCCATGCTATCAGTACAGTCGACTTTGAGAGATAGAATTCGCGATGGACAGTCTACCGATGAGCAATTGCAAAAGTGGAGAGCTAGAGATGAAGCCAAGGGCCGAAAGTTATATTCAGAGGCGGATGATATAGTTCGTTATCGAGATCGTTTATGGGTTCCTAGTGACGATTCTTTGAGAGATCTCATCATGAAGGAAGCTCATGAGACACCATATTCCATTCATCCGGGAAGCACGAAAATGTACAAAGATTTGCAGTTATTATATTGGTGACCTGGTATGAAGAGAGACATTCTGTGTTTTGTGACTGAGTGTTTCACATGTCAACAAGTTAAAGCAGAGCATCAGAGGCCAGCGGGAAAGCTTAAGCCACTTCTTATTCCCGAGTGAAAATGTGAAAATATTAAGATGGAATTTGTTTTGGGATTGCCGAAGACAATTAAGGGGTTCAATGCTGTATGGGTGATAGTGGACCGTCTTACAAAATCAGCGCATTTTCTACCTATTAAGACGACATTCACCATGATTCAATATGCCGAGTTGTATATTCGAGAGATATTTCGTCTGCATGGGATTCCTGTATCTATTGTTTATGACATAGATCCGAGGTTTATGTCATCATTTTGGAAGAGTCTGCATGCAGCGATGGGGACCAAGTTATTATTCAGTACAACTTTCCATCCTCAAACCGATGGTCAGTCCGAAAGAGTTATACAAATCCTAGAAGATCTACTGCGAGCTTGTGTTATTGATTTCAAGCCAGTTGAGAACAAAAATTACCTCTAGTAGAGTTCACCTACAATAATAGCTATCAATCATCAATCGGGATGGCTCCTTTTGAGGTACTTTATGGAAGAAAATGTAGATCTCCTATTCATTGAGACGAGGTTGGTGAAAGAAGAGAGATTGGTCTGGATGTGATTGAAGAGACTGCCGAGCTTGTAGTCAAAATTTGTGAGAGAATGAAAACTGCACAAAGCCGAAAAAAGAGTTATGCTGACAAGAGACGAAGAGACTTAGAGTTTGCAGTGGGAGATCATGTGTTTGTGAAAATAGCACCTATGAAAGGTGTTATGCATTTTGGCAAGAAAGACAAGCTTAGTCCAAGATTTATTAGTCCGTTTGAGATTTTGGAGATGGTTGGGACACTAGCTTATAGAGTGGCATTGCCACCGATGCTTTCTGGAGTTTACAATGTGTTCCATATTTCAATGCTGCGGAAGTACATGTCTAATCCATCACATGTGCTAATTCACATTTATGTAATGTTTTAGTAGTTTTCTACTTACATGCATTAAAACTGTATTTTTAAAAGTTATTCGAGTTGCGATCGAGGAACGGAGACCGAGTGCTTGAAAACAGAAAATGTTTTTATTAAAGAATTATTTTTAATTATTTAAAATACGAGTTATGCTTTTTCTTATTTTTCAAAATAAGGGTTTTGAGGTGATTTTATACGGCGGGACGTAAATTTTATCGGTGTTGGTTTTGAAACAAAAATACGAACGTTTGGCAACCCGACTAATAAATTCACAAACTTATTTAAACAAAATTATTTTTAAAATCTTAATTAAACACTAATGGGCCTAATTAAACTTATTAATAGGCCTAAGCCTTGTTAGTGGATTAATTAAGTATAAAATATGTTAAACCCTCCCCATTAACCCAAAACCCCACGCCACTTTTCAGAACTACTATCCCAAAATTCTCCCCAAGTCTTACACGTCACACACACACCATAATTGAGGGAAAAAGTCGAAGGTTTCAAGAGAGTTTCAAGCCGAGGTCGTTTGTCGCCATTCTTCGCAATCGTCAACGTAAATTTGTGCGTAAAATACGCAAAGGCAGGCATATTTATTTCCTTCAAAACATCATCACACCATAATATATTTTTATGTATGAATTGTATGGAAAAACAAGTGACACTTTTGTGTATTTTCGTTTTTGTATATCACATGAAATTTCAAGCATGAGTTTGATGCAAAAATTTGTTGTTTACATGCATATAGAGGGCTGCCTTGATTAGGACATGATCAAGCAAGGTTTTTACACAATTTAGAGTCCTAGAAAAACACCATACACGCTGCATAATCGAAGGAAACAAGCTGGTGCTAAAATTCTGTCATGTGGTCTTGAGGGTTCGGTTTTGGGGTAAGGGTTGGCATGGCTTGGCTTGGCTGGGACCAAGGCTAGCCAAGGTCATGTCTGAGTCAGGGGGCTGGGGAGGAGTCCTAGCTCCACCAGAGGGTCAAACAAAGGCATCACGCAGGTGCAGCTTGCGCGTGGGTTGAGGGGCTCGGCCAAGGGTCTTGGGCTGGGCTATGGTGAGTCCTTAGGGTCCTAGGTGAGAGCTCAATGGTCTGGTTCAAGGGCTGGGTCTATTGCTAGGGTCCTAAGCACACAAACGTAGAGTCCATGCACTATAGAAGTCTCGGCCCTACTTGCAGCTGGGGTTGGGTCTTCGGTTTCGAGCTAGGCTCTGGGTCATGGGGTCATGTTGGTCCAGTAGGGTCCATAAAAGGTCTAGGAAGGGGCTGGCTCAGGGTGGCTTTGGTGCGGCTCGATGGAATCACAAGTTGGCTCAAGGGTTAATAATAATGGTTCGAACTTAGGGTTCCAGTTAGAAAATTAACCGAAACGCGGCTCACGGGGGTCGAGTCATGGTTCACGAGGGCTAAAATAATATAAAAAGTCTAAGTTTTAAATTTATGAATTTTTCGGGATTAAAACTCCTTTAAAACGACTAATTACGAATTAATTAAAAAGCCTAGTATTTAAGCTAAATAAAATTGTGAAAATTTTAATTTAGGCTTAAATAATTATTTGGGACATGTTAGAGTCAATGAGTTAAGAAAAAGGCAACAACGTGAAATTTTATGTACAGGGGTAAAACGGTAATTTTACACCTGAAAATTAGTAAACGTCATGGCAGTGCTCTGATTGCTATTTTATATGTTAATATGATTATTTTAAATGTTCATGGTTATGTATATGTTAAATTGTTATTTTTAAAATGTTTATGGATTTTATGATTTAACGTGGACATTTAAAAGACATGTTGCATGCTTGGTTTAAACGAAAAACGTTATACGCATGTTTAAATTTTTATAAAGTGATGAGAATATGAAACGTTGAAGGAATTTAAGTCATTTTGACTAATACGATGATATGTTGGAGATATCGTAAGGGTTATGGTCCCAGTGTGAACCCGACGATCGTATTTCCTTGGATACAGATATGTATACGATGATATGTTAATATGTTAGGCCAAGGCTCAGTTGACCGGTGAGAGTGTTGCTGATGTCCCCGTCGCCCAGTACTGTGGTTACATGTAGATGGATCCATCGCCCAACACGTAGACGTAGATGAACACGAAAGTCACAATTAACGATGTGAATTCAACGAAAAGGAAAAAGGAATACATAAATGTTGATGATAATATGTATATGAATATGTTGAAGATGATATGAAAATGTTTAAGTTTGAAGTTTATGCATGTCATGAAAATGGTATTTTACGTAAAAATATTTTTCACTGTTGCACGTGGTATTATACGTATTATTTGGTATCAAGAATATGATGTGTTGTCTTTAAAGTCACTAGATGTTATTGATGCATGTGAGTATGATAATAATGTGGAGGGAGGCTTGGATGCCTGATTTGACTAGATTGGAGGTGCACATGACCCGAGGACCAGCGCTTCTATTTTCCACACTTATGATTTAAGTTTATGATTTACGTTAAAGATTTTAAAGACTTTTTATTTATCTTTTGAGAGATATATGAGAGGTTTAATATGGATTATACTTTTCAAATTATCGCTATTTAGGTTTGGTAAAATATTAAACGATTTGACGATTTGACTATTCCCTTGATTTTAAAATATTAGTTGGTCTATTTATTTTTAAAATGGTGTCAAATTATTTTATATAAATCGTTTAATGGATTGGCCGAATTATGAGAGTTAAAAAAAGAAAAAAAAATTCTAGTGCCTTTTAAGTAAAACGAATAGCAGACGTTTAATTGGTAGTGGACCTAATTTGAAGGAAAGGAACCATTTGAACAAGGAGTGCTCAAGGAAGTTTGTAGATTGGGTCAAACATTCAAGAGCTTAGTTGTTTGACAACTAAGTTGGAGCATCATCAATCCTTTGTGTTTGATAGGTAAAAATTTCTAAAACACCCTCTGTATGACATTTTGTATTTTGGTATTTGCTACACACACTAGTGGGTGCTCGAATTTTTCTTCATGAAAAATATTTTTGAACTTCCGTTGCGCATCCGAGTACCGTAACCGATCCCTTTTTCAAGTGGTATCAAAGCTAAAGTTACTATTTTGTATAGCAAATACATGATATTATATTGAGGTCAATTTCTAACCGCATGAGATAATCGTTATAACAAAATCGAAGGCCAAATGAGGGCTGTTTTCAGCCCCATGGGCTGCCCGAAACAACCCCCTTCTTTTATAAAAAAATAAATAAATTTTTTGCATGTTGGCCAGAATCCGGCGACGGAGCTCCCTTAACGGCGATGACGACTAGGGTTTTCAAAAGTGTTCTGGAATATCAAAGTATCATGGGCCTTGAGTTGTTGGGCCATTAGATGGCTAACATAATTTGTGAAATTTAAATGAGCCAAAATTTTTTGCTGAAAAATGTCTTATTGGGCCCTTAAGTTTAAATCTACAAAAGTTGTACATATTTTCTCATAAAATAAATAATTGAAGTTGGACTTTAATTATTTATAGTAAATGTTGATTGACAAGAAATTCGGTTATAAATAAATTAATTAGAAAGTAGACAAATGAGTTTGTTTACTTTGTTGATTTAGTTTATAATCGTGGAGGTTAGTGATTGGATCAAGATATATAATATTGGATCAATTGATTATTGTGATAATTAATTGATGATGTATGATATATAATATTATGCATGAAGGATGATCAAAATCCCAAGCCCAATTTTCTAGGTGTATGCTAGGATATTTTGTGTTGAACGATTGTAACAATTATAAATTTATAACTGGGCTTGGTTTATAGTCCGTTCCCACCCCATTAGATGTATCCCTATTTGCCATGGATATTTATTTGTAAATATTAGTTTAGTGGAAGATCAAGATTGGAAGATGTTGGCCTTGATGATTATGAAGATCGAAGACAAGTAAATATTGGAGGCTTATGTAATTGTGGATTTGCATCCCATGCATTCCCTAGGATTGGACCTTGGCCCATGTTTGGCTCACACGTGCCATTAGTATTTGGGCGATTGATAATCCTTGTTTAGTTTACTGTTTATAATATATGCATGATATATTATAAATAATGACTATGTGCGTTATTATTATGATAATAACAAAGTTGCATGAATTCGGCAATCATACGATCAAACATGGCGAGTTTTTTGAAACAAAATTATTGATGAGACATTTCAAAATTAAAAACCCTCATTTTGAATAAGATTCAAAATTAATATCAAGCCCAAAAAGAGAAATTATAAAGGTGTTTATAATTTCCATGTCTTCCATCGACAATGGGTGCATGATGAATGATACCCGTGCTCGGGGCTCGGCTCATATTATTGGGGGAGCCCTGGACACCGGAAAGCTGTGACATCCATTGACATGGTGATGTGAACTATGTGGAACTCCCATGATTTTGGCTCATATTATTGAGGGAACTCATGGCGACCGTCCATTAAGGTTCAACATCGATGGGTAAGGCTTGACACGTAAAGATGAACGACGTCATATTATTGGGTCCTAATCAAACGTGAGACAAAAGTTTACGCAAAGGGTTGCATGGAGATGCAATTGGAAACTACCTTTTGGGAATTATGATTGGCTGATATTATTCGGGATCATAATTTGATAATTGGATCTTACGTACCTACTGAGGAAAGGAGTTTCTCGTTTTCACTAGAGGGTAGTGAAAAATGTCTAAAACAGTGGGAGTGAGAATTTATGAAGTAAAAGTCCATACTTTATATCTTACTAAATATTTTAAAATAGTAAATAACATTTATCTATTTTAATTTTCAGTACAAATTTGATTATGTCTTTGATACGCAACCCGTTATCTACTATACTCGACAAACACATTTTAACTTGACCTAATTACCTCAATTGGCTAAGAAATCTGAAAATCGTCTTGAATTCGGAAAGCATAGCATATACACTGACTGAGTCGCCCCCTGTTGAGGCTTCGACTAGCTGCACTCCTGAGGAATTGTAGACTTACAAGGATTGGTGTGACCATGACTTGCGAGCAAAGTGTTATATGCAGGCTTCTATGAATGATGAGCTACAGAGGCGTTTTGAGGATGCAAAGAGTTCTGCTGACATTCATTTGCATCTCAAGGAGCTCTTTGGTGAGCAGACTCGACCTCTTAAGCATGATACCGTCAAGGAGCTGATCACTTTACGCATGCGAGATGGGGCCTCGGTCCATGAGCATGGCCTAAAGATGATTGGGCTTGTGGACAAGCTCGTTGGCATGGATCTTACGTTGCCTTCGGAGTTGACCACTGATGTGTTGCTCTTATCGCTTCCTAGCTCGTTTGATCCTTTTGTGGTGAATTTCAACATGAACAAGCTGGAGCCTATCCTTGAGGATTTGGTCAATATGCTTGTTACGTTTGAATCCTCCATTAAGAAAGAGAAGTTGGTTCTTTATGTGGGTTCTTCATCTGGTACGAAGATTGGTCTACATGGGAAGGGAAAGAAGCATTCTTTCCAACGTCCCAAGAAGAACGTGCTCTTGAAGAGGCAATCTTCGAGTCCCGCTGTGGCAGCCATACCAGTGAAGGTTGACAAGACTGTTGATGTATGTCATCACTGCAAGAAGCCTGGACATTGGAGGCGTAACTGCAGAGAATATCTTGCCTAGAAGGGTTCTGGAAATGGTATGTTCTACCTCGAAGTAAACATCTCAATTAACTCTACTTCTTGGGTATTAGATACCGGCTGTGGCTCACATCTCTGTAATGATTTACATGTGATGGGAAGAAGTAGAAGACTTAGAGAAGGTGAGACCTTATTGAGGATGGACAATGAAGCAAGAGTTGCTGCCAAGGCCATAGGAGATGTTTACTTATTGTTGAACAATGATTTTAAGTTAATTTTGAGAGATGTTTTGTTTGTACCTGAGTTGGTGAAAAACATTGTTTCCATTTCTATGCTTGATAAAGATGGATATTCTTGTTTATTTAGCAAAGGTGTATGCAACATGTACAAAAATGAATGTTTGATTGATACTAGAGAACTTGAAAACGATCACTACAACTTAAAATTGAAAGATATTCCACTAAACAATGTCCAAGCAACAACAACAACAAACAAGCCAAAACAAGAAACTCTAAATTCAGCACAATTATGGCATGCTCGATTAGGACATATTTCCCTAAGAAGGATGAACAAGCTAGTGGGAGTAGGCATGTTTGATATGTTTGATATTAATTCTCTAACGACTTGTGAATCCTGTCTGAAGGAAAGATGACCAAAATTCCCTTTAAGGGCCATGTGGAGCGAGCCAAAGGGTTATTGGATTTGATCCATACCGATGTGTGCGGTCCACTTAGCATCACCACTAAGCATGGACATGCCCACTTCATCACCTTTACCGATGACTTTTCGAGGTATAGGTATGTGTATTTGATGAAATACAAATCTGAAGCATTTGAAAGGTTCAAAGAATTCAAAAGTGAAGTAAAAAAACAGTTGAGACGAAGCATCAAGTCACTTCGATCGGATCGAGGTGGTGAGTACTTGAGTGCCGAGTTCCAAGAGTATCTTAGGGAGAATGAGATTCTCTCGCAGTGGACTCCGTCTACTACACCGCAGTTGAATGGTGTTTCGGAGCGTCGTAACCGGACCTTGATGGACATGGTTTGGTCTTTGATGGGGTTCACGGAGTTGCCGCCATCCTTTTGGGGATATGCGCTTGAGACAGCGGCATTGTTGTTGAACAATGTCAATTCAAAGGCAGTTGATAAGACACCATATGAGATATAGATGGGTAAGCCACCCAAATATTCTTATCTTAGAATATAGGAATGCCCTGCTTATGTGAAGCAGGCAGTGGGAGATAAAATGGATACTCGATCCATTTTATGTTACTTTGTGGGATATCCAAGGAATTCAATTGGATATTATTTCTATCATCCCCAAGAAACAAAGGTTTTTGTTTCTAGGAATGCAACCTTTTTGGAAAATGAATTTCTATTGGATAGAAAAGGGGAGATGATAGAACTCGAAGAAGTTCGAGAGACACCCACAATTGAAGAACCCACACCCAAAGAGCCAAGAAAGGAGATACAAGCTCCTAGAAGATCCGAGAGAGTCTCGAGACCACCTATGAGTTATGGTCTTCTTCTTGAAGAGGTCCATGATGAGCCTAACCATGGATGTGATCAATTGACCTTCAAGGAAGCGTTATCTGAAGTCGATTCATCCAAGTGGCTTGAAGCTATGGAATCTGATTTGAATTCCATGCATTCGAACTAAGTGTGGAATCTTATGGATCCACTCGGGGGAACTCTTCCCATATGGTGTAAATGACTCTACAAGAGGAAACTTGGGGCGTATGGGAATGTATTGACCTTCAAGGCACGATTGGTGGCAAAAGGATATACTCAAAGACATGGAGTCGACTTTGAGGAAACATTTTCTCCGGTTGCAATGTTCAAGTCTATAAGGATATTGCTGGGCATAGCTGTCTGGTATGACTATGAGATATGGCAAATGGATGTAAAGACAACCTTTCTTAATGGGGATATTAAGGAAGATATTTACATGTCTCAACTTGAAGGGTTACATCTATCGAAAGTGATCATATGGTATGCAAACTTCAGAGATCTATTTATGGTCTAAATCAGACATCTAGGAGTTTGAACCTCAGATTCGATAGTACAATCAAAGAGTTTTAGTTTTACTAAGAATCCTGAGGAACCCTGTGTCTATAAGAAGGTCAGTGGGAGTGTTGTGACATTCCTGATGCTTTATGTTGATGACATTCTATTCAATGGGAATGATGTAGGGATGTTGCAATCAACTAAAATATGGTTAGCGAGTAAGTTCTCGATGCAGGACTTGGGTGAAGCATCTTTTGTATTCGGAATACAGATCTATAGAGATAGATCAAGAAGATTGCTTGGTCTCACCTAGTCCATATACATTGATACCATCGTGAAGCGATTCTCGATGGATGAGTCCAAGAGAGGACATCTACCAATGTGTCATGGCGTGTCCCTATCCTAGTCTATGTCTCCCAAGACTGATGCAGAGATAGCGACGATGACAAGCATTCCTTATGCATCTGCAATTGGTAGCATCATGTATGAGATGATATCTACACATCCTGATGTGGCTTTTGCACTAAGTGTAGTGAGTAGATATCAATCAAACCATGGTCTTCCACACTGGAAACCTGTGAAAGACATCCTCAAGTATTTGAGAAGGACCAATAAGTTATTCTTGGTCTGTGGGGGTGGAGAACTGAAATTGAAAGGCTATACCGACTCTAGCTTCGAAAGCGATATCGATGACTCGAAGTCAACCTCTGGGTTTGTATTCATACTCAATGGTGCTGCTGTCTCTTGGAAGAGTTCCAAGCAAGACAGTACCGCGGATTCCACCACTGAGGCCGAATTCATTGCTGCATCAGCTGCAGCAAAGGAGGCTATTTGGATAAGAAATTTCGTCCAAGAGTTGGGCGTCATTCCTAATGGAGTTGCTCATGTCCCGGTGTTTGTGACAACATGGGAGCCATTGCTCAGGCGAAGGAGCCAAGGTCTCATCAGAAATCCAAGCATGTATTGAGAAAGTACCACATCCTCCGAGAGATTGTGGAAAGAGGAGAAGTGTCGATTGAAAAAGTTGGCTCCGCAGATAATGTTGCTGATCCACTAACTAAGCCTTTATCTGGACCATTATTCGAGAAGAATCGCGAATCAATGGGTTTGAAGCATATGGGTAGTTGGCTCTAATGCAAGTGAGAGATTGTTAGAGTAGGTGCCCGTCGAGCCAAGTGTTGGCCGAGGGTTCACGTTCAAACTCTATGTATAAACAATCTTTAGTTTAATAATATTTGAAATTATTGTTTTAGCACATCTTTATCTGTATACCCATGCTAGTTGCATAGATAAAGTCGAATATACAAATAGTAGAAAGAATATGAGATGCTCATATGATGAGTATCATAAAACTCATATTTGGAATACTATATATTCTAAACAGTTACTAGTAGATTCAGCCGCCACTAAGAAGGATAAAGGCCGCTCGAGCTTGAGACTAGTATCTGCGATGTGAGTACCATGTTTCATTGGTAGGGGACATTGTGATGTCCGAACATGCAGATAGGTGCACCTTGTAGAGTGCACTGAACAACCCCCCATAAAGGACTTTCCAAGTGGTTCTAACTTATCGAGTGGAAACGTCCTAGTTTATAGTTGTACACCATTAGTCCTTATGACCCGGGACAACATTGAGACTCTATATGCTAGCATTGCACTTTGACTTGTTTACCGACTCTCATAGGGTCATCAGGTGGCAAGGTTGGGTGTTCTGTCGAAACATATAGGAGTCGATGCATTGTAGTCGGGGATTCACCGCTTACCTTCGGGTATGGATATCCTATGTGTATGTAGTTTGATATCTCTGATCAGAGTGTTGGTGGTAATTATGAAAGGGGTTTCATATATTACACCATCGATGCAACTACGACATGACACATAGTATCGATTCTTTGATAGCTCTCGATATACCAATAGTTGTCGAATCGGTCGGGATATATGAGATGAAGGGACCGTACTGTACGCTAACCATAATAGATTAGTTCTTGCAGACACTATCATTTGATACCTAGGGAATCATGTAAGCGATGCTGCTAGGCGTTTAACATGATTGGTTCAATACTATTAGACTTGAGTTCTGACGTTCTTATTATCAAGGAGTTGATAAGTAAGAATGGAGCAACTGAGGTATGCTCATATAAGGACATGTTTAGTCCTGAATCACATTGAGATGTGAATCCACGTCTAGTTGTATCATTGAACCATTGAGGGTCACACAAGTGCTAACTTTTTAAATCTTTTTAAAAATTAAAATTAGTTAAATGTGTTGAACAGCTTATAAAGGAGTTTATAAGCACAAAAAAAATTAGAAGTATGACTTCTAATAGGGGAATGTGACTTTTAATTTGTGGAAGTGTTCCTAAATTAAAAGTTGACCAAATAAATAATGTATTTGAAAATTGTGATTTTCATAAACATTATTATGGACTAAATTAAATTAATTCAAGTGTTGAATTAATTTAACACTAGTGGGCCTAGTAGAGTCCAAATAATTAAATTAATTCAAGTGTTGGATTAATTAAATAATATTGGGTCTTGTAGAGCCCGATAGGAAATAATTATTCAACTTGTGGGCTTGAGTAAATTCAAGTAAAATTTAAATGGTCTCAAATATGTTTGAAATATTTAAATAAAAGTCCATGAGCTTTGTAAATGCTATAAGTCCAAATAATATGCATGGGGATGTGAAGAGTTGGGAGACAACTTTTTCAATAAACAAGGCATGACATGCACATGCACTTTAATTTTTTACACAACCAAAAAAACTTTTCCTCCCCTTCCCTACACAAGCAAATGGCCGAAATATCCCCTTAAAAATTCTTCTATTTTTGCTTCTTCAATTGTTGAAGAAAAGCTTATTCTTCTCAAAAGAAAAATCCTCTAATTTTTCTGCTGCAAAATTAGAGGGGATCTTCCTAGTTGGTTGTGGACCTAATTTGAAGGAAAGAAACCATTTGAGCAAGGAGTGATCCAGGAATCTTGTAGATTGGGTCAATCATTCAAGAGCTTAGTTGTTTGACAACTAAGTTGGAGCCATCATCAATCCTTTGTGATTGATAGGTACAAATTTCTAAAACACCCTATGTATGACATTTTGTGTTTTGGTATTTGCTACACAAACTAGTGGGTGCTCGAATTTTTCTTCATGAAAAATATTTTTGAACTTCTGTTGCGCATCCAGGTACCGTAACCGATCCCATTTCAAAATGTGGTTAAACATGAGGAGAATAAGTTGATGACCAAGCCCAAGATTGAGACCAAGCAAGAGACGCCTAAACAAGGAGCGCAAGGTAAAACCGGAACTCCTCTTAATCGTTCTAGATATATTAAATGTTTTAGTTGTCAAGCGGTTGGTCATATTACTAGTCAATGTCCTAATAAGAGGGTGATGATATTGAATGACTATGGTGGGTATGAGTCTCAAAGTGAGGGTGATGACGAGGGTGATGAAGATGAAATGCCTGCTTTAGAGGATCCTGACGAGGGATATGAAGCGGTTGTAGGTGAAGCACTAGTGACTAGGCGGATCATAAGTGCCCAAGTCAAGGAGGAGGATACTAACCAAACGGAGAACTTGTTCCATACTAGGTGTTTTATAAATCAAAAGGTTTGCAATCTAAACTCATCATGCGTCACTTGCCTATAATATTGCTATGGTCTACCTGAAAAGATATGAAAAGCATGCATTGGGACCACATCACACAATACCTCATCAACATACTTCCAAATCAATTATATTTCCAGAGGATCTACCTCAAGGACTACCACCATTGAGGGAGATTGAGCACCAAATTGATTTTGTGCCCGGGAGTGCATTGCCAAATCGTCCATCTTATAGGAGCAATCCGGAGGAGACTAAGGAGCTTCAACGGCAGTTAAGTGAGTTGTTAGAAAGGGGTTTTGTGCGTGAGTCCATGTCTCCTTGTGTTGTACCTGTTTTATTAGATCCTAAGAAAGATGGCTCATGGCATATGTGTGTAGATTGTAGGGCAATCAATAACATAACCATTAAGTATAGGCATCCCATACCTAGACTAGATGATATGTTAGATGAGTTGCATGGTGAATGTATTTTCAGCAAAATTGAGTTTAAGAGTGGCTATCACCAAATTAGAATGAGGGAAGATGATGAGTGGAAAACAGCATTCAAAACCAAGTACGGGTTATATGAGTGGATGGTCATGCCTTTTGGCTTAACTAACGCTCCTAGCACTTTTATGAGGTTAATGAATCATATCTTGCGTGCGCACATAAGAAAATTTGTTGTGGTTTATTTTGATGACATTAACCAAGTATGAGTTATATGCTAACTTAAAGAAATGTGATTTTTGCACAAGCAAACTTGTCTTTCTTGGTTTTGTGGTGAATTCACTGGGGATACAAGTGGATGAAGACAAGGTAAGTGCTATTCGAGATTGGCCAGCGCCTACTACTGTTGGTCATGTCCGAAGTTTTCATGGTCTTGCAAGCTTCTATAGGAGGTTTGTAAAGGATTTTAGCACACTTGCAACACAAATGATGACAATGATCAAGAAGAAGTTCCATTCCATTGGGGCGAGGAGCAAGAGAAGTCCTTTAATATTATTAAGCAAAAATTAATTAATGCTTCTTTACTTGTTTTACCTGACTTTGCTAATACCTTTGAAATTGAATGTGATGCTTCAGGTGCAGGTGTTGGTGGAGTTTTGGTGCTAGGAGGACGTCCGGTTGCGCACTTTAGTGAGAAGCTCAATGGAGCAGCGCTGAACTATCCGATGTATGACAAAGAGTTGTATGCACTTGTGAGGACGCTAGAGACGTGGCAGCACTACCTGAGGCCTAGGGAGTTTGTGATTCATACGGATCATGAATCCTTAAAGCATCTAAAGGGGCAACAGAAGTTGAACAAGAGGCATGCGAAGTGGGTGGCATTCATAGAGACATTCCCATACATGATCAAATATAAGCAAGGTAAGGAAAACGTAGTGGCCGACTCACTATCACGAAGGTACATACTTTTCTCTACCTTGGAATCTAAAATTTTGGGGGTGAAGCATGTCAAGGAGTTATATGTGCTAGATAAGGTTTTTTAAAGTATATTTGAAACATGTATGCATGGTCCACATGACAAATTTTATTTGTATCATGGTTTCTTCTTTAGAGAAGATAGGTTGTGCATCCCTAAATCATCAATTCATGAATTACTTGTTAGGGATGCACATGGGGGTTGCTTGATGGGATACTTTGGTGTGGCTAAAACTTTGAGTTCTTTGCATGAACATTTCTATTGGCCACATATGAAACGTGATGTTGAGCGTGTTTGTGAAAAGTGCATAACGTGTAGACAAGCTAAGTCTAGAACAAAACCACATGGATTGTATATACCACTTCCTGTCCCTAGTGAACCTTGGGTTGATATTTCTATGGATTTTGTTTTGGGTTTGCCTAGGACTGAGAAGGGGAGATATTCTATATTTGTTGTTGTGGATATATTTTTGAAAATGGTGCATTTTATTGCTTGTCACAAAACTGATGATGCATCTAACATCGCGGATTTGTTCTTTAGAGAAGTCGTTAGGTTGCATGGTATGCCTAGGACAATTATGTCTGATCGTAATGTTGAATTTTTGAGTTACTTTTGGAAGACCTTGTGGGCTAAACTTGGCACAAAATTGTTGTTTTCTACTACTTGTCATCATGAAACGGATGGACAAACTGAGGTTGTTAATAGAACTTTAGGAACACTTTTGCGTGCTATATTTAAGAAGAACTTGAAAAATTGGAAAGAATGCTTGCAATTTGTTGAGTTTGCTTATAATCATAGTGTGCATTCTACTACAAATTATTCACCATTTGAGATTGTTTATGATTTTAATCCTTTGACTCCGTTGGATTTGATGTCTTTACTTGTGAGTGAAAGGTTAAACATGGATGGTAAAAAGAAGGATGAATTTGTGAGGAGTTTGCATGAAAAGGTCAAGGACAACATAGAGAAGAAAAATGAGCAATATACCAAGCAATCCAACAAGGGAAAGAAGAAGGTGGTGTTTGAAAAGGGTGATTAGGTGTGGCTATACTTGCGGAAAGGAAAGGTTCCCTGAGAAGGAACATTCAAAGCTACTACCTAGGGGTGATGGACCATTTCAAGTCCTCGAATAGATCAATGACAACGCCTACAAACTCGATCTGCCTGGTGAGTATAACGTCAGTTCTAATTTTAATGTTAGTGATCTTTCTTTGTTTGATGTAGGTGATGAACAAGATTTGAGGACAAATCTCTTTCAAGTAGGGGAGGATGATGTGAACACGGATGGTCAAGCTCCAAGGAAAGCATGTGATCCTTTAGAGTTGCCGGAGGGACCAATCACGTGAGGACGAGTGAAGAGATTCAAGGAGGCACTACAGGGAGTCATGAGCAATCAAGAAGGGCTTACGAGCAAGGTGCAAAGTGCCGAAAGGTTCGTGATACATGGGAGTAAGTTTGGGGGCCAAAGGAACATTATTCAAGTGATAAATGAAGAGGACTCCAGAAGAACCGGTGCCCGAGCGGCCAAAGCTTACTGCCCGAGCGCCACACTTACTGCCCAAGAAGAAAAATTACAGAACACCTCGCGCCTGAGCAGTCAAATCTTACCGCCTGAGCGCGAAATGTCCAGAACCCTCGGCGAGCCAGCTGCGAGAAATTCCTTGTTCCCTTGATTAGTCCTAATTATTTTGGCAACTAGATTTTGTTATCTTTTGAGTATGTAAACTTTTTTTTGGACGAATTTTGGAACACAATTCAGATTATCATTGATTTTATACAATAGTTTTGAGTATTCTCTCAATTTTTTCAAGGCTTTTGCTTTGTAATCAAAATCAAACTTATCAAAGTTTTACTTTGTGACGTTTGTCGATCGTTCCTCACGCGGATTGTCAAAGACTAATTCTTTGAAGGTTCGATTGAGATTCGGTTGTTTCTTTGTGATCGTTTATTACTAAACCACGTAGTTTAGAGATGAAGATTGTGCATTGCTTGAATCAAAATATCGGGACATCATAACAACGATCCTTGTTCGTTATTGAATTGAGGGCGCAATTCATATATAATCGTGTTTGCTTTTCTTCGTATGAGGATTCATATCAAAAGTTATCACTTTATTTCGGAGTAATTCAAATAAACCTTATTCTTTACAGAAACTTAAATCATGTCAACTGAGTCAATGCTCAAACTGAATAAAAACTCCCACTGTACATGCATATCATCTATATGAACAACACCAATGTGTGTCACTTGCCCATAAACATCTTGGGTGACCAACCCATGACAAATACATCCACAACTATAGAGTTTGCAATAATTTGCTCAATTGATACACAATTACTCTGAGTTATTTCCTTCCAACTAGAAATTTCATGCCAATATATTTTGACTTTGACAAGTTTCAGTTATTCTTTAAAAAAAATTATAACATATACTACATAAAATACTACTAGAAATTTTTAATTTTTTTAAACTAAAATTCGAACTTTAAAATCTTGCATGCATGCACTACTGCTGAAAATACGCCTTTAACAAAATAATCGTGGTCAAATAACGGATAAAATACTGCAGTTTAAAATTTGCCAACTCGGCCCTCAACCATGCACGAACAGAATAAAATGAGCAAAATCTTGAAAATCAACATCATAACATAATAACGTATAAAAATGTTCATGACTACTCCAAGCTCATAAAAACGTGATGGCGGAAAAGTGTGGTCCTCGGGTCGTATGCGCACATTCAGCCCTGCCTACTCAGAGTTTGGCACCTCCAGTCTCCTCCTCAAAATGCTCACCTGCATCATACACACCTAGTGAGTCTAAAGACTCAACACACCTGTACCTTTAATAGCAAATACATATACATAACATGCAACAGTGAAAAATACTGTAATAAAATACATTTCATGAACTTAAAAGCATAAACGTAAACATGTCATGAAAAATCATATCATGACAAAATGGCTCATCGTATCATCATATACTTTTACATTTATTTTGATCGAATTTAGTTCATTAGTTGTGACTTTCGAATCAGCTTTATCGTATCAGCTCTATTTGATGGATCCATCTACGTATAACTGTGGTACCCGGTGGCTGTCGGACCTCAGCGACAGTGTTACCCATCCACTGGGCCTAGGCCTCATCATCATTTACATATATCGTCAGTCACAACCAAATCTCATCCTTCAAAAACATCATTATTTTCATCACTTAACAAAAATCATGCATATACGTAATTTTTCTTAAAACCAAGCATGAAACGTATTTTCATAATTTAATAAAAATCATATACATGATGCATAACATTTAAAAACAAGATAAATTTGTGTTGGGGCACTGCCAAGACAAAAATCTCGACTCAGGTGAAAAATTATCGTTTTGCCCCTAGAAACCCAAAATGACCCTTTTACACCTTGACCTCTAAATTTCGACCCCAAGCTTACCAAACTCTTTAAATCATCCTAAAACATATTTAAAAGTATTTCTTAGATGTAAACTTGAGCCCATTTCAAAACCTAAACTATTCGTTTTAAAACTTGAACCGAGGTTCCGGTTTTAACACGAATCAACCCGAAACTTAACCAAATTTCTCCCAAATTTTTACCACACCTTATACGCGCCTTAACAGCCCCTAAAAAATCTAGACCAGCCCACTAAAACTTTCGAACACAGACCGCATGCGGCTGAAGTTTTACACCATACACTATCGAAAAACCCTAATCCACCAAACTTGAAAGATATGGAACCTAGGTTCTACCGGCTAGGACCAGCCCTAGACCAACCCTTCCTAACCCAGCTTAGGACCCTACTAGACTGACCCAAGCCCAGCCTTCAGCCCCAAGCATGCGATACCGAACCCTCAAGAACAAGCTAGGTCGTGTCCTTACTCGAAGCACAACCGACTCCTAACTAGTCCACTTTCTTCCTAGCCGAGACCAGCTGGTTGTAGACCACCCCTAGCCTCGGTTGGACCCTCCTAGATCGCACCTTAGCATGGTTTAGCCCTTCCCCAGCCGCGCCATCCCAAACTCTCACCAAACACCAAGAAAACTCTAGCCGCCTAGTGATAAACAATCGGCCCTCTCCTAGACCATGCATCCTTAAACCTCCAGCATCGTGTCACCTCATCTTACATCATACATGCCCCTTAGAAACTCTGAAAATCGGTAGCCCCTTGCAGCAAGTCATAAAAACATGAGCATGTAACAAGAAGGATGAAAATTTCAGGACAAACCATAAACAAAAACGTGCACATGAGTTAGATCGAGAGAATTCCATGCATTTACACAAATTTTTGCACAATATTTGCGTGAATAAAGTGCAAAAGAAGATACATGCGTGCCTTGATGATTAAGCTCACAAACTCGAAGAAACGCGCGTCGGGGAAGCACCGGAGGAGCGGGGAAGAAGCTTGCTTGAAAAATAATGGAGGAAACCGATGTGGCTGCTTCTGAGTTACGTGAGGGCGGCGGCTGATGGAGGGGATGGGCGTCCAAGGGTTTAGGTAGGGTTAGGGTTTGTTTAGTGTGGTATTTAAATAATTAAAACATGTATTAATGGGCTTAATCTACATTTAAATGATTAAAAGGGATTTTGAGCTCATTAAGCATCAAAACAAACCCAACAAGCCCGAAAATGTTCCTGAAAAATATTTTGTTTTGATACATTTTTGAAAATATTATCCGAACCCTCAAAAAGTTCTCTGAATCGATAAAATTTGCATACCGGTTAAAAATATAACCTGGCGGGTAAAAATACTCAACCAAGGCCCATTTTCAAAAATCATACTTAAAACAACTTCTATAAAATAACTAAAAAATTATTCAATAAAAATATTTTTTCCTAATAAATCACCGGTCTCCGTTCCTCGTTCGAACGCGAAATGTATCTAGAAACCCTAATGCATGAAACTTTAAAATAATCGTGAAATGAATCCTATCATGCAATAATTATGCATTAAATGCATAAAATCAATAAACACATGATTTAAATAAAATCATAAATTGCATGCATTCAGGTTACGTAAATCTAAATTTTCTAGACCTTACAACTCTCCCGCCTTACATTGAATTTTGTCCTCGAAATTAAAACATACAGAATAACTCCGGGTAGCGACTCCTGATCTCGGTCTCCGTCTCCCAAGTAGCCTCCTGCTCGGAGTGAATCAGCCACTTGCATAACGTCTGCTAATTTAAAATTCAACTGAACATTTTTTTTTTGTAAAACAAACTAAGGTGGAAAATACTCGCGCATCAAAAACATTTAAATAAGTTGAACATGCTTTTAAAAAGTCATCCCACCTCTGAATAAAAATAACTGCAGTTAAAAACAATGAAAAGAGCAACCAACCTAAAAAATTTCCGTTTAAAAATATAAAACGTCAAGCATTTTAAAATCTGTCAAAACCTTCGACAACATAAAAGCATCAACCATTTAAAAAGCTGTTTAAACGTGTTCCCATAAAATCATATTCTTGCGGAAGAATACAAGGTCATCGGGTTAACGTGCGCCACCAACTCCGCCCGTTCAGTCATCATCACCTCTAGTCTCCTGATCAAAATGCTCACCTGCATCACACACGCCTAGTGAGTCTAAAGACTCAACACAGCTGTACCATGATAACAAATACATATACGTAACAAGAAGCAGTGAAAAATATTGTAATCAACATACATTTCATGTCTACAGTAAAATCATTTGCGTAATCGTGACCTGTCAAAACATGATAATAATCATAGCATGTAACATCGTGTCAACATATACGTGTTAATTTCCTTAATTTGAATTCCGTTCATTAGCTGTGACTTTCGTATCATCATGTCAGTCGATGGATCCATTTACTTATAACCGCGGTACCCGGCGGCGAGGATCATCAGCGACAGCATTACCTGCCCACTGAGTCCCGGCTTTACATGTCATCGTGTCATCGTGTTAGTCATAATTAATTCACTTCCTTCAAAAATGTGTCATCATATCCATCACTTAAATAAAAATATGCATATACATAATTTTTCCTTTAAACCAAGCATGCACCGTAATTATCATAATTTCATAAAAATCATAAACGTGTTGCAAAAACATTTAAAATATCATAAATTTGTGCTCAGGGCGCTGCCATGACAAAAAATCTCACCCTGGGTGCAAAATAACCATTTTGCCCCTGGAAATCAAAAAATTATCGTTTCACCCCTGGACTTCTAAAATTGACTCGAAGCTTACCAAACTCCTTAAAATATCCCAAACAGTGCAAAATAACCATTTTGCCCCTGGAAATCAAAAAATTATCATTTCACCCTGGACCTCTAAAATTGACCCGAAGCTTACCAAACTCCTTAAAATATCCCAAACATTTTTAAAAGCATTCTTAGGCATAAACTCGATCCAAATTCAGAACTTAACTGATTCGTTTTAAACTTGGACCGAGGTCCCGGTTTTAACCCGAATCGACTCGAAATTTCACCAAATTTTCCCAACCTTTTTACCATAATTGTACACCTTTTAAAGGCCCTAAAACATTAAAAACTAGGCCTCTAAACTTTCTAAAATTAGGACATCCAGCTGCTGTACTTTTCGTGGCTCCCTAGTTCTACTAACCCTAGTGCCCCACTTCCCATTATTGCACTCTAGCCTACACCCAATCGATCCAGCCCCGTCTCAACCCTCCTTAGACAATCCTAGGACATCCCTGATCCCACTGAACCCACATAACTAGTCCCCTGCACGCTGGAGATTCCAGCTTCTCGCTAAACCTCCCAAGATACTCGGCCATGACCCCTCCTTGATGCAGCTCCCTCGTGTGGCCCTCGAGTTCAAACCAGCAGGGTTAAAGCTCTTCCAGATCGTGACTCAGACTCATCAGAGACCAGTCCATGGCCTGGAAGTGCCCTCACCCCGTCAATTGCACCTTTGGTCCGATCCCCATCTCAAAACGAGGCACTACACGCTCAACTCCTCGGCTCTTCATCCTACATCAAGCTGCCGTAAACTCAAATCCCAGAACATCATCTCATCACCTTGTTCAGCCCCTAAACGACCAGCACTCGCAGCCCTTGCACAACAATACAAAACAAACGTGAGTTGGAAGCCAAGCAAGCAAGGTTTTTCATGCCAAAAGTTTTCGAACATACAGGCTTCGAATAGATCGAAACTTATGCACACAAATACATATATTACAGCCTACTATTGGCGTGCATGATGAGAGAAGGAGTGTACAAACGTGCCTTGATGATTATTTTTGAACAACCGCTCGAGGGACACACGGCGGAAGGGAAGAGTCCTTGCTTGAAGTGAAAAATGGAGACACCGAAAATCTTTGCAGCAACAATACACGAGGAGGTTTGTGAGTGGAGGGGGGTGGGCGGCTGATGTAGAATAATTAGGTTTAGTGGAGTGCTTAGGGGAATAATTATGTGATAATTATATAGTTTACGATTAAACAAATGGGCCCTCATGGTTATTTAAAAGTTTAAAAAGAAAATTAAGCCCAATAAGCTTAAACGTAGGCCCATTAAATACAAACACACTCTCGAAAATTATTTCGTGTTGGAAAATTTTTGAAAATATTAACCGAACCTTCAAAAATTCCCCCGATCTGATAAATTTACGTATCGTTAAAAATATGCTCTGGCGGGTAAAAATACCCAACAAAACCCATTTCTCAAAAAATTCCTTTAAAGCATCTTATTTTTATTAATATAAATTAATCATGTAATAAAAATGATTTTCTTAATAATTATTCGGTCTCCGTTCATCGTTCGAGCGCGAAATGCATCTTAGAAACCCTAATGCATGAACTTTTAAAAATTTCATGAATTAAATCCTATCATGCAAAAATTATGCATAAATGCATAATTAAACAAAATTTAATAAAATAAACATGCATTTAATGCTTTAAAATAATTTAATAAAATAACAAAAAAATTTAATAACTTGCATGCATGTGGTTTACGTTGACCTTTAAATTTTTGGGACGTTACAATCTACCCCCCTTAAATTGAATTTGTCCCCGAAATTCGCTTTTCCTCGATAAACAAAAGTTTAGACTTTTAATTTATTATCCCAACAATCAATGCTTCCGCTGCGCTACTCTGATAAAATAATTGTTAAATTGTCCTTATGTCTCTTCAATCCTAATTATTTTGCCTACGAAAATTCTCGTTTGCGAATCGCAACTTAAGGTGACTTAGTTGTAACGTCCGAAAAACCAAACTACGTAAACCGCATGCATGCAAAATTATTTTATTTAATTGCTTTTAAATGCTTGCATGATATTTATTAAATGATTAAATGCATGATTGCATAATTAAATGATAATGTAAGGTCCAAAATTAAGACGACGTAATTCAACTGCATGCAAATCTAGGGAATATGAAAAATGGCTAATTAATTGATATTAATTGCTTAATTTTTTATGTGACATGTTTATTTGATGTTTTAGTAGTTTTCCACTTACATGCATAAAAAGTGATTTTTAAAGGTTATTCGAGTTGCGATCGAGGAACGGAGACCGATGGCTGAAAAACGTAAAACATTTTTATTAAATAATTGTTTTTAATTATTTAAAATATGAACGATTTTTTTTTCATATTTTTGAAAAGGAGTTTTTAGGTGATTTTATACGCCGGGAAGTAATTTTTATCGGTGTTGGTTTTTCAACAACAATACGAACTTGTGGACAACCCGACTAATAAATTCACAAACTTTCGTAAGTAAAATATTTTTGTTAATTACTAATGGACTTATTGCGTCTAATTAACTCCACTAATAGGCCTAAGCTTGGTTTAGTAATTAATTAAACTATATAATATGTTAAACCCTCCCCATTAACCCTTGAACCCCACGCCACACACATCACAAACTCCCTCAAAGTACACGGCTCACACACACGCAATTTGAAAGGAAAATTCGAATATTGCAAGGAATTTATAGCCAAGGTCCCGTCGTCACCGTTCTTCGCAATCGTCAACGAATAATCGTGCGTTTAAAACGCAAAGGCATGCATATTTCTTTCCTTCAACATCTATCACACCATATTAATCATCTAAACTTATTTTGAAAGGAAAAACATGACACAAATGTTTTATTTTCGTAATTATGTGCATACATGTTCTAACTTGTGTTTGTCTGATTCCAAAAGCATGTTTATTATGATCTAAAGGGGCTGCCATGTCTAGGACTCATCCAAGCATTTTTTTACATGGGTATAGGGTCCTAGAACATCACCAATACATTGCACGAACACGAAACACGAAAGATGGAATCGAAACAGGACAAGGTTGGATAAAAGGGCTAGGGTTTCATTAAGTTGTGGCTAGCTTGGTCTTGGCTTGGGACAGGACTGGGCTAGGGTTTGTCACGAGTCCAGGGAAGAGTCCTAGTCACAGCTAGGACTCGAGTCATGGGCTGGGAAGGAGTCCTGGCATGCTAGGACTCCCGCCCGAGGATCGCATGCATCGTGCGTATGGTGTGCAGGCTTGCAGGGGTTGGGTGGCTCGGCCAGGGGGCTGTGGTCTGGGTTAGTTCGACTCCTTAGGGTCATAGGTGGTGCACAAAAGGATGGTTCAGGAGCTGGGTCGATGGCTAGGGTCCTAGATACAAAAACGTAAAGTCCATGCATTGTATTTGTTCTCGGCTGCAACACTTGGGGTGGCTAGCTTCGGTTCTGTGGCTGGGGTCTGGTCCGTTGGTTCCTAGGGTTCCAAGGAGGGTGTCCAAAGGGGTTGGTCAAGGTTTGGTCCTGTGGGGCCCTTAGCTCCTAATCGTTATTACAATGCAATCTGATTAGGGTTAATTAATTACAGCGGAAAACGAGTTTAAATTTTCTTTACAATGAACCCAAATCATTTTATTTGAATACTAAAAATAGTATTTAATCTCACGTCATAAACATGCCCACACGAAATCAAAATCTATCATATACAAACAACTCACATTCTCGGGACATGCCCTGGTATATAGATACATATACATATATACTGGGAACAAGACAAAACATAAAACCTCAGCCCAAGCTGTGGCTCCCTCCAGAAGTACCCTCTCCGGTCTCCTGATATCCTGGAGTACCTGCCATTGTCCACACACAAAGACAACAACAGCCCCCCTTGGGGGTGAGCAAAGCTCCGTATGGAACAACCAATCATATATACCACAGATATCTAAGCAATGATATATGGTATGCAATGCATGTATGTCGTGGAGGTATCGGGTCAAATGCCCATCCACTGAGCACATGTCAGAATCAATCGAATCGCTATCAAATCAATGCTCGAGCTGGCACACCGGCCAATATGGGATACTCGTATGATAGCGTCGGCAAAGCGCCATCAAGTCCCAAATCTCATATCCAATCATATGGGGCCACAATTGTCTATGCTTTACGGGTCATATAATACCGGCATAGCGATTGTGTTCACAAACCCCGGAATCCAATCAAATCATATCAGGGTATCCAAGGATCATAGCTCAACGTGCATGTCATGTATCGATGTCTGCATAAAATGATGTGTGTTAACAAAACATTTATTTTATACATCGATATCTCAATCTCAATGTCATGTATGCCACATCAATCAACAAATAAGGCATATAGACACATAATCTCATTCCAATCAATCAAATCAATCCGACATATATCATATAATACAGATACCTGTCGTATGTTACCCGGTCGCAACATACCTCAATTCTTCGTTTCCAGTTGATGTAGCCTGAAGATATTGATATTACACTTTATCTACATCAATAACATACTCATTCCAATCAATAACATATTCCAAAATCATTAATATGAGTTTCAAATATCATTTGAAACTTCAAAAATTCATATCAAATCAAAATCATATCATAATTCAATTCTGACTTCGAATACAAGTTTCTTGTCGGTTATTCTACTACATATCAGAAATTCAACTTCAAATACATGCTATTCCAGCACTTTGATATTTCGAGCTGCTGGAACTAGAAGAAATTTACCTCAAAAGGAAGCTCTCGACGCGACGATCACAAATATATAATTTGTTTCGCGTTTAGACAGCGTTTCGAAGTCGATTCGGACGAAGGAAATCGAGTTTCCCTTCTTTTCTCTCGAAGCCATGGTAAGGAAATGAAGGAAAGTAAAACAGAAGTCTCGTTATTATCACCACCGTTCTCGCGCTCGGGCGGTAGAATTCTCGCGCTCGAGCGCGAGACATTCTGTTCCCGAGAAATCTTTATGCCGCGCTCGGGCGGTCAAAAGTTACCGCTCGGGCGCGGAGTGTTCTGCTCGACACTAACCTTTTCTACCTTGGCGCTCGGGCGGTCATTTTCTACCGCCCGGGCGCCACACATTCTGTACAAAATATTTATGTTTGTACTAAATTGGCGTCCGGCCTCTCCAATCGAGCTCTTACAACGTCAGTTCATATTCAATATTCATTTTCTCAATTTCCTCTTAATAATATACATCAAATACATAATCACATATCAATTTCATGAATTATCGCTAATCACACAGGATTTACGATAACACGATACACGGTCCTTACATTTCTCCCCCTCTTAAATGATTTCGTCCTCGAAATCTCAAACATCTCTATATACATAACATTGGAAAACATACATATGTCACCAGTTATAGTACATATCAAAGCTAAAATCAGTAAAAGGATCAGAATACATCGAATACAATGGAACAGATGTCATAGAATCAAACAAATGCGGATACGAATCTCGCATCTTGCTCTCCAATTCCCATGTTGATTCTTCAACACCATGTCGTGTCCATTGCACTCGTACTAAAGGAATCGATTTATTTCTCAATATCTTTTCCTTTCGATCCATAATTCGAACATGTTGTTCGACATAGGAAAGAGAAGGATCAAGTTCCACCTCATCAGGTGCAAGTACATGTGATGGATCGGGTTCATATTTCCTCAACATAGAAACATGAAACACATCGTGAATAGCAGATAAAGCTGGTGGCAATGCCAATCGATATGCAAGATCACCAACTCGATCCAGAATCTCATATGGCCCAACATTACGAGGAGATAACTTCCCTCGCATGCCAAATCGAACAGTGCCTCTAAAGGGAGATATTTTCAAAAACACTCTGTCACCTTTCTGGAATTCTAAGGGTCGTCTTCGTTTATTCGCATAACTCGTTTGACGATCTTGAGCAGCTTTCATCCGCTGCCGAATTAACTGAACCTTATCATTCATTCCTGTATCATTTCAGGTCCAGTCAATTGTCTCTCACCAATCTCATCCCAGAATAATGGTGATCTACATCGTCTCCCATATAGAGCTTTAAACGGTGCCATACCGATACTCGTCTGAAAGCTATTATTATAAGAAAATTCAACCAATTGTAAGGCATCTTGCCATCCCATTCTGAAGTCCATCACAATCGCACGTAACATATCCTCTAACGTTTGAATCGTACGCTAAGTCTGGCCATCAGTTTGAGGATGATAAGCAGTACTCATAGCCAAACGCGTACCCATCGCTTCCTGAAAACTACCCCAGAATTTAGAAGCAAATCTGGGATCACGATCAGATACAATCGAGACTGGCACACCGTGCAGTCTCACAACATTCTCAATGTATAAACGGGTCATTCTCTTATAAGGATAAGTCCGTTCATACGGAATAAAATGCGCAGATTTCGAAAGTCGATCAATAATCACCCAAATAGCATCACAGCCCTTGGGCGAACGAGGTAAATAAGTCACAAAATCCATAGCGATATGTTCCCAATTCCATTTCGGGATTTCAAGACTATGGAGCAATCCTCCTGGTTTCATTCTCTCGGTTTTACTTGCTGGCAGACAAGACATTTCGAAATAAACTCAGCAATGTCCTTCTTCATACGTTTCCACCAGAATTGAGGTCTCAATGTCAAATACATCTTCCGACCTCCAGGGTGAATACTGTATTTGCTACAATGTGCTTCACGAAGAAGAGCAGATTTCAAATCAGAATCATTAGGGACTAACAGCCGACCATTAAGTCGTAAAGAACCATCAGAAGAAATCTGGAATCCAGATTGATGTCCTGCCGATACCAGTTCTTTCGACTTTTGGATCTGAGCATCGCTTCGTTGGGCCTTTCGTATCTTCGATATCAAATTCGGCTCAATTTGCAATGCTGAGACAGTAACAGAATTCCAATTCGAGTGAAAAGTCCAGCCAGAAGTACAAATATCCTCATGTACCTTCGCGACACAAACAGAAATTAAAACAGAATCATAAACTTTCCTACTAAGGGTATCCGCAGTAACATTCACTGATCCAAGGTGATATTGAATCTCACAATCATAGTCCTTCAAGAGATCCATCCACCTACGTTGCCTCATATTCAAATCAGATTGAGAAAAAAGATATTTCAGACTCTTATGGTCCGAATATATAACAAGCTTTTCTCCGTACAAGTAATGGCGCCAAATTTTCAGAGCAAATACAATGGCGGCCAATTCGAGATCATGAACATGATAACGTGTTTCATGAGATTTCAATTGACGAGATGCATAAGCAACCACTTTTCCATGTTGCATCAAAACACAGCCCAAACCTTTACCAGACGCATCTGTACATACCACAAATCCTCTGGTACCTGAGGGAATAGTAAGCACAGGTGCTGTGGTCAATCTCGTCTTCAATTCAAGAAAACTAGCTTCACATTCATCTGACCAAATGAATCGCTGATTCTTCTGTGTCAGTTGAGTAATAGGTTTAGCTATTTTTGAAAATCCTTTAATAAAACGACGATAATATCCAGCCAAACCCATGAAGCTACGGATCTCAGGAACATTCGTAGGTCTCGGCCAATTCAATACAGCTTCGACCTTAGCAGGATCAACAGATATGCCATGTCTTGAAATGACGTGGCCCAAAAATACCACTATGTCCATCCAAAATTCACATTTGGACAATTTGGCATATAAATGACTAGTACGAAGAGTTTGAAGTACCAGTCTCAAATGTTCAGCATGCTCCTTTTTCGATTTCGAATATACAAGAATATCATCGATAAATACAATAACGAATCGATCAAGATATTCTCGAAAGACACGATTCATTAAGTCCATAAAAATAGCAGGAGCATTCGTAAGACCGAAAGGCATAACCAGAAATTCATAGTGGCCATACCTCGTACGAAAAGCAGTTTTGGGCACCTGTTCGTCTCGAACTCGTACTTGATGATACCCAGAACGAAGATCAATCTTCGAGTATACAGAAGTACCTTGAAGCTGATCAAACAAATCATCAATACGAGGAAGTGGGTACTTGTTTTTCACAGTAGCCCGATTCAATTGCCTATAATCAATACACATTCGCATCGTACCATCTTTCTTTCGAACAAATAAAACTGGAGCTCCCCAAGGCGATACACTCGGTCGAATATATCCCTTATCGAGAAGATCCTGTAATTGTTCTTTCAATTCTTTCAATTCCAATGGTGCCATGCGATAAGGAGCTTTCGAAATAGGTGCAGTTCCCGGCACAAGATCAATACTAAACTCAACTTCTCGATGAGGAGGAAAATCAGGAATCTCATCGGGAAATACATCCGGGAATTCTTTCGCAACTGGAATCTCAGATAAAGAAGACTCCTTCTTCGAAATATCAATAGCGTAGATAAGATAACCTTTATCTCCACTAGTCAACAATCGGGACATTTCCAAGGAAGATACCAATGGAATTTTGGCTTGGGAACCCTTGCCATAAAAATTCCACTTGGGTCCATCAATCGGTCGAAATCGAACCACTCCATTACAACAATCAACAGTAGCTCGATTCGTCATCAAGATATCCATGCCAACAATACAATCAAAGTCGTGCATTGGGAGAACAATCAAATTCAAGAACATCACATTATCCTCATATATTAATACACAATTATGCACAACTTTTTCAGACAAAATAATCTTCCCTGCTGGCGTGGCTATCGACAAAGTGTCATACAACGGGGTACACTCAATATCGTGAGATGCAACAAATGCATGAGATATGAATGAATGAGATGCTCCTGTATCAAATAAAACACGTGCAGGATAATCGCAAAGCGTGCAAATACCTGCAATCACGCCTCCAGGAGCTTCTCTCGCCTGATCCTCAGTCATGGCATACACTCTCACTTGAGGAGGAACTTGGGTACTCTGACCACCCGGTCCTCGATATCGTGGGACACTCGACTGCTGAAATGATGGAACAGGAACAGTAGGTCTCGTCATACCAGGGCCACCTCTAAATCCTGGCTGGGGTTGAGCAGAAGTCGTACCTCTGTTCGGATATACTCGAGAGAAATGGCCTTCCTGCCCACATTGATAACAAGTACCAAACATACCTCGACACTGATCGATAGTATGTTTACCCCCACAATGGCTACAATAGGGAGCAATCACAGGACTCCCTCTCTGTGATCCACTCGAGCTCGAAGAAGACGAAGAACCAGAACCCGTCTTCTTGAACTTCTTACCTCTCGGTCGCAAAGTAGGCTGCTGAGCTGACACCGGTGGTGGAGGAGTATACTGTGGACCTCCCCGCCAAAGTCCAGCCTCGGCTGCCTTAGCTCGTTCAACTGCTTCTGCGTAGCTGGTAGGCAATCCAGAAACAACATATGTATACAAAGCAGGATGTAAACCATTTACAAACCTGTTATATTTTGCCCTTGCATTCCCAGCTACATGAGGTGCATACTTCAGTAAAGTAGAAAACTTCGAAGCATACTCTGCAACAGACATCGTTCCCTGCTGCAGATTATTAAATTCATTCTCCTGTGCAGTATAATAAGATGGAGGAGAATACTGCTCCAAAAACTGGGGCTTGAAGACATCCCATGTGAGTTCAATCCCGGCTTCCTTCAGTCCAATCTCAGCGGCTTCCCACCAATATTTAGCTCGGTCTTTCAACTGATACAAAGCAAGTTTCAGTCTCCGAGCCTTAGAATACTCAACAATATTAAACAGGTACTCGATATCCTTTAGCCAGGCCTCAGCTCTTTCAGCACTCTCAGTGCCAAAGAACCTCGGTGGTTTCAGATCCTGGAATCGAGCCATCACTACATCCATGGACAATCCTTCAAATTGCCCAACAATCCTCTCAGTACTGCTACTCGCAGTTTCATTTGTGGGATCCATCTAACAAATCAAAAGATGAATATCACAATTTCATAATCTCATCATCTCATATCATCAATCTCATCAGATACTTACTCGAATCAAATCAAGTAGGAGCAAGTAATACAAATAATTCAAACACAAGCGCACAATTCATTTGTGCCTATTCAAGTGTACACAAAACTCAATCGAGCATTCTCAGCTATGCTCTGATACCACTCTGTGTGGGGCCCTTAGCTCCTAATCGTTATTACAATGCAATCTGATTAGGGTTAATTAATTACAGCGGAAAACGAGTTTAAATTTTCTTTAAAATGAGCCCAAATCATTTTATTTGAATACTAAAAATAGTATTTAATCTCACGTCATAAACATGCCCACACGAAATCAAAATCTATCATATACAAACAACTCACATTCTCGGGACATGCCCCGGTATATAGATACATATACATATATACTGGGAACAAGACAAAACATAAAACCTCAGCCCAAGCTGTGGCTCCCTCCAGAAGTACCCTCTCCGATCTCCTGATATCCTGGAGTACCTGCCATTGTCCACACACAAAGACAACAACAGCCCCCCTTGGGGGTGAGCAAAGCTCCGTATGGAATAACCAATAGTATATACCACAGATATCTAAGCAATGATATATGGTATGCAATGCATGTATGTCGTGAAGGTATCGGGTCAAATGCCCATCCACTGAGCTCATGTCAGAATCAATCGAATCGCTATCAAATCAATGCTCGAGCTGGCACACCGGCCAATATGGGATACTCGTATGATAGCGTCGGCAAAACGCCATCAAGTCCCAAATCTCATATCCAATCATATGGGGCCACAATTGTCTATGCTTTACGGGTCATATAATACCGGCATAGCGATTGTGTTCACAAACCCCGGAATCCAATCAAATCATATCAGGGTATCCAAGGATCATAGCTCAACGTGCATGTCATGTATCGATGTATGCATAAAATGATGTGTGTTAACAAAACATTTATTTTATACATCGATATCTCAATCTCAATGTCATGTATGCCACATCAATCAACAAATAAGGCATATAGACACATAATCTCATTCCAATCAATCAAATCAATCCGACATATATCATATAATACAGATACATGTCGTATGTTACCCAGTCGCAATATACCTCAATTCTTCGTTTCCAGTTGATGTAGCCTGAAGATATTGATATTACACTTTATCTACATCAATAACATACTCATTCCAATCAATAACATATTACAAAATCATTAATATGAGTTTCAAATATCATTTGAAACTTCAAAAATTCATATCATAATTCAATTCCGACTTCGAACACAAGTTTCTTGTCGGTTATTCTACTACATATCAGAAATTCAACTTCAAATACATGCTATTCCAGCACTTTGATATTTCGAGCTGCTGGAACTAGAAGAAATTTACCTCAAAAGGAAGCTCTCGACGCGACGATCACAAATATATAATTTGTTTCGCGTTTAGACAGCGTTTCGAAGTCGATTCGGACGAAGGATTCTTTTCTCTCGAAGCCACGGTAAGGAAATGAAGAAAAGTAAAACAGAAGTCTCGTTCTTATCACCACCGTTCTCGCGCTCGGGCGGTAGAATTCTCGCGCTCGAGCGCGAGACATTCTGTCCCCGAGAAATCTTTATGCCGCGCTCGGGCGGTCAAAAGTTACCGTTCGGGCGCGGAGTGTTCTGCTCGACACTAACCTTTTCTACCTTGGCGCTCAGGGCGGTCATTTTCTACCGCCCGGGCGCCACACATTCTGTACAAAATATTTATGTTTGTACTAAATTGGCGTCCGGCCTCTCCAATCGAGCTCTTACAACGTCAATTCATATTCAATATTCATTTTCTCAATTTCCTTGTCATAATATACATCAAATACGTAATCACATATCAATTTCATGAATTATCGATAATCACACAGGATTTACGATAACACGATACACGGTCCTTACAGGTCCATCATGATTTGACGGTGGTCCGAGGAAATCGAACCATGGCTCGGGGCGAACTTTTATGGGTCAAGTTAGGGTTTATAAAGTTAAAATAAATTGAAGCATGGCTCACGAGGGCTAAAATAATATAAAAAGTCTAAGTTATAAATTTGAGAATTTTATATTAAAGTTTGGAATTTTTCGAGATTAAAACGCCTTCAAAACGATTAATTGTGAATTAATTAAAAAGTCTAGTATTTAAGCTAAATAAAATTATGAAAATTTTAATTTAGGCTTAAATAATTATTTGGGACATGTTAGAGTCAATGAAATTATGAGAAAGTCAAAACCGAGAAATTTTATGTCGTTTTACACCTGAAAATTAGTAAACGTCATGGCAGTGCTCTGAATGCTGTTTTATATGCTGATATGATTATTTCAAATGTTTATGAATTTTTCTACATGTTAAATTATGATTTTTAAATGTTCATGGATTTTTTGGTTAATTATTGGACATTTAAAAGATATGTTGCATGCTTGGTTTCAAAAATAAAAACGATACGTATATGCATTATTTTATTTAAGTGATGTTAATATGTTGAAGGACGTGAAGAGATTGTGACTAATACGATGATGTGTTGGAGATATCTTGAGGGGTATGGTCCAGTAGGACCCCGATGATCGTATTTCCTTGGATACGGATATGAATTCGAATACGATGATATGTTAATACGTAAGGCCAAGGCCCAGTTGACCGGTGAGAGTGTCGCTAGTGTCCCCGCCGCCCGGTACTGTGGTTACATGTAGATGGATCTGTCGCCCAACACGTATACGAACACAAAAGTCACAATCAACGATCTGAATTCGACAAAACACGAACATGGATATGAGAACGTATATGTTGATGATGATATGTATATGTTTATGATGATATGAAAATGTTTATGATTTTACATGTTTATGAAAATGTGTTTGTTTAAAGTTTATGCATTAATATGAAAAAGATATTTTAAGTACAAGTATTTTTCACTGTTGTATGTGATCTGTATACGTATTACAAGTGGTCAAGAATATGATGTGTTGAGTTTTTAGACTCACTAGGTGTTTTGGGTGGATGTGAGTATGATAATAATGTTGAGGGAGGCTTGGATGCCTGATAAGACTTGACTAGAGGTGCACATAACCCGAGGACCAGTTCTATTTTCCGAACTTATGATTTACGTTTATGTCTATGTTAAAAGATTTTTTACGACTTTTTATTTATGCTTTTTGAGAGATTTTTAAGAGGTTTAGTATGAGCTATACTTTTCAAATTTATTACTTTTTAGGGTTGGCTAAAATTTTAGATGATTTGACGTTTTGAACTGTTTTTGGATTTTTCAAATGTTAGTTGGTTGGTTTTATTTAAAAAAAATGGCGCAAAAATATATTTTATATATAGGTGTATGATTCGGCCGGAACTAGTAGGACAAAATGAAAAAAAAATCTATTACTTTTTAAGTTAAATGAACAACAGACGTCTCAGATAATATGACATGATCACATGAAATTAAGGATTTTACCCGAATATTTGATAATAGGCAGGGAAAAGGAGACCGGGAACGACCAAGACAAGAATATTTATTTTTCATTAAATAATGGCAAGGATTCCTAATATGATTAAAAATGATTTAATTTTTCTAAAAATGTTGGATTTCAAATTATTTTATGAGTCGAGCTCGATTTTTCCCGGGAATCCGGTTTTGGGCAAACAAAGAGTTTTAAAAGATTAAATGAAACATCTGCTTATTCGTTTACTTAAAAAGTACTAGAATTTTTTTTTATTTCTTTTCATTGTGCAGGGTTTTTAGGTGATGATTTAAGACCTTAAATTCATGTAAAACAATGCTTGACCAATACCTTTATCGTGGCAGCCCTTAATCAATACAAAAACATGTTTTTTGGATCAACAACCAAACTTTAAAAGTGCATATTTATGTAAAAACGAAAATAAATCCATACACCACTTGTTTTCCAACTTTTCATGCATAAAAAAAATAATATGGTGTGATGATGTTTTGAAAGAAAGAAATATGTGTGCCTTTGCGTATTTAACGCACGAAAATCCGTTGACGATTTGCGAAGAACGGACAAGAACCTTGGCTTAAATTTCCCTTGGCTTTTCTCGATTTTTCCTTCAATAATTGGTGTGTGCCGTGTCTTGTGTTGTTGAAAGGGAGTGTTTCTGAATTGATGGGGTGTGGGGCGTGTGATGTGATGAATTGGGGTGGGGTTTTGTACATTAAATACTAATTAAAATCAGTAACAAAAGTTTAGGCCCACTAAGAAGTTAATTAGGCCCAATTAAGCTCATTAGTACTTAATTAAAATATTAAAAATAATTTTGTTTAATAAAGTTTGTGAATTTATTAGCCGGGTTGCCAAAATGTTCGAGTTTTTGCTGAAAAACCAATACCGATAAAATTTACGTCCCGGCGTATAAATCACCTAAAAACCCCATATTTTCAAAAATAAGAAAAATCATCACCCATATTGTAAATAATTAAAAACAATTAACAAATAAAAACATTTTCTATTTTTCAGCCATCGGTCTCCGTTCCTCGATCGCAACTTAAATAACCTTTAAAAAATATGTTTTAATGCAACAATGTAGAAAAGTATATTTTAAACATGTCAAAATGCACAACAAATTAATCCATGCAATTAAAATATTTAATTAAAATTACAAAGGAATTTAATAACTTATATGCATGTGGTTCGCGTGGACCTTTAAATTATCAGGGCGTTGCATCAAAAATATTATTTTGTGGAAATTTATTTTATAAACTTTCATGTTTTAATTAATTAAGTGTTATTGGGCCCAATTTAATAAATTTAAGTATGCCCAATTATACCCTTAAGTTGCAAGCCCAAAATCAAAGCCCATTAATATGTTAGTTAAATTATAAATAACTAAACATAGGTCATTTAACACCACAAACACACCACACACACCTTCAATAATTTCAAAAATTTGGGGAAGAAGAAGGCTTGTATTCTTCGTCGTCCGATCGTCCAACGTTGCACCCTCGCCGAATATCGTAAATTCGAGGGTTATAAATGCAAAGGCACGTTTTCTAAACCCATTCAAACATCATACAAATCATAATATGTGTGTTTTAATTGTTTATGCTTGAATAAAATAGGTATTCGATAATCTTTATGGTATAATGTTTAGTTTCAAAAATACATTGATTTTACGCTTGTTTTGAAAAACGCGTTTGAATACAACGTGTACGCTGCCAATACATGATAAAATATGAATGGTTATTGATTAAAATATGATAAAATTTGATAAGAAAACAAGCTGGAAATCGTGGGTTATCAAGAGAAATGGGCCGAGGGTTTTGTTTGTGCTTGCAAGGGTCATGGGGTCGGTTTTGTGCATGGGCTTGTGGGTGCTCATCCAGGGCTGGTTCAGGGTCAGTGGTGGTAATGGTCTTGGGCTAGGAATGGTCCTAGGGTGGCTAGGTGCGTGGGAGTGGCAAGGGAAGAGTCATAGCGAACTAGGACTCTCCCCCAAGCTTGATCACGCTGTTGTGCTTCGGGAGAGGAGTGAAGGGGGGCTAAGGGCGAGCTAGGTTGGTCCATCAGAGTCAAGGGAGGTTGGCCAAGGGTTTGTGCATGGTGGCTCGACGTGGCTTGAGCCAAACGCAGAAAAACGTGGAGAACTCCTTCAAGGATGCGCAGGCTGCTGTCTGGCTTCAGGTGGCTCGTGCGCGTGGCCGGGGGCTAGGCTAGGTCTGTGCTGGGTCTGGGCATGGTCCAGGGATGGTTAGGGTCAGGTGGGCTCGGTGGTGGCTCGGTTGGAGGTGCCTTAGTGTCACTAGGAATCTATAGGCGTGAGTTCAAGCCATGTGCAAGTTGGGTCCTGTTCCAGGCGAGTTTGAGAGAGCTAGGGCTAGGTTCTATGGACTGGGCTTGGTCAGGAGGGTGCCTAGATGGGTTGGCTAGGGTTTGGCTCGAGGTGGCTTGGGCATTGCTAGACTAAATTAGGAGATGGCTCGAGTTGATCGGTTAAGGGTTAAAAAAGAAAATTAAAAGATAAAAATTAGAACCATGGGTCCACGGGTGTGGTTCATGGCTCACAATGGTAGAATAAATAATAAAAATATTATGTTTAAAATTTGGGGTCAAAATATGGAGTTTTGGATTTATCCGAGATTTAATCGCCGCACGAAACGCTAATTAAAGAATTGAATGAAAAGTCTAGGTTGAAGCTTTATAAAATTATGAAAAATTATAATTAAGCTTAAATAATTATTTAGAATAATCCCATGTCATTAAAATGGAGAAAAAGATAAATTCGAGAATTTTTACGTCTAGGGCAAAACGGTAATTTTACACTTAAAAAATTACGTAAACGCTTGGCAGCGTCCCGAAGGATCAGAACGCATGTTAAATGATATTATATGATTTAAAATGCTGATTCTGATGATAATATGTATTTTTATAATTTATGGTAAATCTGTGCAATTTATATTGTTTAAAATGCTATTTTTGGAAAGCTGTCTTATTTTATGATTTTTAAAGAAAATGAAAAAATATTTTGAGGGATGTGAATTGATAGTGACAAAAAAAATGATATATGATATATGATTTTGTGGGGACTACGTGAGGGCCAAAGCCCTAGAGGGACCTCGTTTGCGGGCCAAGGCCCAGAGGACCCCCTGTATGGGAAAAGACACCAGAGGACCCCGACGATCGTGTTTCACGGTAGAACCTATTGCACACCCCCGTGGACCATGTGGAGCTAAGAATGCAGTCGACTAAAGGATAAAAGCTAGTCAATTTCAAAGATCAAACTTCACCCAAAATGATATATGATTGAAAGCTTATGATAAAAATGATTCTTATCATATATGATTTATGACAAAGATTAAAGCTATTTTTAAAATGAATTATTTATGCTTAAAGCTTATGTTAAATGATTTTTAAAAGATTTATTTATGCTTAAAGTTATTTTAAAATGATTTTACGATTTATTATTTAATTATGCTAAAATGATTTTAAATGGTTTATTTATGTTCAAATTTTAAATAAAAATATGATTTTTAATGCTTGTGATTGTATAGGTATTATTTGATATCCATGTTTAGAACGTGCTGAGTCTTTAGACTCACTAGGTTTGTATGATGCATGATTTGATAATTTATGGGAGGTGCTGATGATTGAATGGATCGAATACAGTAGTACACAACCGAGGGCCTTTATGTTTCCGCACTAGCTTGTTAGATTTATGATTTAAAGATTATATTTATGATTTTTATTAGAGATATTTAATAAGCTTTATTTTATTGTTAGTTGATTTTCTAAAGGTCAATTTAGGAAGTTTTGGTTAGGTAATGATTTAGGATTTATTTTATGCACTTAAAATTTAAATTGTTAAATTATTATGATTCATGATTATGTTAAATTATTTTATTTAGTAATTTAGAATTTATGATTTAAGATTAGAAAAAAAAGTCGAAGTTGTTTCAGTTGGTATCAGAGCCAAGGTTTTCCTCAAAGGGTTGTGTACTGTCACTTCGACAAGTTCAAAAAGTCACGTCTAAAATATGTGAGTTTTTACTGCTTTATATTTTATATGCTAAATTTTTTTTAAATGCTTTTATGATGCATGATATAAATGTTAGTTGCATACTGCATGAAAAATGATTAAATGCATGTTGGGTAGGGGAATTGATTGGGGTATTGAAGAACTTAGAAAGAATAAGGTGCATGCAATACTTAAGCTGGATTTGGGAGTCGACTTTGGGAAATTTTTGTGTTAGAATTGCAATTTTCAAGATTTTGAGGACCGAATTGAAGAGTAAGATTTAAGTTAGAGGTTAAGTTTGAGATGGATAAGGGAATCTAAACTTTACAATCGTCAAGTCAAGGAAAAACCAACCTACGTAAACCGCATGCATGCAAAAGTATTTTAATTGCTTAAAATGCTTGCATGATATTTATTAAATGATTAAATGCATGATTGCATAATTAAATTATAATATGACATGATCACATCAAATTAAGGATTTTACCCGAATATTATATAATAGGCAGGAAAAAGGAGACCGGGGATGACCAAGACATGAATATTTATTTTTCATTAAATAATAGCAAGGCTTCCTATTATGATTAAAAATGATTTTTAATTTTTCTAAAAATGTTGGAGTTCGAATTATTTCACGAGTCGAGCTCGATTTTTCCCGGGAAGCCGGTTTTGGGCAAACAAGGAGTTTTAAAAGATCAAAAATATTATTTTATGGAAACTATTTTTATAAACTTTCATGTTTTAATAATTAAGTGTTATTGGGCCCAATTTAATTAATTTAAGTAAGCCCAATTACCCTTAAGTTGCAAGCCCAAAACCAAAGCCCATTAATAAGTTAATTAAATTATAAATAACTAAACCTAGGTCATTTAACACCACAAACACACCACACATACCTTCAATAATTTTGAAAAATTGGGGAAGAAGAAGGCTTGTGTTCTTCGTCGTCCGGTCGTCCAACATCGCACCCTCGCAAAATATCGTAAATTCGAGCATTATAAATGTAAAGACGCGTTTTCTATACCCTTTCAAACATAATAAAAATCATAATATGTGTGTTTTAATTGTTTATGCTTGAATAAAATAGGTATTCGATAATATTTACGGTAAAACGTTTATTTTCAAAAATACATTGGTTTTACGCTTGTTTTGAAAAACGCATTTGAATCCAACGTGTATGCTGCCAATACATGATAAAATATGAATGATTATTGATTAAAATATGATAAAATTTGATAAGAAAACAAGCTGGAAACCGTGGGTTATCAAGAGAAAGGGGCTGAGGGTTTTGTTTGTGCTTGCAAGGGTCATGGGGTCGGTTTTGTGCATGGGCTTGTGGGGGCTCGTCCAGGGCTTGTTCATGGTTAGTGGTGGTAGTGTTCTAGGGCTAGGATGGGTCCTAGGGCGGCTAGGTGCGTGGGAGTGGCAAGGGCAGAGTCCTAGCGAACTAGGACTCTCCCCCAAGCTTGATCACGCTGTTGTGCTTCGGGAGAGGGGTGCAGGGGGACTAAGGGCGATCTAGGTTGGTCCATCAGTCTCAAGGGAGGTTGGCCAAGGGTTGGTGCATGGTGGCTTGACGTGGCTCGAGCCAAACACAGAAAAAATGTGGAGAACTCCTTCAAGGGTGCGCAGGCTGCTGTCTGGCTTCAGGTGGCTCGTGCGCGCGATTAGGGGCTGGGCTAGGTCTAGGCTGGGTCTGACGTGGTCCAGGGATGGTTAGGGTCAGGTGGGCTCGGTGGTGGCTCGTCTGGAGGTGCCCTAGATACACTAGGAATCTATAGGCGTGGGGGCTACAAGCATGTGCAGGTTGGGTCCTGTTCCAGGAGAGTTTGAGAGAGCTAGGGCTAGGTTCTATGGGCTGGGCTTGGTCAGGAGAGTGCCTAGATGGGTTGGCTAGGGTTTGGCTCGAGGTGGCTTGGGCGTGGCTCGACTAAATTAGGAGATGGCTCGAGTTGATCGGTTAAGGGTCAAAAACAAAAATTAAAAGATAAAAATTAGAACCATGGGTCCACGGGTGTGGTTCATAGCTCACAATGGTAGAATAAATAATACAAATGCTATGTTTAAAATTTGGGGCCAAAATATAGAGTTTTGGATTTATCCGGGATTTAATCGCCGCACGAAATGCTAATTAAAGAATTAATTGAAAAGTCTAGTTTATGCTTTATAAAATTATGAAAAATTATAATTAAGCTTAATTAATTATTTTAGAATAATCTCATGTCATTAAAAGTGAGAAAAAGATAAATTCGAGAATTTTTACGTCCACATGCAAAACAGTAATTTTACACTTAAGAAATTCCTAAACGCTTGGCAGAGTCCCGAAGTATCATAACACATGTTAAATGATATTATATGATTTAAAATGATGATTTTGATGATAATATGTATTTTTATGATTTACGGTAAAGTTGTGCAATTTATACTGTTTAAAATGCTATTTTTGGAAAGTTGTCTTATTTTATGATTTTTAAAGAAAAGGAAAAAATATTTTGAGGGATGTGAATTGACTGTGACAAAAAATATGATATATGATATATGATTTTGTGGGGATGACGTGAGAGCCAAGGCCTCAAAGGGACCCTCTTTACGGGCCAAAGTCCCAGAGGGACCCCATGTATGGGAAAAGGCCCCAGAGGACCACGACGATCGTATTTCAACGGTGGAGCCTAGTGCACACCCCCATGGACCATGTGAAGCTAAGACTGCAGTCGACCAAAGGATAAAAGCTAGTCACTTTCAAGTATCAAACTTCACCCAAAATGATATATGATTGAAAGCTTATGATAAAAATGATTCTTATGATACATGATTTATGATGAGAATTATAGCTATTTCTAAAATAAATTATTTATGCTTAAAGCTTATGTTGAATGATATTTAAAAGAATTATTTATGCTTAAAGTTATTTTAAAATGATTTTACGACTTATGATATAATTATGCTAAAATGAATTTAAATGGTTTATTTATGTTCAAAAGATATTTTTTTAAAAAATATGATTTTTAAGGCATGTGATTGTATATGTATTATTTGATATCCATGTTTAGAACATGCTGAGTCTTTAGACTCACTAGGTTTGTATGATGCAGGATTTGATGATTTATGGGAGATGCTGACGATTGAGTGGATCGAGTGCAGTAGTACACACCCGAGGGCCTTTATGTTTCCGCACTAGCTTGTTAGATTTATGATTTAAGATTATGTTAATGATTTTATTAGAGATATTTAATATGCTTTATTTTATTGTTAGTTAATTTTCTAAAGGTCAGTTTAGGAAGTTTTGGTTAGGTGATGATTTAGAATTTATCTTATGCACTTGAGATTTAAATTGTTAAATTATTATGATTAATGATTATGTTAAATTATTTTATTTAGTAATTTAGAATTTATGATTTAAGATTAGAAAAAAAGTCGAAGTCTTTTCATTAGTTCTATCTTTTATGTCCTCGAATTTTGACTTATCTAGGAATTCTAGCAAAGGATGTCCCAACTTATTGCACTTTATTTTACATTAGCATTTAAGCAGTTCCACTTAGGAAACCTTAGCCCCAAAATTTATTGACTGACTTCTATCCTCGGTGATACACTAAAAAGTTAAACCTTATCTCAACCCAATAACAACATTAGTCTTAGATCTTTGAATCGAATCTTCATCTTACGGCACCAAACTTACGTAACTTAATTATTTACAAGTACATCTCGGATGTAAAATTGTTTCAAATCTTAAACCCCGAGTAACATTAATCCATTATACAATATCGATCTTCTACCTATATATTAAAGCCCTTCAAGTCTCAATTACATAATTAAACTATTTCCCTTCCAATTACAATATAGCTGAGGCCTAAGACCCTTGGGCTTTCCTAATTGAAACGAATGTCGCATTCTTACGTATCCTCAATGCTAAAATAATCCTAGCATATAAAACTTAATAAGTTATCCCATGGTAGCAATAGACTAACTCTAATAAATCAACTTCGCTTATAACCCATAGAGTTCCAGAATCCCCATATCAAGATTTTAGATTTCTCACTTCGATGAGAATCTTAATATTCGTTCATTGGTAACCTATGCTGAACACCACAAATTCCTTTTGTTTTTATTTCACCCAAAATTTTCCGTACGAACACCTATTTCATAAACTAAAATTCAAGCTTACGCAACCCAAATAATATTAGGTAACATAATTCTAACACACATATTTACTTATTCTCAAGTTTCTTAATGACTTACAAAAAATTCTCAAGACAATGTGTCTACATCAATTCTTATATGCGTCGTTCGACTAACCTCACCATCAATCATACCTAATTTTCTAGAAAAATTAAATTCCATCAAAGTTATAATTTTAACTCTTAAGATCATGATTAAAACTTAAGCTACATCAAACCTTAGGCTCCCAAAAATAAGTTAACTTAATGTCTAATCCTATAACTTAACTAATTGATCAACTTTATCATATATTGTTATCACTCTAAATTCTTAAATTTTTCCAGGGCATTGTGTAATGCACATGGGCTATCCTGATTGGGCTTAAGTCCCCTCACGGCTATCCCATTACCCATTACTCATAGAACTTCTCCAGCCCAGGCACTGGAGCTTTTACCTCCCCAGGATTAGAACCCAAGACCTCCTGGACTTATATAGATCTTGGCAGCAATCCTGGTACCAGTGGGTTCTAATCCTGGGGAGGTAAAAGCTCCAGTGCCTGGGCTGGAGAAGTTCTGTGAGTAATGGGTAATGGGATAACAGTGAGGGGACTTAAGCCCAATCGGGATAGCCCATGTGTAGATCTATATAAGTCCAGGAGGTTTTGGGTTCTGATCCCGGGGAGGTAAAAGCTCCAGTGCCTGGGCTGGAGAAGTTCTATGAGTAATGGGTAATGGGATCATGTGAGGCCCGGGGCCGAAGAGGGCGGGGGGTGATCGCCGGTGCCATTTGGTTGCACGGAAAATGAGCGGCTCCTGACAGGCTTCTAGGTAGAGGGAACATGAATGAACCGATCTCACACCGGAATGAGAGGGATTCCGAGACTGTTCAATGTAATGGGCTGTACAGTTGAAGATGACTTAAAAGATTTTATGTGTACTACTCATATCACGAAGGTGCATTTTCTTTTCGGTAACTCATCACATAAGAACTCTAAAGTTAAGCGTGCTTGACTTGGGGCAATTTTGGGATGGATGACCTCCTGGGAAGCTTCCTAGGGTGAGTGTGAGTGAGGATATAAGCACGTTGGAAAGACTCGTCTTATGACAGTGAGGACAATCGTCGAATCTGGAGCATTACAGTTGGCATCAGAGCCGACCTCTCTTAGTACGGTGTGGTTCGGGGACGAACCAAGCGGAAGCTGGTGGGCATGTGAGGCCCGGGGCCGAAGAGGGCGGGGGGTGATAGTCGGTGCCATGAGGTTGCACGGACAATGAGCGGCTCCTGGCAGGCTTCTAGGTGGAGGGAACATGAATGAACCGATCCCACACAGGAATGAGAGGGATTCCGAGACTGTTCAATGTAATGGACTGTACAGTTGAAGAGGGCTTAAAAGATTTGAAGTGTACTACTCATATCACGAAGGTGCATTTTATTTCCGGTAGCTCATCACATAAGAACTCTAAAGTTAAGTGTGCTTGACTTGGGGCAATTTTGAGATGGGTGACCTCCTGGGAAGTTTCCTAGGGTGCGTGTGAGTGAGGACATAAGCACGCTGGAAAGACTTGTCTTGGTACAGTGAGGACAGTCGTCGAATCTGGAGCGTTACACATTGTTCCATTAACACTTAGATTTTCAAGCCCAATATTGATTCATCCTACCATGCCCTTGGTTACCATTCCTTATAACCCAATTGTTTCAAGGTTCTAGATATCCCTTCAAACCTAAATCATCAAAAATCCTTGTCATTTAAACCATTTGATTTCCACTTACTGCTAAACTAATCCCCAAATTTCTTATCAATTGCAACATTAATTCTTAATGTGGGGCCCCAGGTCCGACATTAATACTAATAATTATAAATTTATCAAACCAAACGATTTAGTAAATAAATAATCTGTGGTTCACAAACCAACATAAACATCGACAAAATAATTTAAATTTCTTAAATGTTAGAAATGTAAGTTTTAACATGCCAAAATATAGTGAGCCAAAATAATCCAAACATCATAAAATAGCTCCTAAGACCCGAGAATCCCACTCTAACTCGTATCTCATCGCCTTGAGCTGGACTCTGGCATCCCAAGTCTCGCCTCACCTACCGTCAAGCACATGAAAACAAGAGGTAGCAGACGTGCCGGTGAGTATAAACCCAGTAGGATACAATCAATAACATATGAGAATTAAAATGACAATTAGTCCATATTAAATTCATAAAAATTCAATATAATGCATTGCATGATCAGAAGCTGTGGGCTACCAATAAATCTTAAGATCAAGCAAATAGTCAGGTCATAGGTTACCTAAGGGAAGAGAATTCCCCAGCAACATCCACCGAATCATCCGCTCGAGGTTGGGTGCTGTGTTCTACAATCCCAGGACTATGGTGCGCCTATAGAGAGTGTTCAGGCCATAGCAGCGACCTCCACATACACTATGCCAACTCAACTATAGCCCCATACGTCCAACAAATCAATAAATCAAGGCGACCCCGCCATATCAAATCTGAATCGAAAAGTGGCTCAATATGCAATGTAATGATGCAAATCAATATCACTATCTCAATATGACAATAAACTCATCTCAAGAGCAATCATCATCAAATCATAATTAATTCATCGAGCCATAGAATTTTCAATTTAAATTAAAATGATACTTTTACCTCGTATGTTATCGACCGTAACATAGCTTTCGAATATTACCATCAAGAGATCAAAATATATGGTTGAGAAGTCTTGAACCCTCGCAATCTACTCGATTCGCTATCAACCAACTTAAAGTAAATAATCTTGAGCCAACCCAAGTCAATACTTCGACCGAATTTTCAATACATAAATCAAGAACTCGGATTATTTATCAACATAGAGCAATTGTCGTACAAAATTCTTAATTAATTCGATACTGCTTTAAATCAAGATTTGTAAATTGGATATGCAAGATAACTCAATGCCCAACAATTCTTCTTCACAAACTTTTGTCAAATAAAGTCGTTTACTCAGTCGTTAATAATCTGAAACATACAACATAATTCCCACGAATTCTGCGTCAATACATTTCCGGTACACTTTCGTATTTTGAGCATAACGTCCTCAATATCCAATGGAACTAAGCCAATTTCTTATCATTTCGAAGACACGATAATTTTCTATAACTTTAATTTGAACACCAAATTCCAAATCCCAACCAATAAATCCCAGAATTCGGATAAACAGAAGGCATGCATGTACACAAGTCTTCACTAACACAGATTTCCAGACCAGTTTTAGTAAAAATCACATATCTCTCTCATTTCTTCATGGAATTGAGTGATTTAAGAACCAAATCGAATCTAACTCGATTATCAACAAGTTTGATGAAGACCATAACATCAAAATCCAACTAGAACCATCCCATATACCTGAAATACAGTAAGCATAAAAACTGATCTTGCACAGAAACAAGAAACCATGATCATATCCATATTAAATTCAAACCAACACAAATACAACATCTCAATATCTTAAATATCAACTTACATATCAATTCTAAATTTCAACCCATTTTCAAACTTGAATAAAAATGGGAATACTTACATCCTCGTGAAGCCTGTGATGAGAGGATCACAAATCTACCTCCATTTCATAATTTTCTTGAGCATATCTCCCATAAAATTAGAAAGAAGTTTGAAAATAGAAAGGAAATGGATGAGGGTTTGCGTGGAGGAGAAAATTGATTGGAGGAGGTGAAAATGAGCTTACATAATCAATTTTCGCGTATGTAGCGCCGCATCGCCATTTTTAAGCGCCTCAACGCCAAATATGCGCAACTCTAGCGCCTAGGCGCTACTATTCTAGCGCCGTAGCACTTGAATAGTAACCTCGTGGACAGTAATTTTTTTTTTTAAAAAAATTCGGGCATTACAATTCCTCCCCTCTAAAAATAGATTTCGTCCTCGAAATCAAGTCATCAATTTCAAGTCTACGATGTAATGATCAATACTGAAAGTAAGACCGAGAATAGAAGCATACTTCATTTGAATAACTGGATATTTACGTCTCATATTGTCTTTTAATTCCCAAGTTGCTTCATCGACACCATGTCTGTTCTACTGTACTTTAATCAACGGTATCAATTTATTTTTGAGTTGCTTATCTTTTTTGTCTAGAATTTGAATCGGTCTCTCAATGTAACTCAAAGCCTGATCTAACTCAACCTCATCGAGTGGAAGTACATGAGAAGGATCTGGATGATATTTCCTCAACATAGACACATGAAAAACATCATGAACACCTGATAATGCAGGAGGAAGATATAATCTATAAGCCAAATCACCAACTTATGAATCTCGGTGATATTTTATCCTTTTTTTGAATCTAATTGTACCACGGAAAGGAGATATTTTCAGAAAACTCTGTCACCTTTCTCAAAAATCAACAATCGTCTCCTATGTTCGCATACTTAGCCTGTCTATCCTGAGCAGCTCGCATACTCTGATTCAATTTCACATTCTCTGTCATATTTCTTTTCATATCAGGTCCTACAATTGGTGCTTCAGATAAATCGTCCCAATACAGAGGAGATCGACACTTCCTGCCATATAGTGCTTCAAATGGTGACATTCCAATGCTTATTTGATAACTGTTGTTATAAGAAAACTCGACACGTGGTAACAAATCCTGCCAAACAATACCAAAATCCATCACTATAGCTCTCAACATATCCTCTAATTTCTGAATAGTACGTTCTGACTGTCCGTCTGTCTAAGGATGATATGCTGTACTCAAATGCAAACGAATACCAAGGGCCTCTTGTAAACTCTTCCAAAAATGAGAAGAAAATCTGGGATCACGATCTGATACAATGGACTTAGGCACACAATGCAATCTCAAAACTTCTCTGATGTACAATTTGACCATCTGATCATGCATATATGTCATCTGATAAGGAATTAAACATGAAGACTTGGTTAATATGTCAATGATAACCCAAATTGCATCGCAACCCCTCGACGACCTCGGCAATTTCGTGACAAAGTCCATGGTGCTATGGTCCCACTTCCATTCTAGAACCTTAAGTCTATGCAAAAGACCTCCTGGTCAGTTCCTTTCTGCTTTCACTTGTTGACAATTCAAACAACGAGATACAAATTTTGCTATGTCAGAGTTCATTTTTTCCACCAAAATTGTTTCTTCAAATCATTGTACATCTTTTTACTTCCAGGGTGTACACTGAATTTACTGCAATGAGCATCACACAAAATCTGTATCCTCAACTCTGAAATATTAGGAACTACAATACGATCATTCACAAACAAAATACCCTCATTATTGACCTGAAATTCTGATCGATGTTCTGATCTTACTAGATCAACTGATTTCTGAATGTTTTGATCTAACCTTTGGGCCTCTCTAATTTTGATAAACAACTCTGGCTCTGCCTGAATCATAAATACTCTTACATGTTGAATATCTACCAAAAAATCCAAACCAGAAAGACAACATTCTTCTACTAGATCGGAAATACTGCTAGTGATCCAGGACATATTGCATAATTTTTTGCTCAAAGCATCGGCTGCTGCATTATACTTCCCTGGAGAATATTCTGTTTCGCAATCATAGTCTTTCAACAAGTTTAACCAACGCCTCTGTCTCATGTTCAGCTCCTCTTGTGAAAAGAGGTATTTCAAACTCTTATGATCAGTGAATATCTCAAATGTCTCTCCATACAAGTAGTGACACCAAATCTTTAAGGCTGAAACCACTGCTGCTAGTTCCAAGTCATGCACTGGGTATATAGATTCATGTGGCTTCAACTGTCTTGAAGCATAGGCAACCACACGACCATGATGCATTAATACACAACCCTGTCCTTGATGTGAAGCATTAGTGTGCACTGTAAATCCTCCTAGTCCTGATGGGATAGTCAGAACTGGCACACTAGTCAATCTCTGCTTAAGTTCAACAAAACTAGCCTCACATGCATGTGACCAAATAAATGGTGCATTCTTTTGTGTCAACTAGGTAATTGGCTTCGCAATCTGTGAGAAACCTTCAATAAATCTACCATAATAGCATGCCAAACCCATAAAACTACACACCTCAGGAACTGATGTCCGTCTAGACCAATTGATGAGTGCCTCAACTTTACTCAGATCAACTGATATACCAGCACTTGAAATCACATGTCCAAGGAAAACCACTCTATCCAACCAAAACTCACATTTGGACAATTTAGCATAAAACTTTTCAGTTATCAAAATTTGCAAAACAGCTCTCAAGTGCTCGGCATGCTCAAATTTAGATTTTGAATAAATAAGAACATAATCAATGAAGATCACAACAAATTGATCTATATATCATTGAAACACACAGTTCATCAAATCCATAAATACCGCAGGTGCATTGGTCAACCCAAAAGGCATTACCAAAAATTCAAAATGTCCATACCTGGTACAAAAAGAAGTTTTAGGCACATCTGCCTCTCTAACTCTTAAATGATGATATCTAGATCTTAAATCAATCTTAGAATATACTGAAGAACCCTGCAACTGGTCAAAGAGATCATCAATCCTTGGCAAAGGATACTTATTCTTTACCGTGACTTTATTCAACTGTCTATAATCGACACAAATCCTCATAGACCCGTTTTTCTTCTTCACAAATAAAACTGGAGCACTCCAAGGTGAAACACTTGATCTTATATATCCTTTAGACAATAGATCCTCAAGTTGTTCCTTTAGTTCCTTCAGTTCAATTGGCGTCATCCTATAAGGAGCTCTAGAAATAGGCTGTGTACATCAACTCAATGTTGAACTCAATCTCTCGGACTGGAGGAAATCCTGGAATTTCATATGGAAATACATATGAAAATTCACTAAGAATTGGAATATCTTCCAATTTAGGTACTGACCTTGAAATTTCAATTGCATAAACCAAGAAACATTCTGCTCATTTCTGCAACAAACGAGTCATGGATAAAACATATATCAAAGGAATTTTAGCTCGAGAACCCTTACCATAGAATGTCCAGTGATCTGTCATACCAGGCCTAAACTTAACAATCTTCTAAAAACAATCTACAGTAGCCCTATATCTTGTCAACATGTCAATACCAACTATGCAGTCAAAATCAGACATCTGCAACACAATGCAATCAAGCTCAATGACAGTATCCTCATAACAAAATTCACAACCACTTATCATTTCAGCTGACCTCATCACTTTTCCAAGTGGAGTATAAATAGCTAATGTAGATGATAATGGCATAAAATGCAATGAATGCAATGTGACAAATTGCTCAGCTATGAAAGTGTGTGATGCACCATTATCCATCAAAACATAAGCAGGATAACTTGAGAGAAGACAATTACCTGAATGATATTATATGGAGCATTATGTGCCTCATCCTCAGTGAGTGCAAAAACTCGGGCTGCTGTCTTGGTGGCTGTCCTACCCTGTGGCTACCACTCTGTTTGTTCTGATCTGATCGGTTTGACTGTTGATAGGAATGAGCTGTAGGGGTGTGGCAGTTCTGGTGAGATGTCTGTCTCGATGATCCCCCACTCTGATATATATCACTGCCACAGTTAGGACACACTCGAGCATAGTGTCCCACCTAGTTACACAAGTGGAAAGCTCCTGAGACTCCTCTACATTGATCGGTATAATATTTACCACCACACTGACCACAAGTCGGGCCTGAATAACCAGTACTCTGAACTGAACCAGATTGTCTTGATCCACTAGAACTCGAAAAATTACTGCCATGCCTCTTAAATTGCTTGCCTCTAGCTCGAAACTTCTCTCTTTTGTTGCCACTGTTACCACCACTATTACCCTGTCTGAACTGCTGTCGGAACTATGGCTGTTGGGGTCGTTGCATATACTGAGAACCTCTCTGCCTAATGATCCTGATTTCATCTCCCTTGGCTCTATCAAGAGCCTCGGCAAAAGTGTTAGGACTTCCGGTATTAACCAAGGTAAAGATATCAAGGTTAAGACCATTTATGAAATGATCGGCCTTAGCTTCTTCATCAGATGCTACATGAGGAGCAAATCTCAGTAAATTCAAAAACATAGCAACATAGTCCTCAACATTCGGATTTCCCTGCTTTAAATTTGCAAACTCGGCTCCCTTATCTTTCCTGTAAGAGGTAGGAAATAAACATTGATAAAATTTAGATTTAAAAATATCCTAGGTAATAATCGTACCTCGACCCTCTAAAGCTTTCTTAATCATAAACCACCAACTCTTAGCAACATCCAATAATTGATAAACAACTAATTTGATTATACAATCATATGGATGCTCAAGAGATTCAAATAATTGATCCATATTCTCCAAACAGTTCTCACACTATAACGCATTCTCTGTACCCTTCAACATCGGTGGGTGCAAAGACTGAAATCTGGCTAACAATATGTCCATCGGAGTTGGAGTTATATCCATCTGATTATGAGTAGCACTGACCTGATCTTGTGCCACTTGTATGTTCTGTCTAGGTATACCACGACCTCTACCTCGAGTTGCCATGTCTGATATACAATAAATCAAACACATATAAAATCACAATATCAAATAATCTAAATCTTGTATCAATCATCTTTGGCTCTCGAAACTCAATAAATCTAAAAAAATATCGAATAAAGCTCAACAATATGATATTTCAATTATAAACATGTATTTCACATTGTGACACAATGAAAATGCTAGCAAATATATCACATGATCAAGAAATTCGAACTGACTCGATCTAACATGATCCCAAATATCTTATGCTCTGATACCACCTAATGTGGGGCCCCGGGGCCGACATTAATACTAATAATTAAAAATGTATCAAACCAAATGATTTAGTAAAATAAATAATATGTGGTTCACAAAACAACATAAACATCGTCAAAATAATTTAAATTTCTTAAATGTTTGAAATATAAGTTTTAACATGCCAAAATAACTAGTGAGCCAAAATAATCCAAAAATCATAAAATAGCTCCTATGACCCGAGAATCCCACGCTAACTCGTATCTCCTCGCCTGGAGCTAGACTCTGGCATCCCAAGTCTCGCCTCACCTACCGTCAAGTACATGAAAACAAGAGGTATTCGACGTGCCGATGAGTATAAATCCAGTATGATACAATCAATAACATATGAGAATTAAAATGACAATTAGTTCATATTAAATTCATAAAGATGCAATATAATGCAATGCATGATCACAAGCTATGGGCTATCAATAAATCTCAAGATCAAGCGAATCATCTGGTCATAGGGTACCCAAGAGAAGAGAATTCCCCAGCAACATTCACTAATTCATCCGCTCGAGGTGGGGTGCTGTGTTCTACAATCCCAGGACTACGGTGCGCCTATAGAGAGTGTTCAGGCCATAGCAGCGACCTCCGCATACACTATGCCAACTCAACTATAGCCGCATACGTCCAACAAATCAATAAATCAAGGCGACCTCCTGCCATATCAAATCTGAATAAAAAAGTGGCTCAATATGCAATATAATGATGCAAATCAATATCATCATCTCAACATCACAATAAACTCATCTCAAGACCAATCATCATCAAATCATAATTAATTCATCGAGCCATAGAATTTTCAATTTAAAATAAAAATGATACTTTTACCTCGTATGTTATCGACTGTAACATACCTTTCGAATATTACCAACAAGAGATCAAAATATATGGTTGGGAAGTCTAGAAACCTCGCAGTCTACTCGATTAACTATTAACCAACTTATAGTAAATAATCTTGAGCCAACCCAAGTCAATACTTCAACCGAATCTTCAATACATAAATCAAGAACTCGGATTATTTATCAACATAGAACAATTTTCGTAAATTTTTTTTAATTAATTCGTTACGGCTTTAAATCATGATCTGTAAATTGAATATGCAAGAAAACGCAATGCCCAACAATTCCTCGTCGCAAATTTTGTCAAATAAAGTCATTTACTCAGTCGTTCATAATCTGAAACATACAACATAATTCCCATGAATTCTGAGTCAATACATTTTTGGCACACTTTAGTATGTTGTGCATAACTTCCTCAATATCCAATGGAATCAAGCCAATTTGATATCATTTCGAAGACAAGACAATGTTCTATAACTTTCATTGGAACACCAAATTCCAAATCCCAACCAATAAATCCCAGAATTCGGATAAACGGAAGGCATGCATGTACACAAATCTGCACTAACTCGGATTTCCAGACCAGTTTTAGTAAAAATCACATATCTCTCTCATTTCTTCATGGAATTGAGTTATTCAAGAACCAAATCAAAGCTAACTCGATTATCTACAAGTTTGAGGAAGACCATAATATCAAAATCCAATTAGAACCGTCCCATATACTCGAAATACAGTAGGCATAAAAACTGATATTGCACAGAAACATGAAACCATGCTCATATCCATTTTAAATTCAAACCAACACAAATACAACATCTCCAACATCTCAATATCTTAAATGTCAACTTACATATCAATTCTAAATTTCAACCCATTTGCAAACTTGAATAAAAATGGGAATACTTACATCCTCGTGAAGCTCGTGATGAGGATCACAAATCTACCTTCATTTCATAATTTTCTTGAGCATATCTCCCATAAAATTAGAAAGAAGTTTGAAAATGGAGAGGAAATGGATGTTGGTTTGCGTGAAGGAGGAGAAAAATTATTGGAGGTGGTGAAAATGAGCTTACATAGTAAATTTTCGCGTCTGTAGCGCCGCAGCGCCATTTTTCAGCGCTTCAACGTCAAATTTGAGCAACTCTAGCGCCTAGGCGCTACTATTCTAGCGCCGCAGCGCTTGGATAGTAACGTCGTGAATAGTAATTTTTTTCTTCAATTTTTTTTATATAAAAATTCGAGCATTACACTTAATTTCCTCAAAAAAAGCTCTTGGCGCTCATAATTCCATTTTATAGATTTCACGTAATATAAATTTCAAAAATTTTAAGAATTTTAAGCTTATTAGACCCAAGATCAATTCCCATAACCTCGAAAATTATTGATTTAACCCAATTGTTCCTCAAAAGTTCAAATTTAATCCTCAAAAATTTCAGAATTTGCAATTTGGCCCTTAAAATTCTCGAAAATTACATTTCTGGCCCTGCAACTCTTCGAAATTTGCATTCTTGTCCCCATAACATTTTCGATTTTAGCCTCATTAAACCTTAAAATTCTTGAAACTCAGAATTTAACCCCAAAATTCGGTAAATTCGAAAATTGTTCCTTAGAACTTTAATTTTTTGCAGTTTGGTCATCAAATTATGGGTTATTACAATTAGGTCCTTAAATTCTAAATTCATGCAATTCAATCCTTAAGTCCAACTAGGTAGAGCATGCATCCTAAATAAATTCTACGTTTTTATACTGTAAAAGATCGCTGTAGTCTTCGAGTCATTTTGCTTATATGAAATCCTCAAAAATTAACTCAACTAGCAACCACAGACCATCAGTAATTTCATAGAAAATCTACAAGTCCCAAAAGCATTCATAATTGTCAAGTTAACTTATGGCCCACAAGTAGAACATTAGTACTGTTAACCAAAAATCAATATAGTCAAATCATTTTCAACTTTTCATAACGCCCAATAGCCAAATTCTTAGTCATGTCCAATTTCATCACTAAAGCCAGCATGCATGAAAATCATATAATTTCTCATTTCATGTCGTAACATGTATAAAAATTTTAAAGCATCTAATCTCAAAACATACCGACAGATAAAGACGTACTGTAAAACATATATAATGTAAACATGCATGTGATAGCAGTAAATCTTTCGAAACAATTAAAAAACCTTTAAACTTACAGACCGAGGCTTGAAGACTGATCTGCAGAAGCTGGCGGTGGCACGACCCTATATATGACCCTTGCTCTGATACCAACAGTAACGTCTACTCATTTTAAAATTCTACTGAACATTTTTTTTTGTAAAACAAACTAAGGCGGAAAATACTCGCACATAAAAAATATTTAAATAAGTTGAACATGCTTTTAAAAAGTCATCTCACATCTGAATAAAAATAACTGCAGTTAAAAATAATGAAAAGAGCAACCAACCTAAACAATTTCCGTTTAAAAATATAAAACATCAAGAATTTTAAAATCTGTCAAAACCTTCGACAACATAAAATCATCAACCATTTAAAAATTTGTTTAAACGTGTTCCCATAAAATCATATTCTTGCGGAAGAATATAAGGTCCTCGGGTTAACGTGCGCCACCAGCTCCGTCCGTTCAGTCATCATCACCTCCAGTCTTGAAACGTCTGCTTATTCGTTTTCTTAAAAAGTACTAGATTTTTTTTAAAAACCTCACTTAGCATCGGCCGAACCATAAAATATTTTTGACATTATTTTAAAAATAAACATCCAACTGCCATTTAAAAATCCAAAGGAAAATATTTTAAAGCATAAAATCGTCAAATATTTTACCAACCTAAAAACATTATTCGAAAAGTATAGCCCATACTATAACCTCTCAAAAATCTCTCATAACATAAATAAAAGACATAAAAATATCTTTAACATTACTTAAAATCATAAATCATAACTAGAGCGGAAAACTATCGTTGGTCCTCGGGTTATGTGCACCTTCAGTCCAGTCAAGTCAACCATCAAGACCTCCATTATCATATTCATAATCAATATCACCTGCATCAATCACACATAGTGAGTCTACAGACTCAACACATCATATTCTTGATAACAAGTAATACATAATACAGTTAACATATAACAGTGAAAAATACTTGTACTTAAAATATCATTTTCATGAAGATGCATAAACTTAAACTTAAACATTTTCGTAAACATTTTCATGATGCATAAAACCTTTAAATAAAAACATTTTCATAATCTTATTCATAAACATTTTCATATAAACATAAACATATTCATATTCGTATCCATATTCATATCAACATATTCATATCATCATATTCATATTCATGTTCATATTCGTGTTTGTTGAATTCAGATCGTGATTGTGACTCGTATTCTTAAACGTATTGGGCGATGGATCCATCTAAAAAAAACCACAGTACTGGGCGGCGGGGACACCAGCAACACTCTCACCGGTCAACTGGGCCTTGGCCTACGTATTAACATATTCGTATTCGTATCACGTATTCGTATCCGTATCCAAGGAAACACGATCGTCGGGCTCCCACTGGGACCATAACCTTCACGATAGTTCCAACATATTCAGTAGTCACAATCCCTTCACATCCTTCAACATGTCGTATTTCCATCACTTATAAAATGAAAATAAAGCATGCAACATATCTTTTAAATGACCAATTTAATCCTTAATAATCCATGGACATTTAAAAATCATATTTCAACATATAAAAATTCATAAACATGTTACATAATCATATTAACATATAAAACAGCAAATAGGGCACTGCCATGGCGTTTACTAATTCTTAGGTGTAAAAAGACCGTTTTATCCCTGGACGTATAATTTCTTTTTTTTGACATTTTCTTGATTTCATTGACTCTAACATGTCCCAAATAATTATTTTAGCCTACATGAATTTTCTCATATTTTTATTTAGCATAAATCGATGACTTTTAAATTAATCTTTAAATGTGACGTATTAATGCGTTTTAATCCCGAATTAAACCAAACCTTAATATAAAATTCCAAATTAAAAACTTATACTTATAATAATTATTTAAGCTTAAACCTAATTTTTCATAATTTTATAAAGCTTAAAACTAGGCTTTTCAATTAACTCATTAATTAGCGTTTCGTGCGGCGATTAAATCCCGAATAAATCCAAAACTCATTATTTTGATCCCAAATTTTTATCATAGCCTTTTTATGATTTATTCTACCCTTTCAAGTCATGAGCCACACCCATGGACCCATGGCTCCATTTTTAGTTCTTAAAATCTCGTTTTTGACACCTATTCGAACACACCGAGCCATCTCCTAATTTACCCGAGCCACGCCCGAGCCACCTTGAGCCAAAACTTAGCCAACCCACCTAGGGACCCTACTGACCAAGCCCAGCCCAAACAACCAGACCTAACCCGACCAAAAACGTCCTGGAAGTCGACCTAAAATTCTGCACGTGTGTGTGTTTGTAGTGTCCTTGTTGCATTGGGACTCCTAGCCGCCTAGGACTCTACCAGCCCTTAACCACCGACCACCCATGACCCTAACCTTCCCTGAACCACGCCCAGACCAAGCCCAGACCGACCCAAACCCCTGGACGCGAGCAGCCACCCACTGAAGCTTGACAGCAACCTCACGCATACTTGCTGCCAAGAGCTTCCCATCGAGCCACCCTGCACCAACTCATGACCAGCCCTTCTAGGGACCCTCCTGCCCCCTTAGAACCCATAGGACTCAGCCCCAAGCTTGAAAACCGAAGTCATACATCCCAGCAACACAACCTGGCCGAGAAACCCACTTGCACTATAACTCTTGTTTCTGTTGCTGGGCCTCTAACCATCGAGCCACCCCTTGAACCAGCACCCCAAGCACTCTCCTAGGGCCCTAACAACTTGACCTACCCCAGCCCAGAGCCCCCAGGCAGAGCCAACTCTTCCTGCCATGTTGCTGAAACCTGCGCAACTTCCTAGCAGCTTACGGGTTGGAGTCCTAGCTTGCTAGGACTCCTTCCCAGCCTCTTGTCTCGAGTCCTAGCGTTGCTAGGACTCTTCCCTCGACCCATGACCAACCCTAGCCAAGCTCTGGTCACAACCGAACCCAAGCCCAGTAGCCAATCCCTTACAACCGATCCCCTCAAGCACCATGACAGAAAAGTGATCAATTTGGTTCCAGCTTTGAACGTTTCTGGTTTGCTGCTTTTGTGTGCGATTCAAGACCTTTAAAATTTTGGAAATACATACTAACTCATATCCTAATTCATGGCAGCCCCTTTTAACACATAAAAACATATTTTTGGAACCAAAAAGCAAGGATTTTGAACACCTATATGCATGGCTACGAAATTTAAAGGTTGGATGACTTGTTTTCATGCAAATTCATTAAAAAAATCAAATAATATGGTGTGATGATGAGTAAAGGGAGAATATGGCGTGCCTTTGCGTATTTAACGCACGAAAAACCGTTGACGATGACGAAGAACGGAGCAAGACCTTTGGCTTGAATCACCCTTGGCAAATTCTCGAAAATTCCTTCAATGTTTAAGCATGTGTGTGCCGTGTAGGGTGGGGCAATTTTTCAGAATTGTGGCCGTGTGTTTGTGTAGGAATTGTAGGGTTTTGGGGTGCTAATCATATATTATATACTAATTAACACTAACAAGGCTTTTAGGCCTATTAAGCCATCAATTAGGCCCATTAGTTTAATTAGGATTTAAATAGAATATTAAAATAATTTTTGGTAAAATAGTTTGTAGATTAAATAGCCGGGTTGCTAAAAAGTTCGCATTTTTGATGAAAAACCAACACCGATAAAATTTTCGTCCCGGCGTATTAAATCATCTCAAAACCCCATATTTTCAAAAATGTGAAAAACCCACAATCATATTTTAAATAATTGAAAACAATTATTTAATAAAAATATTTTCTATTTTTCAGCCCTCGGTCTCTGTTCCTCGATCGCAACTCGAATAACCTTTAAAAAATATATTTTAATGAAATAATGTAGAAAAATATATTTTAAACATGCAAATATGCACAACATAATTAATTAATGCAATTAACTCATTTAATTGAAATACACAAAGAATTTAATAATTTGTGCATGTGGTTCGCGTGGACCTTTAAATTTTCGGGGCGTTACAAGTCTCTTGATCAAAATGTTCACCTGCATCACACACGCCTAGTAAGTCTAATTAAAGACTCAACACAGCTGTATCGTGATAACAAATACATATACGTAACAAGCAGCAGTGAAAAATATCATAACCAACATAGATTTCATGTTTGCAGTAAAATCATATGCATAATCGTGACCTGTCAGAACTATGATAATAATCATAGCATGTAACATAGTGTCAACATATACGTGTTAATTTCCTTAATTTTAATTACGTTCATTAGCTGTGACTTTCGTATCATCATGTTAGTCGATGGATGCATCTACGTGTAACCGCGGTACCCGGCGGCGAGGATCATCAGCGACAGCATTCCCCGCCCACTGAGTCCTGGCTTTACATGTCATCATGTCATCCTGTTAGTCACAACTAAATCACTTTCTTCAAAAACGTGTCATCATATTCATTTCTTAAATAAAAGCATGCTTATACATAATTTTTCCTTTAAACCAAACATGCACCGTAATTATCATAATTTCATAAAATCATAAACGTGATGCATAAACATTTAAAATATCATAAATTTGTGCTCAGGGAGTTGCCATGACCAAAATCTCAAACCGGGTGAAAAATGACCATTTTGCCCATGGAAACCCAAAAATTATCGTTTCACCCCTGGACCTCTTAAATTGACCCGAAGCATACCAAACTCCTTAAAATATCCCAAAACATTTTTAAAAGAATCTTATACGTAAACGCGAGCCAAATTCAGAACTTAACCGATTTGTTTTAAAACTTGGATCGGGGCTCCGGTTTTAACACGAATCGACTCGAAATTTCACCAAATTTTCCCAACCTTTTTATCATACTTAGTTCACCTTTTAAAGGCCCTAAAACCTCAAAAACCAGGCCTCTAAACTTTGGAAAATTAGAACATCCAGCTGCTGTCCTTTTCGTGGCTCCCTACTTCTACCAACCCTAGTGCCCCACTTCCCATTATTGCACTCTAGCCTACACCCAATCGATACAGCCCCATCTCAACCCTCATTAGACCATCCTAGGACGTCTTTGATCCCATGAAACTAGTCCCCTGTACGGTGGAGATTCCATCTTCTCGCTAAACCTCCCAAGACACTCGGCCATGACACCTCCTCGATGCAGCTCCCTCGCGTGACCCTCGAGTTCAAACCAACAGGGTTCAAGCTCTTCCGGATCATGACTCAGACTCATCAGAGACCATTCCATGGCCTGGAGGTGCCCTCACCACGTCAGTTGAACCTTTGGTCCGAGCCCCATCCCAAAACGAGGCACTACACGCTCAAATCCTCGGCTCTTCATCCTACAGCAAGCTGCCGTAAACTCTAACCCCAGAACATCATCTCATCACCTTGCTCAGCCCCTAAACGACCAGCACTCGCAGACCTTGCACAACAATACAAAAAAAACGTGAGTTGGAAGCCAACCAAGCAAGGTTTTCATGCCAAAAGTTTTCGAACATGCAGGCTTTGAACAACACGAAACTTATGCCCACAAATACATATATTACGGCCTACTATTGTCATGCATGATGAGAGAAGGAGTGTACAAACGTGCCATGATGATTATTTTTGAACAACCGCTCAAGGGACACACGGTCGAAGGGAAGAGTCTTTGCTTGAAATGAAAAATAGAGACACCGAAAATCTTTGCCGCAACAATACACTGGGACGTTTGTGAGTGGAGCGGGGTGGGCAGCTGATGTAGAATAATTAGGTTTAGTGGAGTGCTTAGGGGAATAATTAGGTGATAATTATATAGTTTAAGATTAAACAAATGGGCCCTCATTGTTATTTAAAAGTTTAAAAAAGATAATTAAGCCCAATAAGATTAAAAGTAGGTCCATTAAATCCAAACACACTCTAAAAAAATATTTCGTGTTGGAAAGTTTTTGAAAATATTAGCCGAACCCTCAAAAAATTCCCAGATTCGATAACATTTACTTACAGTTAAAAATATGCTCTGGCGCGTAAAAATACCCAACAAAACCCATTTCTTGAAAAATACCTTTAAAAAATCTTATTTTAATTAATAAAAATTAATCATGTAATAAAAATGATTTTCCTGATAATTCCCCAGTCTCTGTTCCTCGTTCGGGCGCGAAATGCATTTTAGAAACCCTAATGCATGAAATTTTAAAAATTTCATGAATTAAAATCCTATCATGCAAAAATTATGCATAAAATACATAAAATAATTAAACACAAATTAATAAAATAAATATGCATTTAATGCTTTAAAACAATTTAATAAAATACCAAAGAAATTTAATAACTTGCATGCATGTGGTTTACGTGGACCTTTAAATTTTTGGGACGTTACAACTGGACTTTGACCATGTGGATCACCTTGTTCCGGAGCCTCCTCTCCTGTCTGTCCAAAATCTCACTGGGTCTCTCCTCGAAAGACAGGTTCGGTGTCAACTGAAGTGGCTCATAGTTCAGCACATGCGAAGGATTCGACATGTACTTCCGCAACATAGAGACGTGGAACACATTATGAACTCCCGCCAGATTCGACGGTAATGTAACTCTATATACAAGTATCTCAACTCTCTCTATTATCTCAAACGTCCCTATGTATCTCGGACTGAGTTTGCCCTTCTTCCCAAATTTGATCACACCCTTCATCTGTGCGACTTTCACGAACACATGGTCTCCTACAGAAAACTCTAGATCTCTGCGCCGCTGATCTGCATAACTCTTTTGCCGGATCTGAGCGGTCTTCATCATGTCTCGGATCTTGACCACTAACTCTGCAGTATGCCTGACAATATCTGGACCTAACTCTGATTTCTTTCCTACCTCATCCCAATACACTGGCGACTTACACTTCCTCCCTACAGTGCCTCGTATGGAGTCATACCGATTGAAGCCTGATAACTTTTATGTGAACTACACGAGAGGTAACTTTGGCTCCCAGCTGCCCTGGAAGTCGATCATGCAAGCTCGAGGTAGGTCCTCCAGAATCTGAATCACCCACTCTGACTGTCCGTCTGTCTGAGTATGGAAGGCAGTACTGAACAGCAGCTTAGTAGCCAATGCCTGGTGTATACTCTTCTAGAACGTATACGTGAATCTCGGATCCCTGTCTGATATGATGGATACTGGAATCCCATGTAGTTTGACTATCTCTATGATGTACACCTCTGTGTACTGAGTCATGGTGAAAGTCTTCTTGATCGGTAGGAAATGAGCTGATTTAGTGTGAAACGACCTCGATTTTTTTAAAATCATAACTCGAAAATTCTAAACTAAATAACTTAGCATTTCTAACCATCATAATAAATTAACAACTAAAATCTTAAGTACATAAAATAAAATCCCTAAATCATCAACTAACAAAACATCTTAAATCGACCTTTAAAAAGATCAACTAACAATAAAATAAAGCATAAAAATATCTCTAATAAAATCCTTAGCATAATCTTTTAAATGTTATATCTAACAATCTAGTGCGAAAACATAAAGGTCCCTCGAGAGTATACTGCAGCACTCGATCCACTCAATCGTCAGCGCCTCCCATAAAATCATCAAATCCTGTATCATATAAACCTAGTGAGTCTAATGACTCAGCACGTTCTAAACATGAGTAGCAAATAATACATATGCAATCACATGCATTTAAAAATCATACTTTTGTTTAAAATAGCTTTTGAACAATAATAAACCATTTAAAATCATTAAGCATAAATAAATCATTTAAAAAACTTTAAGCGTAAATCATATATCATAAAATCATTTTAATCATAAGCTTTCAATCATATATCATTTTGGATGAAGTTTGATACTTGAAAATGACTAGCTTTTATCCTTCGTTCGACTGCAGTCTTAGCTCCACATGGTCAATGGGGTAAGCACTAGGCTCCACCATGAAATTACAGTTGTCGGGGTCCTTCTGAGGCCTTTTTCCATAGACGAGGTCTCTCTGGGGCCTTGGCCCGAATATGGGTTCCCTCTGGGCCTTGGCCCCCCACGTCATCTTCACAAAATCATATATCATTTGTCACAGTTAATTCACATATCTCAAAATATTTTTCCTTGTCTTTTAAAATCATAAATCATCATAACTTTCCAAAAATAACATTTTAGACAGTGAAAATTGCACAGGTTTTTACCATAAATCATAAAATATCCATAAATCCTAAAATATCATATTTTCATCAAAATCATCATTTTAAATCATAAAATATCATTTAACATGCATTATGATTCTTCGGGACGCTTCCAAGCCTTTACATATTTTTCACAGTGTAAAATTACCGTTTTGCCCATGGATGTATAATTTATCGATTTTATTTTTTTCTTAATTTAATGACATGGGTTTATTCCCAATAATTATTTATGTTTAAATATAATTTTTCAATAATTTTATTCGGCTTCAATCAAGGCTTTTAAATTAATTCTTTAAATAATTATTCGAGAGGCGATTAAATCCTGGATAAATTCAAAACTCATTATTTTGATCTGAAATTTTAAATGTAACATTTTTATTACCTATTCTACCCTTGTGAGCCATGAACTACACCCGTGGACCCATGGTTCCAATTTTAGTTCATTAAATCTCGTTTTTGACCATTATGCGAATAACTCGAGCCATCTTCCAAATTACTCGAGCCATGGTCGAGCCACCTTGAGCCAAACCCGATCCAACCCACCTAGAAACCCTACTGACCAGTCCCAAGCCTCTGAACCAGCCCTTGGCCCGCGTTAAAGCTTACTGCCCTTGACCCCTTTGGTTTGTGCAAGAGGTTTAGGTGCATTGGGACTCCTAGTTGCCTTAGGACTCTACCAGCCCTTAACCACTGAGCACCCATGACCCTTACTGACCCTAGACCCATCCAAAATCTAGCCTGGACCACCACAAAGCACCTACCCCGTGCAGCAAGCCACGCGAACAGCCCCAACACCCTAGCAACAACCTGCGCACAAGCTTCTTCTTCGCCCAAGACTCCTTGTGGCACTAGGACTCTTGCAGCCGAGCCCACCTGACCCTAACCATCCCTGGAACACGCCCAGACTTGACCCAGACCAGCCCAGACCATGGAATCCACACAACAATCCATCTAAATCCAGAGACAGCAGCTACGCGCCTCCTCGCTCTCCCACGTTTTCTCGAGCCACCTGCCAACCCAGCCGCTCCAGCCCCTATCCCATCCTTGGACCACCTTTGTTAGACTCTAAAGGACCCACCGAGAGCCTCCCTTCCCTAGCCGCAAGCCACCATGGCCGCTGCTATCCTCCCTTACTCACGCGAGGAGTCCTTGCTCCACGAGACTCCTCCAAAGCTGCAACCAAAGAGTCCTAGCCATGCTATTTTCTAGCCCTGACCCACGTCCAGTAAGAGCCATCCTCGAGACCTGGTCGAGCCCCATGAACCCATGCACACTAGCCAACCCCATGACTCAAGTGCAACCTCGAGAAAACCTTCGGTTCTTTTTCAAAATTTTTCCATTCGGTTCCAGAAGCTTTCTTTAAACTTTTATCATGTTTTGTTCATATTTTATCATGTATTGGAAGCGTACTCGTTGGGGATCATAACGTTTATCATATAAGCGTAAAAACGTCGTGTTTTTGAAAATGTACGATCTACCGTAAAAATAATCCCACAATCATATTTTTCATGCATAAACAATTAAATCATGCATATTATGATTTGTATGATATTTAAAAGGGTTTAGAAAATGTTCCTTTGCATTTACAACGCTCGAATATACGATCGTTGGCGAGGGTGCGACGTTGGACGACCGGACGACGAAGACTCCTAGCCTTTTCTCCGTTCCTTAATTTAGAAAATTAGTGGTGTGTGTAAGGTGTTTTTTGGCTGATGGAGCAGTGAATTATGAGGTTAGAAAGCCTAAGAGTCTTTATTTATAATTTAATCAACATGTTAATGAGCTTTGGTTTTGGGCTTGCAAGCTTAAGGGCAATTGGGCATACTTTAAATAATTAAATTGGGCCCAATAAAACATATTTAATTAAAACATAAAATTTTATAAAATATGTTGGAACTTTTCAAGTTCGCAATCTTGATTTTGATGTTAACAAAACTTGTTAATTTGTGTTACTAATAATCTACCTTAGTGTGTAGAAGCTAGGATCATTCACGAGCTGTTTACAACGCAAACTGAAGACCCAACTGATCGCACAAATTGAATCAGTCTAACTGTTACGTCAATTAAGCAGTCCAGCTGATTGTCCAATTGATAGGTGGTTCAGGAGGAGAACTGTAGTACCCGAAAAACCAATATGCGTAGATATGTGCATAATTTTTATTATTTAATTTTAAATAGTTATTATTTTAAGAAATTGTTGATTTAATTGCATTTAAATAATTTACGTTATTTTTAAGGATTTTAAATCGCGTATTTCAAATTTTAGCTTTTTAGATATATACGCGAGACCGGACCAGAGATATGAAATCGGAGATGAATTTTATGATCCAAAAATATTCCTAAATTTATTCCGAGCTAAGAAATAATTTATTTTAATGATATCAAGTGGATTTAAGTCTACTTTAATTAATTAATCACCAATTTAATTGTAGGCTTCTTAATTCATCAAGATTATGCTTAATTAACCTTTTAATCAAGCTTATCTAGCCTAGGATTCTACTTAGCAAAACTTAAACAAATCCTACACTAATTGGCAGCCTACTCTCGGTCATATTCTACTCCACACAATCCCAACTTGACACCATTTAACTCCCCCAACAACAAGAAAACAAATGACAACCATTCAACATGCATGTCTCCCCAACTTGACATCAATTACTCACCCATGCACCACCTTATTTGACCACAAGCCTTCACCACCTTCTTCATTCTCCCTAGCACGAAGTATTAGAGATTTAGAAGCTCCCATTCTCACCCAAGACAGCAACAATAGCAAGGTGTCTTCATTTCCGTTGCCGTGTCTCCCGATCCGACGTATTGTGTTGTTTATTGTAAAAACAACTTAAGGCATGTCTATATTATTTCTTTGCTCTTCAATCAAGTTATATATCTATTTTTAAACCATTACATGTGCTTGATCTATGACAAAACTGAAATCATGTCAAGAACTTTCGAAAAACATTGTGCAGATTTTTCGACACTTCACTTGTGCACCTCACGGTTTTGATGTTTTTGTGGTTTCAAGGTTGGCTAGATTTCCAGGGGCTCAAGGCTGCTTATGGACATGATATACGGTGTTCTAGGAAGGTGTTAGTCCGTTGGTTAAAGCCCTTCCCCCCCCCCAGCAGCTGAATGGACAGCAACTCTCCATAGTGCAGATTTGAGTCTCGATTTTCTTGGTTTGTTGTCTAAGGTATGTGTTCGAACCATGGCTGTTATAGGAGCTATAGCCATGGTTAGAATACTTCCTTAGCATGTCTAGGACATGACCAAGATGACCTTTCATGGCTTGGTTCATAGTCTCATCGGTTTTTAAAATAAACAAGACAAGTGCCCCTTTGGTTTTTATTTCTGTTTTGTGTGAGTAGTTTCGGTTTTGAGGTTGGGGGTGGATCTTGGTTGGCTTCTAGCCCTTAGCCATGGTTCACACAATACCTCATGATGTTTAGGTCATGCCATGGTCGATAATATGGCCACTGTAATGATACATGACAGCAAGAACAAGCAACACTCCCCACGGTACAACATATGTGTTCTCGGGTGAAGCTTTGGATTGTTTTGGGTAGTTGCTTGGATTGTGGCTGGCTTAGGGCCCTTAGCCATGGTTCAAGCCACACCTTAGGATGTTGGTAAGAGGTTCTGGTCGGTGGTTCAAGCCCCAATGGCCAATAGCCTGGAAAACAAAGCCAAGGAATCACAGCAGCCACTGCTGCATTTTTGTTGACAGTAACTTTGGCTTCGGTTCAAGAGGCTTGTTTCGAGTTCTTGGTTGGATTTTAGCCTATGGCCTTGGACTGGACAGTACCTTATTGAGTTATAAAGGTCATGTTTTTGGCCGTTTGTGATTTGGTTAAGTTTAGAAGTCGTACGAGAATTTACGGTGCAATGTGCCAAAGTGACTCTCGAAAGAGCGTTTCATGATTTTGGCCTCCATGCAAAATTTTCGTGTATTACAGCCATTGGTTTATATTTTTCCAGTATTTTAGGTGTATTTTAATCATGACTAAATGATGGTTCGATGTTGGTTTGGGTTGGTACGGAGTCATGGTTAGATATTAAGTTTGTTGGGCGTAATTGTCTCGTTTTTAGTTCGATTATGAGATGTTGGTCAAGTTGAGATTATTTGCATGTGTCTCATGTTAGAATTAGGTCGCAGCGAGCGTGGAAACGATCCAACTTCACCCGGTGACTTACGACCGGTTTACGATTATGTATGGGTACGGATATCCAGTCCAAGGGCTGTGATGATCACTACCGCCCAATATACTGTGGTTTAGTCTAATCAGACGTGCATGTTATGTTATAGGGCCACTTGCGTAGAAACATTATCTCTACCAAAAATTACGATATGATATGTTATGACAGAGCTCTATCAAGCAAAGCTTTTACGTATGATTTTCAGATATGCACGTATTTATAATTACTCACAATACGATTTTTACGTTATGCTTTACGATACGATATTTTTACGTTGCATGCGATTTTATGATATATTTACTTGTTATTCACGATATATGCATGCTGGGTCTTTAGACTCACTAGACTTGATTGATGTAGGTACTGATGATGCAGAGGCTGAGGGCGGGGACCAGTGAGTTAGCTCGGATCAGCGGTAGTACGAACCCGAGGACCTCACGTTTAATTATTTAGTTTTATGTTCAAACTCTTGTTATAAATTTTATATATTTTAAGTTATTGTTTAAAACATTATTCAGTTTCCGCTGCTATGTTTATGTTAAACCGTTGAGTTATTTTACGAAAGTTTTTATACGTTGCAAGTTTATTTATTTAAAGAGAAAATTTTTAATAATTCCGTAAAATTATGAATACGAAATACGGGCCGTTACAAGAACATCAGAAGCCTGGCCAGCCGAAGGAGTGTTCAACTGATGAAGAAACCAAGCTGATCAGTTCAACTGAATGAGAGTGAAATCAGTTCAACTGAACATGTCAACTGATTTCACCAGCCAAACTGAAGATCAGTTCAGCTGACCAGTTCAGAGCATCAGTAAGAATCTTTCAGTTGTAGATGAAGACAAACTCTTTCAGTGGATTCAATCTATGAATCAAGGTACAAAGCCATGTCCACTCAAAAGACAATAATGGACGTTACATCAGAGCATTAAAGACAAAACGTTTCAGAAGGGCAGTCGGAAAGTCGAGACCCAAAGTCCAAGAAACGAATTCAAGATGCAACGGATACAATAAATGAGTCTCACTGTACGTTCAGTTTTCCCGCCTATATAAAGAGAAGATAAGTGAAGACTAAAAAAAAATTATAAGAACGATATACAGAAACAAAAAGCTTCAATGCAAACAAGAGAGAAAAGAAAGGGCACGCATATTGCACATCAGCTTTCAAAAGCAATCAGCCCAGAATGACACATGTTATCTGCTTAGTTTAGAATATTATTTCCCTCAGTGTGTGAGAACATCCTTGTTCAGTTCTCACACAAACACTCTCAACCACTCAAATACAGTCTTGCACAAATACGTTAAACTTGTGTATTTAGTCTTAGACACATAGACGTTAAAGAAGTGTTGGCTGGAAGGTGCTGCCTTCAGTCATAGCTAAGAGTTCAGTTTAGGAAGTAGTGTAAGTCCTAGCTGAATGGGTTTGTACAAAAAGTTGTATAAATCAAAGTATTCTAGTGGATCCTACCCAAGGCGGTAGAAGGGGTAATGTAGGAGCAGTTGAAGTCTCCGAACATCCATAAACATATCATGTGTATTTAACTGATTAACTGATGTTTTCAAACTATTTGGATCATTTAGAGTTTCCGTCAGTTCAGTTGTCACTATAACTGAACTAATGATTGCAAAAACTAATCTACCCTTTTTCGGTTATTCAGTTTACATGAGTTAAAATGTTTTTAATATAATAGTCTTCTTCACGAAGAATTACTTCGAGTTTCTTCCGCTTGGTTTTAAACCCAACTTGATTTAATTCATCGGTGTTAACATTCTTAGAACAAGAGCTATTGCAGCTCATTGGAGAATATAATGTTTGAAATTGAAATGCCTTCAAAGGCACTAACACACTCATTCCTTTAATTGGTATCAGAGCAGGTTGTTCTAAGAAGAACATTTGAAGAAAACTGTGTTTTTAAAATTTACTACTTTAAAATAGTGTTAAAAGCTATTTAAAAGTACTTAATACTATTTTCAAAACTATTTGAAAATATTTATATGTCGCTCTTTAGCAAAGAGTTGAGAGGATTGGTTCCGCAACTAATGTTGTAGCCACTTCTTTGGATTCTTATCTTTGGGGTTTTAATCATCCTGCAGGGGACTGAGAATCATCTGCAAAGATACACAGCTAAATTGCTCGTTGAACAAGTTTTCAGTTGCAAGCCTACTAGGTCTACTGTTCTTCAGACGAAACTCATCTATGTTGGGACGTTGGTTGATTAAATCACCTGCTGTATTACAGTTGAGCCTATTCAGAGTCTGATCGACCAGTTAGTCTGCAAAGAATTCAAGTTCAAGCAGTTTAACTCGTTTCTCTAGCAAATTGAACTCACAAACGATGCAACATTTCAAGCAGTCAAGCAACCAGTTGAAGGTATATCCAGTTCTGTCGCATAAACCAACTGATAGCTTATGTTGTTTAACATATGCTACTGTTGTAGCAATTTTTCTTGTTCAACTGATGTATGTACTCAGATGTAAATACAAGGAAATTTATTTAAATAATCATCATGTTCGTTCAGCTGTGTTTTGTTTTGACTGAATGGATATTTTCAGATTTCTTGTCTACATTGCTTGAATGATTATAACCTCTGAATGAATGATTAAAAATATATCTTTAAATACGGGTCTTTATTCAATCTCTGAGGGGGAGTTTTTCCTTTTACTCTCAAACTGAAATTATTTTCAATCAAGTTTAAAAATTCAGTTTGAGAAAAATTCTTCCTTTTTCATCAACTTAAAAGTATTTTCTTAATTCTGTTTATCTTTCTTAAAAGGTTTTCAATTCAGTTTTGGAGGGGGAGTTTTTTGGTTTTCAAAACTTCTTTAAATTCAGTTATAAAGGGGGAGTTTTTAACGATGTTTGAATGTACTAACCCTTGAACTGAATATATTGCGCTTAACTGCTCAAGTTTTGGTAATCATCAAAAAGGGGCAGATTCTTGGAACTTTTTAAGTTCGTAATCTTGATTTTGATGTATAAAAAACTTGTTAATTTGTGTTACTAATAATCTACCTTAGTGTGCAGAAGCTAGGATCATTCACTGAGCTATTTACATCGCAAACTGAAGACCCAACTGATCGCACAAACTGAATCAGTCTAACGGTTACGTTAATTGAGCAGTCCAGCTGATTGTACAATTGATAGGTGGTTCAGCAGGAGAGCCTCAGAAACCTGGCCAGCCGAAGGAGTGTTCAGCTGATGAAGAAACCCAGCTGATCAGTTCAACTGAACTAGAGTGAAATCAGTTCAACTGACGAGTCAACTGATTTCACCATCCCAACTGAAGATCAGTTCCGATGACAAGTTCGGAGCATCAGTTGGAATCTTTCAGTTGTAGATGTAGAAAAACTCTTTCAGTGGATTCCAGCTATGCATGAAGGTACAAAACCATTGTCCAGCCAAAGGATAATAATGGACATTGCATCAGAGCATTAAAGACAAAACGTTTCACAAGGGCAGTCGAAAAGTCGAGACACAAAGTTCAAGAAACGAATTCAAGATGCAATGGATACAATAAATGAGTCTCACTGTACGTTCAGTTTTCCTGCCTATATAAAGAGAAGATCAGTGAAGACTAAAAAAAAGAAGAAGAATGATATACAGAAACAAAAAGCTTCAACGCAAACAAGAGAGAAAAGAAAGGGCACACACATTGCACATCAGCTTTCAGAAGTAATCAGCCCAGAGGGACACTTTAACGTGTTATCTGCATAGTTTAGAAGCTTATTTTCCTCAGTGTGTGAGAACATCTTTGTTCAGTTCTCACACACAAACACTCTCAACCACTCATATACAGTCTTGCACAAAGACGTTAAACTTGTGTATGTAGTCTTTGACACATAGACGTTAAAGAAGTGTTGGCTGGAAGGTGCTGCCTTCAGTCGTAGCTAGGAGTTCAGTTTAGGCAGTAGTATAAGTTCTAGCTGAGTGGGTTTGTAGAAAGTGTTGTATAAATCAAAGTCTTCTAGTGGATCCTACCCGAGGCGGTATAAGGGGTGACGTAGTAGCAGTTGAAGACTCCGAACATCCATAAACATATATTGTGTATTTAACTGATTAACTGATGTTTTCAAACTGTTTGGATCAGTTAGAGTATCCGTCAGTTCAGTTGTCACCATAATTGAACTGATGAATGTAAAAACTAATCTACTCTTTTTCGGTTATTCAGTTTACATGAGTTAAAATGTTTTCTAATATAACAGTCTTCTTCTCGAAGAATTACTTCGAGTTTCTTCCGCTTGGTTTTAAACCAAACTCGATTTAATTCATCATTGTTAACATTCTTAGAACACGAGCTATTGCAGCTCATTGGAGAACATAGTGTTTGAAATTCCTTCAAAAGTACTAGCACACTCGTTCCTTCAAAATTAGTTTCCCAAAAATAATATTTTTGATCTTTTAAAACTCCTTATTTGCCCAAAATCGGCTTCTCGGGAAAAATCGAGCTCGACTCATAAAATAATTCGAACTCCAACATTTTAGTAAGATTAAATCATTTTTAATCATATTAAGAAGCCTCGCAATTATTTAATGAAAAATAAATATTCTTTGTCTTGGTCGTCACTGGTCTTCTTGCCCCTGCCTATTAACGAATATTCGGGTAAAATCTTTCAATTTCATGTAATCATGTCATATTATCATTTAATCATGCAATCATACATTTAATCATATAATAAATATCATTCTAGCATTTAAAATCAATTAATTAAAACAATTAAGCAATTAAAATAATTTGCATGCATGTGGTTTACGTAGGTTTGGTTTTTCGGACGTTACATAGTTAGCCGATCAACTATCACCTAGATGACATTATATCCTTCAGTAGTCCTCAGAAGCCATGTCACAAAGTCCATGGTGATGTTTTACCATTTTCACTCTGGAATAGGGAGTGGTCTCAGCTTCCCTACAAGTCTCTGATGCTCTGCCTTGACCTGCTGACAAGTCAAACACTCGGAAACGAATCGCAAAATATCTCGCTTCATGCCCGGCCACCAATAAAGAGTCTTCAGATCCTTAAACATCTTCCTACTCCCTGGATGGATGGAGTACGGGGTGTTGTGGGCCTCGCTCAAGATATCTGCTCAAGGGAATCACTGTCAGGAATCCATAGACGGTCCCTATATCTGACTATGTCGTCCACAATTGTATACAGTCTTTGGCCCTTGGCCTCATCCCTCTGCCTCCAATTCTACAACTGCTCGTCAGAAGCCTGCCCTGTCCGAATTCTGTCTCTCAATTTCGGCTTTACTATTAGAGCAGCAAGATTTGGGGCGTCACCCCTGGCATAAACAGCAACCTCAAATCTCTGAATCTCTGCCTATAGCGGTCTCTGTACTGACAAATGAGCAATCAGTGTGTGCTTCATGCTCAGAGCGTCTGCAACCACATTAGCCTTACCTGGATGGTAGCTAATGTCATAGTCCTAATCCTTCACTAGCTCTAGCCATCTCCTCTGTCTCATGTTCAGCTATTTCTGTGTGAAGAAGTACTTCAGGCTCTTGTGATCAGTGAAAATCCTGCACTTTTTCCCATACAGATAGTGTCTCCAAATATTCATGGCAAATACCACTGCTGCTAGCTCGAGGTCATGAGTCGGATAATTATTCTCATGAACCTTCAGTTGTCTGGACGCGTAGGCTATAACCCTGTCATGCTGCATAAAAACCGCGCCCAAACCAAGCATCGAAGCATCAATGTAAACTACAAACTCCCCATGCCCTGATGGCATAGCTAGAACTGGTGCAGTGGTCAATGCTTGCTTCAGTCTGTCAAAGCTCTCCTAGCACTCAGATCCCCATAAAAACTTGGCGTTCTTCTTCGTCAAGGCAGTCAGAGGCACCGTAATGGAAGAAAAACCCTGAATAAACTTCTTGTAATAACTGGCCAGTCCAAAGAAGCTAAGGATCTCTGTCACACTCTTAGGCACTAGCCAATCTATGACTGCCTCGACCTTATTGGGGTCGACCTCAATACCATCCCGAGATACAATGTGGGCCAAGAATGCCACTCTGTCAAGCCAGAACTTGCACTTACTGAACTTGGCATGCAGCCGTCTGTCGTGTAGAGTATGCAGTACGGTCCTCAGATGCTGACTTTGCTCCTCTCTCTCTTCAAATATGACGAGCTGATCCAAAAATATCGTCAATGAAAACTATGACGAACTGATCCAAAAATGGCTGAAACACGTGATTCATGAGATCCATGAAGATCGCGGGCGCGTTCATCGTACTGAAAGGTATCAATATAAACTCATAGTGCCCATAACGCATCCGAAAAGCTGTCTTATGTACATGAGACTCTCTCACCTTCAGTTGATGGTATCCGGATCGGAGGTCTATCTTTGAGAACACTGATACTCCCTGAAGCTGATCAAACAAATCCTTGATCCTGAGCAACGGATATTTGCTCTTGATTGTGACTCTGTTCAGTTCCCTGTAGTCAAACAGTACTTTCATTCAGTTCCCTGTAGTCAAACAGTACTTTCATTCTTCTTGACAAACAGTACTGGTGCATCGCATGGAGAAAAGCTAGGGCGAATGAAACCCTTATCTAGCAAATCATGTATCTGATCATTCAGTTCTCTCATCTCTGCAGGTTCTAGACGGTAGGGTTCCTTAGAGATCGACACTATACCTGTCATAAGCTCGATAGAGAAATCCACCTCTCTGTCTGGTGGAATGCCTGTAACATCGTCAAGAAAAACATTGGAGAAATCTCTGACAACATCAACGTCCTCTAACCTTTGACTGGCTGGCTCAGACACTGATACAATACTGGCCAAAAACATCTGGCAACCTCTCTTCATGAGCTTCCTCGCACACATGCAGGAAACGATGTGTGGCATCTGCTGGTGTCGGGCTGCCTCAAAAATAAACGGCTTAATGCTGGGCAGACTGACAGATATTGATCTCTGTCGGAAATCTATGACAGCTCCGTTCAAGGAAATCCAATCCATACCCAATATAATATCAAACTCTGGCAACAGTAGCACAATCAAGTCTGCCTGCACCGCAAATTTCTGTAGCAGAAGCTCCAATCCCCTTACTATCTGAAAAGCGAACATCTGATTCCCGGATGAAATCGGTACTCTAAATCCTGAATCCATCGCCACTGGTATGATTCCTAGTCGTTGAACGAACATCTCGGATATAAACGAATGTGTAGCTCCAGAATCTAACAATGCATGTATGGCTACACCTGAAACATATAGACTTTCTGCGACAAAACATACCATCAAATATGTTCGCGTTGAAACTTAAGAAATTTTCTGCCAGCAATTATCCCCAAATCCTTGAAAAATTAATAACTTAACCCAAGTATTCCTCAAAATTTTCGAATCTAAACCTCAAAATTTCAGAAATTACAATTTCTCCTTTACAGTTTTGAAAATTACATTTTTTGCTCTACACAAATTGTTCGAAAATTGCATCTTGACCCTTCAAAATTTCGAATTTTAGCCCCTTAAAATTTTGATTTTCGCAAATAAGTCTTCATATTATCAGTTATTACATTTAGGATCCTTAAAATTTTCCAATCATGCAATTTGATCCTTAAATCCGCCTAGGTTGAGCATGCATCCTAATTTACTCTATGTTATCAATCTCATAAATTAGTTCTCATAACAAGCATATAACGCATTCAATCAAGCGGTGAATTAAAATCTTAAACATAAACATAAGTTTTACTAGTAATAAACGTAGAGTCTGGCTCCGCCTCAGCCTCCTCGAAATGCATCGCATAAGCTCTTCCAGTAGTGAGGCCCTTGTTCCTAGGGCGGCCTTCCGCCTTGTGACCTCCTGCACACAAATGAAGTATTTTTAGGTCACCCATAAACACTTGCCAAGGTGAAACCTGTTGCACTGCGTGCATGGCTGTCCCTTTGCCGCCTTTGGAGCCACTGGTACCTGTGGTTGCCTCTACTGACCATGTCTCCTAAACTGTCCATGGGCTTTCTGCTACCCCTGTTGCCTCGGCGGCCCTGTAAATTGCTTTTTCTGCGGCTGGGAGCTAGACTGGGCCTGATGCCGCTTCCGCTACATCTCAAAATCGATGTCCCTCAAGGCCTGCTCCGCCATAAAAGCGCAGGCGGTGGCCTCATCGTAGCTCACCGGTCTTATCAACATCACGTCCCGGCGCAAGTTGGGCCTCAGTCCATCCATAAAATGCCTCAGTTTCTTGGCGGCATCTCTAGCAATCATGGGTACAAAATGAAAGCCCTTGTCGAACTTCCGGATGAACTCCGCCACAGACGAGTCCCCCTGTCGGAGACTCATGAACTCCCTCGTCAGGCGGCCCCTGACATTAGCTAGGAAGTACATACCATAGAACGCCTCCTTGAACTGGTCCCACGTAAGAGTAGCCAGGTTCAGCCCGTGTCCTGCTCCCTCCCACCAGAGGGATGCATCATCTCTCAACATATATGCGGCGCACCTGAACCGATCACCATCCCTCATGTACAAGTACTGAAAATGAAACTCCAAGGATCGAATCCAACCCTCTGCTAGGAATGGATCAGTTGCACCCCCGAACTCCTTCTAGTTGAGCCGTCTAAACTGCTCATATATATCGGTCTGAGGTCAGGGAGCCTGCTGCACCTGCTCCAAAAGCCTAGCCATACCCTCCAGTACACGGGTAGCTGCATCTCCTAGCGGGGGCGGTGGTGGTCAGCTGCCCTGTCCAGGAATATCGTCCTATCTGTCTGCGCTGGGTTCACGTCTAGGAGGCATCATATCTGAATACAGTCCAAATTCCAAACGTAACCCATCATGCAATTTAATTTAGTTTTCAAAACATTAAATCCTTAATTCAAAGAACAGCTAAGCATGTACTAAAATTATAAATCATGTAATCATGGAGGTGATAGCAGTAAAAACATTTAAAACATAAAAAGCTTATAGATTTGAGGCTTGAAGACTGAGCTGCAGAAGCTGGTAGTGGCAGAACCCTAAACAGGACCATTACTCTGATATCAACTGTAACATCTACTACTTGAAATATTACTAGAAATTTTTTTTAACTTAAATTCAAACTTTAAAATTTTGCATGCATGCACTACTACTGAAAATACGCCTTTAACAAAATAATCGTGATCGAATAACGGAGAAAATACTATAGTTTAAAATTTGTCAACTCGGCCCTCAACCACGCATGAAAATAATAAAATGAGTAAAATCATGAAAATCAACATCATAACATAATAAAGTATAAAAATGTTCATGACTACTCAAATCTCATAAAAACGTGATGTGCGGAAAAGTGTGGTCCTCAGGTCGTGTGCGCACATCCAGCCCTGCCTACTCAGAGTTCTGCACCTTCAGTCTCCTCCTCAAAACGATCACCTGTATCATACACGCCGAGTGAGTCTAAAGACTCAACACACATGTACCGTTAATAGCAAATACATATACATAACATGCAACAGTGAAAAGTACCGTAATAAAATAAATTTCTTGAACTTAAAAGCATAAATGTAAACATGTCATGAAAAATCATATCGTGACAAAACAACTCATCGTATCATCATGTACTTATACATTTACTTTTATCGAATTTAGTTCATTAGTTGTAACTTTCGTATCAGCTCTATCGTATCAGCTCTATTTGATGGATCCATCTACGTAAAATCGTGGTACACGACGGTTGTCGGACCTAAGCGACAATATTACCCATTCACTAGGCCAAGGCCTCATCATAATTGTTTACATAGATTGTCAGTCACAACCAAATCTCATCCTTCAAAAACATCATCATTTTCATCACTTAACAAAATTAATGCATATACGTAATTTTTCTTAAAATCAAGCATGCAACGTATTTTCATAATTTCATAAAAATGATATACATGGTGCATAACATTTAAAAACAAGATAAATTTGTGCTCATGGCCCTGCCAGGACAAAAATCTCGACTCAGGTGCAAAATGACAGTTTTGCCCCTGGAAACCCAAAACGATCATTTTACCCCTGGACCTCTAAATTTCGACCCGAAACTTAACAAACTCCTTAAATCATCCCAAAACATATTTAAAATTATTTCTTGGAAGTAAACTTGAGCTTGTTTCAAAACTTAAACGATTCGTTTTAAAACTTGGACTGGAGTCCCGGTTTTAATCCGAATCAACCGAAACATAACCAAATTTCCCAACTTTTTACCATACCTTATACACGTCTTAACAGCCCTTAAAACATCTAGACCAGCCCACTAAACCTTTCAAACACAAGACCACATGCTGCTGAAGTTTTACACCATACACTGTCGAAAAACCCTAATCCACCAAACTTGAAAATTATTGAGCCTAGGCTCTACCGGCTCGGACCAAGCCTTCCTAACCCACCTTAGGACCCTACTGGACCAACCTAATCCCAGCCTTCAGCCCCAAGCATGTGAGTCACCCGAACCTTCAAGAACAAGCACATCCGTGCCTTACTCGAAGCACAACCGAGTCCTAACTAGTCCACTTCCTTCCTAGCCGAGACCAGCTGGTTATGGACCACCCCTAGCCTTGGTTGGACCCTCCTGGATCGCACCTTAGCATGGTTCAGCCCTTCCCTAGCCGCGCCTTCCAAAACTCTCACCAAACACCAAGAAAACTCAAGCCGCCTAGTGATAAACAATCGGCCCTATCCTAGACCAAGCATCGTGTCACCTCATCTTACAGCATATACGCCCCTTAGATGAGGTGATAAAACTTCGCAACTTTATTATCACATTTGATCCTCAATGATTTTTTAGAGCAATAATCATTGTAGGTGATAAAACTTCGCAACTTTATTCGGAGTCCAAATATCCAACTGTTTCCAAATGTCAGATCTCTGACATGTGAGCATAAAATCATTAGTTCATTTTATGTACCGCATAACCTGATTAATGATCCAATGTTGGGTTTCTTAAATACCTTCCCAACATTTCAATGATGTATACAATATCCAAACGCTGTTGTCTATAAATTCGAATGAGATTACCACTTGATAAAATTCATACTACCATATATGTGGACATAAACATCAATATTTTCTTCTCAATTTTGACTTTTCAATTTTAGTCACTCCCACTAAAGTTAACATATGAAATTAATTTGCATTTAATTTCATAATTACATGCATGCAAACTATCGATGTAATTTAAAATATTGATGTTCAATTTATCAAGTTTATCAATCAAGGAACCATTACCAATAATTGAATTTTGAAAAATTAAAAAGTCTGTGAAGAACTGTAATTAATTAGCATCTTGTACATATACTCCTACAAGCCCATTATACATTCTTTATTACATTTAATTAATCTTTTTTAATCTTAACCTTTGAGTTTAATAATTTTAAACTCTCAATTTTTATAAATTCAACTCATTGAATTTATTTTCTCCAAATTTTAATTATCATAAATTCAACTCCTTGAATTTAATACCTCGTAATTATGTATAAATTCAACTCTTTGAATTTATTCTCTCAACGAGAACAAATGATCTAGTGCTTGTGTGACACTCAATGGTTCAGGGATACAGCTAGCCGTGGGTTCACAACTCAATATGATTCAGGACATTTTCTTTATTCGGGCTTACCCTAATTTGCCCTATTCCATGCCACAACATTTTATAATGAGAATGTCAAAAATCATTTTCTGATTAAACCCATCGAATCATGGTAAGACCGTCTAGTAGCATCACCCCATGATTCCTGTGTATAGTATCACTGATAGTACCTTCAAAAACCAATCGATTATGATGAACGTTGAAACATCCACTACTCGATTTTTTTAAAAATGTACTAGAAAATTTTTTTCTTTCTTAAGCTTTCGGCCGAATATGAACACATATATACGTATATATTTTTAAAATACTAGCCACGGTCCTCGGGTTGTGTGCACCATCAGTCCAGCTAGTACAGCCATCAAGTCCTCCATCAACATCATGCTCACCTACATCGATCACACCTATTGAGTGTAATGACATCAAACTTTAATCATGATAACAAGTAATACATATATATTCATAAGCAAAAGTGAAAGATACTTTTAATAAAATAGCTTTTCATGAACACAAACTTTAAACACTTTCCTTTCATAATACACTTTTTCCTTTCATCATATACATATATGTTTCCCTTTTTATTAAATTCACATCCTCCATTGTGACTTTCGTATCAGCTGTAGGTCGATGGATCCATCTACGTAAAATCACAGTACCAGGCGACGGGGACATCATCGACACTCTCACCCGTCAACTGAGCCTTGGCCTTATATATCATTGTATCATCATATCATCGTATCATCGTATTAGTCGTAATTAATTCACCTCCTTCAATCTTTCATATTTCCATCAGTTATAAAAATTCATGCATATAAAAATTATTTTTCTTTTAAATCAAGCATGCAACATGTTTTTTAGCATTACAATTTCATCATAAAATCCCATAAACAGCCTAAATAAATGTTTTAACATTTATTATAGCATTCAGGGCATTTCCAGGACGTCTAACATTTTTCAGGTGTAAAATGACCGTTTTGCCCCTAAAACCCTAACTTTCCCAATTTATCGTTAGATCTTAAAACAACAACCCAAATTCATCCAAACATAACACGAAGCCATAAAATACACCCATAAATATTTTTAGACGTAAATTTACATTCCTCGACTAATTTTCCAATTCGATTTAATAGCTTAATTATATGTCTCGATTTTAACCCGAATTGACTCGAAACTTAACCAAACTTTACCAAACTTGAACCATAGCTTATTAACACCTAACCATATCATTCAAAGCATTTAGAACCCTAAAACATGCCTAGAACTTGCTGGAATTTCCGCACCTATTATTTCAAAACCCTATCTTGATCTAACTTTCGACTCCTTCGTTCCTAGCCTTAGGCCAGCCCAACCAGCCCCTATGCAACCTTTCTAAGACCATGACTGTAGAGCCCAAAATCAGTACACGTAAACCCATGCATTTATTAAATTGTCAAATTACTTATTTAATTTTTTAAAATGATTTTTAGCGATGCATGATTTATGGTTTGCATTATTTTAAATCATTACATGTTAATGTGATGCACGTTAAAATATTTTCTTGAGTTTTGTGTTTCAGGCGAATATATGATATGGTATCGGAAAAAGAGACCGGTGACGATTTAGATGATTTATGAAAATGTGGTATTTTTATTTCAAGTCAAGAAAATTAGTATTTTAATTAATTTATGAAATTTTTAACATTTAAAGCCTAATTTTATTTATTAGGTGATTTTAAGAATTTAAGCTTTTCAAATATTAATTTGATTACTGGGAGGTTTTAATTTTCAAAATTGGTGCTTAATTATTTGTAATAAATCTTTGAGTGGTATTAAATAATTATATTAGTAATTTTTTTACTAATTATTCAATTAGGCACTTTTATCCCCTAATTAACTCTCTAAACTCACCCACACACACATATTTCGGCACACACACACACACGTTTATTTGGGGGTGTTTAGTTAGGGTTCTTCAGTTCTTTAAGTAGCCACCATGTCAACCCCTCTTCATTTCAAAATTTCTTGAGATTTACGTCCCTTTTTCGAGCAAGAATCATGTAACAAGCGTCTCCCAGTCATCTTACGTAATCCATCGCGTCGATATTCGTTATCTTCGAGCGTTTAGACGCAAATGCATGTATATTATTTTATTTCTGCATCGATCTTGTCGTAGCAAGTATTTTGATGTTTATTGTGTGTAAAAAATTCGGTTATGTTATGCAAAGTTTGAGTAAAAATGGTTGAAACGATTTTGAACAAGTTTTTAGATCTCAAAAATCGAATCTGTTGTCATTTCAAATCCTGCGAATTTTCGGTCGGTTTTCGAAAAAAACTTTCAACATATAAAACATAGTAATTTTTGATACCTTCAATTTGACAGTAAATTCGTAATTTTCAGACAAGAAATGAGCGAGTTATGATCATTCTCATGTGACTGCTCAACTGTGTTGGTTTTCAAAATTTTCCTGCAGGGCGGCGCTCGGGCGTGAGATTTTACTACTAGAGCGCCAGGCCTTCTAGACGGGCGCGCTTGAGCGGTAAGAGTTAAATGCCCGAGTGCCAAGCTTTCTGAAAAAGAAATTATTTTTTTTAAAATTTTGTCTTGCGCAGACATGCATAATGTATTAGTATGTTGGACGTGCAAAGAAAATGTTTTATGTTTTTGAGGAATGCAAATTGTCTTGTGACCAATTATAAAAGGGTTTGGAAGTCGGAGAACATGTCTTGGGACCTCTTTTTAGAGTTGGTGCATGTCCATCCAAGTGTTGGCCGAAGGTTCACATTGAAACTCTATGTGTAAACAATCTTTATTTTAATAATCTTTGAAATTATTGTTTTGGACACATCTTTATCTGCATACCCATACTTATGGCATAGATAAAGTCCTTGAATATATAAATAGTAGAAAGAATATGAGATGCTCATATGATGAGTATCATGAAACTCATATTTGGAATATTGTATATTCTAAACAGTTCCTAGTCGATTCAGCCGCCGGTAAGAAGGATAAAGTCTGCTCGAGTTTGAGACTAGTATCTGCGATGTGAGTATCATGTTTCATTGGTAAGGGACATTGTGATGTCCGAGCATGCAGATATGTGCTCCTTGTACAGTGAACTGAACAACCCTCCATAAAGACTTTTCAAGTGGTTCTCACTTATCGAGTGGAAACGTCCTAGTTTATGGTTGTACACCATTAATCCTTATGACCCTGGGAAAACATTGTGACTCTATATGCTTGCATTGCACTTTGAATTGTTTACCGACTCATATGGGGTCATCAGGTGGCAAGGTTGGGTGTTTTATCAAAACATATAGGATTCTATGCATTGTAGTCGGGGATTCACCGCTTACCTTTGGGTATGGATATCCTATGTGATCTCATGTGTATCTAGTTTGAAATCTTTGATCAGAGTGTTTGTGGTAATTAAGAAAGGGGTTTATTAAATTACACCATCGATGCAACTACGACATGACACAAAGTATCGATTCTTTGACAACTTTCGATATACCAATGCTTGTCGAATTGGTCGGTATATATAAGATGAAGGGACCGTACTATACGCTAACAATAATGGAACGGTTCTTGCAGGCACTAACATTTGATACCTAGAAAATAATGTAAGCAATGCTTCTAGGCGTTTACCATGATTGGTTGGGTACTATCAGACTTGAGTTCTGATGTTCTTATTATAATGGAGTTGATAAGTAAGAATTGAGCAATTGGTGTATGCTCATATAATGACATGTTTATTCCTGAATCACATTGAAATGTGAACCCACTGCTAGTTGTATCATTGAACCATTGAGGGCCACACAAGTACTAGCTTTCTAGATCCCATTGAGAATGAAATTAGTTCAATGTGTTGAACGGCTTATAAAGGATTTTATAAGTACAAGGAAAAATTAAAAGTATGACTTTTATAAGGGGAATGTAACTTTTAATTTGTAGAAGTATTCTAAATTAAAAGTTGGCCAAATAATTAATGTATTTAAAAATTGTGATTTTCATAAACATTGTTATGGACTTAATTAAATTAATTCAATTGTTGAATTAATTAAACACTAGTGGACCTAGTGGAGTCCAAATAATTAAATTAATTCAAGTGTTGAATTAATTAAATAACATTAGGCTCTTGTAGAGCTCAAATGAAAATAATTATTTAACTAGTGGGCTTGAATAAATTCAAGTAAGATTTAATTATTCTCAAATATGTTTGAGATATTAAAATAATAGTCCATGAGCTTTGTAAATGTTTCAAACCCAAATAACATGCTAGGAAAGTAAAAGTTTGGGAGTCAACTTTTTAAATTAAAGGCTAGCATGCCTTTGGAATACACAACACTTTTTACACAACCAAGAAAATGCTCCCCCCTTTCCTTCTCACCTCATGGCCGAATTTTGCTCTCCATTTCTTTCTTAAAAATTTACTTGTTGGTGGTGGGCTTGATTTTTGAGCAAGGAGTGCTCAAGAGAAGCTTGTAGACTTGTCTACCATTGAAGAGCTAAGTTGTTTATCATCGTAGTTAGAGCCATAATCAATCTTTAAGATTGATAGGTAAAACACTTAAACACCCTATGTATTTTTTGTGTTTTTGGTATTTGCTACACACTAGTGAGGGGTGCTTGGCTTTGCTCTTGTAAATGATATTTTTAAAACTTCCGTTGCGCATTCTGGGCACCCGTAAATGATTCCTTTTCACCTCTCCACCCTGGTAAAGCATGACCGGGTTAAGATCAGGATTGGGAAGTGGTAAAGCATGACCAGGGACCAATACACCTGGTAAATCATGACCAGGGATCTTATGTATATGGCAGTGGACATCCTTGCCAGCCCAAAAACTATGGTTTAGTCTGATCAGGCGCAATATGTATGTGTCATTTGCTTGGAATTATATCTCTACGTAAAATGATGATGATTATGCATGTTAAGTATGTACGATCCAAGCACGTTTATGAAAATGTTTATGAATTGATGGCACGTCTATGTTTATGTAAGTATGTTCAAAGTTTAAATATGTATGTGCTACTTTAAAACGCATGTGGCTTTATTATGTACTACTTGCTATTCTCAGTTTATACATGTTGAGTATTTAGACTCACTAGACTTGATCGATGCAGGTGAGGACGAGTTTGATGAGATGAGAGGCAGAGATAAGTGAGATGGCTCGAACTGGGCGGAGGACTAACCCGAGGACCGTTTAAGTTTTAAGGATTTTTATGCACGTTGAACTCATTTACTCTGATTTTAACGAATTACTTATGTTGTTTTAAACAAGTACTTGTTGGAAGTTCGTTTACATTTCAAATAATTGATCATGCATTTTGTTTACAAGTGTATTTTGAGAGATGGTTAATTATTTAAGAAAAAATTTTTATTTTCCGCAAATTTTAAGCATTTTAAAGTACGGTACGCTACAATGACCGAGCCCCTTATACTTACCTTGACCAGCCCTAGCGAGCCATGCATGAGGACGTGCATGGTTGACTCTACAACTTGCGACCACGGCTAGGTTGTGTCCTAGCCGTGCGACTTCTACTCCTTGCCACTCCAGCCTTTCGTGGACCACCATGGCTCGATGCTAGGACCCTCATTAGCCCTGCCCCTTGCCTGGAAAGTACCCAGCACGGCTCATTCCCTTTTTTCCCAACAAAACGTAAGCCCTAGCCCTATGAGCCCCCAAACCGAGCGGCCCTCCTTCCCGAACCATACCAGGCCTACTTCTTCTCACCTAGGGCCACAAGACCACCCTTTAGGACTCCTGGATGTGCCTCAATATCAGGTGGTGGCCGCGCCCTCCTTGGAAGAAAAACCGAAAACCCTAGGTCATAAAAACTCAAATTTCTTTCACCTTATTGACCTAACCTTTCCTGCCTTTAAACGTACACCTAGGGACCCTTAAACATGTGGAAAAACGTCCTTTCCCATAGCCCTACCATGGCATCCCTTTTCTGCATCATAAGCAAGAGTTTTAAAAGATGAAAACTCTAGTTTTATCATGTTTAAGCCATAAAAATGAAAATAAAATAAGTGTATCATGTTTTTCATGAAAATATGTATAAAAACATATCATGATATGAATATGATCGGGCATTGAGTTCAAAGGACTGGAAGGAGGTTCAAGGAAGCATTGCATGGATTAATGAGCAATCGAGAAGAGCTTGTAAGTAAGGTTCCAAGCTTCGAAGGGTTCGTGATGCATGGTAATGAGCTTGGGGGCCATAGGATCATTGTGCAAGTGTTAAATGAAGAGGAAGACAGAGGCCTCCGTGCCCGAGCGGTCAAATCCTACTTCCCAAGCACCAAACTTACTATACAAGAAGTAAAATTCTAGAACACTCGGCGCCCGAGCGGTAACATATTACCGCCCGAGCGTGACTTGTCCAGAAGACCCCGCCGCGTCCGAGCGGTAGAATCTTGCGCCCGAGAGCGCTCTGCTGTGAGAAAAATCTTTCTTTCCTAGTTTAGAGTTTTAATTGTTTAGGTAACTAGATTTTTCATATCTTGTTTATTTTGTAAACATATATGCACGAAAATTTGACTTTACACACACGTTATTGATTGAATAGAATTTGATTGTTCTTAAATTTTCTCTCAAACAACAAAATAAAGCTTCTTGCTTTGTATCCAAAAATCAAACTTACCAAAGTTAATGCTTTGTGGCGTTTGTCGATTGTTCTTCACTCGAATTGTCAAAGACAAGTTCTTTGAAAGTTCGTTTGAATTTTGATTGTTTATCTTCGTTAATATTTGTTGCTAAATTCTTCGTAATTTAGAGGCGAATATTACAACATTACTTGCGTCAAAAAGATTGGGACAACACAACCGTTTCTTTGTTCATCGAATCGAAGGCGTGACTCCGTTTTTCGGCGCGTTTGCTTTTTGTGATCGAATAATCGCATCATATAATATGGTGTGAAAGTTGAGTGAAGGAAGATTAAGGCATGACTTTGTGTATTTCACGCACGAAAAACAACTTGCGATGCGAGGGACGTCGACGTAAGGAGGACCTTGCTGAAATTCTGCACTATTCACGTGATTTTCCTCTCAAATTCGTGTGGTGTGTGTGAGTTTGTGTGCTGATGGAAAGTCTTTGTGTTTTTCCAAGGGTGAGGGGCTTGAAAGCTTGATTATTTAATATAAAAAAACATGATGCAAGCTAAGGCCCATAAACCCAGTAAAATAGGCCCATTAGGTATATTTAAAATATTTTGTTTAGGTTGCTTTTCGAAAATAATAATCGAGCCTCCAAAAAGTCCCTATTTTCGTCCAAGATTGATTACCAGTTTAAAATACGACTCGGTGCGTTGGAAAACCTCAAAATACCTCATTTTCGAAAATACCTAGTAAAATATACCATATATTAAATAATTAAAATATTCATTTAATAAAAATATTTTTCCTTATATGGTCCCCGGTCTCCGTTCCTCGATCACATCTCGTATCACCTTTAAAATACAGTTTTATGAATTCTAGTAGAAAACGATATTTTAAACATATAAACATGGCTACCACATTTTATTAATACAACTAAAATAAAATAATTAAAATATATAAGAAATTTGATAACTTGCATGAATGTTGTTCGCGTGGACCTTAAAATTTTCGGGACGTTACAAACATACAGTACAGTCCCTTCATATCATATATCACTATCGAATCTGCAACCATTGGTTCATCGAAGGTTGCATATTAGATTTGAAATCTATGTGATATATTCATGAAATATTGATAATGTCATCGCATGCACACCTAGAGAACCCTTGTCCCTAATGCTCATCTTACACTCTGACCCGATATTTCATGCACTACTTTTTCGTTAGATCACATTGGATACCCACTAAAACATCCACTTATTTAAAATGCGGATTATTTTTTTGAAGCTCACAATTTGTAAATATCATTTAAATATTTTGCATGCATGCAATCCTACTGAAAAATATGCTATTTAAAAATAATCGTAAATGTTTACCAACATAAAACAATGCAGTGAAAACGGCCAAACTCGACCAACAGAAAAATGCGTAACGTAACGAGTAAAAATCATAAAACGAACATCGTGAAAAAACCAATTGAATGATCGTTTGCTGAGCACCTTGAGGTGCTTCAAACAAAATATTCTCCAAGAGCTGTAATACCTCGTGTTCTAAGAATGTATACACCGATGAATTAGGTCGAGTTTGGTATTAAACCAAGAAGAAAACACTCGAAATAATCCTTCATTAAAAAACACTGATATATTTTATATCCTGTGTAACTGAATAACTGAAAATAACAGGAATCATTTGAGACATATATCAGTTCAGTTATGGTGAAAAACTGAACCGACGGATGCTCTTACTGATTAAATCAGTTTGAAAACAATAGTTAACAATTAAATACACAAGATATGTTTATGGATATTTGGAGACTTCAAATGCTCCATCGTCACCCCTTCTACAATCTTGGGTAGGATTTACTAGAAGATTTTGATCAATTACAACAAGTGTAATAGCTCACACAGCTTAGGACTTACCCACTGCCTAACTGAACTCCTAGACTAGACTGAAGGCAGCACCTTCCAGTCAACACTTGTTTAACGTCTGTGTTTCAAGGACTACATACACAAATTTATTGTCTTTGTGCTAGACTGTATTTGAGTGGTGGTGTGTGGGCGTGTGTGAGAAAAGAACAAGAAATGCACCACGAAGGTGTTCTGACACACTGAGGGAAGTAAGCTTCTAACATAAGCTGATATGATTGAGTATTTTCTCTGGGCAAATTGCTTCTTGTAAGCTGATAAGTAAATAAGCATGCCTTTTTTTTTTATCTCCACACACTCTAGTATGTTCGTCTCTTTGCTGATGGTCTTGAGCTTGTATTTATAGAGGCATTGAGACCGTACTTCAAGACATCTCATGTGATCAGTGCAGCTTGAATGTGTTCCTTGGTATATGTGTTTTGACTTTTCTGACATGCCTCCAGGAATCTATCGACTTTAATCTTTGCTGCAATGTCCATTATTGTACCTTTGATCGTACAGATGCTTTGTATCTTTGCGTGTAGCTGGAATCCATTTAGATAAACTTGTCTTAATCTGCAACTAATTGATTCTTAACTGATGTTCCTAACTGGTCATCTGAACTGATCTTCAGTTGGGTTGGTGGAATCATTTGACTCGTCACTTGAACTGATTTCACTCTTTCAGTTGAATTGGTCAGCTGAGTTCTTCATTAGTTGAACTCTTCATCAGCTGGCCGGGCTTCTAAAGGTCTTCTGCTGAACCACCTATCAGCTGGACAATCAGTTAAATTGTTTTTTGACATGTCAGTTGAGCTGATTCAATTTGGTCGATCAGTTGGTGTTTTCAGTTCGAAGCCTGATCAGTTCCAGCTTCCTGCGCACTAAGGTAAATCATTATAAACAAAATAACAAGTATTGTTAAAATCAAAATCAAGATTGCGAACATGAAATGTTCCAACATCAATGTATAAAATACTCATGTCCTCTCAAAACTCATAAAAACATCACGTGCGGAAGAAATGTGGTCCTCGGATCGTGCACGCACATCCAGCCCTGCCGACTCAGAGTTCGGCACCTCCAGTCCCCTCATAAACATGCTCACCTGCATCACACACGCCTATTGAGTCTAAAGACTCAACACACCTATACTGGAATAACAAGTGCATATACATAGATCACAGCAATGAAAATACACCGTAATCAACATACCTTTCATGAACTTTAAAAGCGTAAATGCAAACATGCAATATGAAATAATTATATGTCAAAACAGCTCATCATTATCATCATTCATCATTCATCATTCATCATTATCATCATTCATCATTACACATCATTTCCTTTGGTGAATTCAGTTCATTAATTGTGACTTTCGTATAAGCTCTAGCACATCAACCCTATTCGATGGATCCATTTACGTATAACCACGGTTCTGGGCGGCGGGGACATCAGCGACACCCTCACCCGTTAATTGAGCCTTGGCCTATCATATCATCATATCATGTCAATGGAAATACGATCATCGGGCTCCCTCAAGAGTCTTCTCTCGTAAATGGGCTCCCTCTAGGCCTTTTCCCTCATGATATCTCCACTTAGATCATCGTATACATATATCGTCAGTCACAACCATCTCCCATCCTTCAAAAACATCATCATTTTCATAACTTTTCAAAATCATGCATATACGTAAATTTTCTTTAAAATCAAGCATGCAACGTATTTTTCATAATTTCATAAACATCGTGTACATGATGCATAAACATTTAAAAGCATGATAAATTTGTGCTCAGGACGCTGCCAGAACTAAAATCTCGACTCGGGTGCAAAATGACCATTTTGCCCCTGGAAACCCAAAAGGATCGTTTTACCCCTGGACCTCAACATTTCGACCCGAAGCTTACCAAACACCTCAAAACATATTAAAAGAATTTCTTAGACGTAAATTCGAGCTCATTTCAAAACTTCACTAATTCATTTTAAAATTTGGACCGGAGTCCCGGTTTTAGCCCGAAACAATCCGAAACTTAACCAAATTTTTCCCAACTAAAACCGTGACATAAACCTAGATGACCAACCTATAAACAACCCATTCTAGACCACTTATGACCCACAAAATAAGCCCAAAGGTTGCTGGAAATATCAAGCGTATGCACATAAATTTCACAGCTTGAGCGATTTTCAATAAAAATCATATCTCTCCCATTTTTTATCAAAAAATTACGAATTTGCTATTGAATCGAAGATAACACGGAGTGCTACAAATCATTTGTTGAACACCTTTCCATAAAACCAACATATAAGTCGCAGAATACAAAATAACCGAGGGTGACGGGTTTTGGTGACACAGAAATTTCACAGCTTGCGTGGATTTACAATAAAAATCATATTTCCCTCGTTTCGTATCAGAAAATTACGAATATGCTATCGAATCGAAGATAACACAGAGGGAAACAAATCATTGTTGAACACATTTTCAGAAAGCCAACCTATAAATCGCAGAATTCAAAATAACCAAGGGTGACGGGTTTTGGTGACACAGACATTTCACAGCTTGCGCCGCTTTACGATTAAAACTATATCTCCCTCGTTTTTTAACAAAAAATTATGAATTTGCTATCGAAACGAAGATAACACAGAGTGATACAAATCATATGTTGAATACATTTCTAGAAAACCGACCAATAAGTCGTAGAATTCAAAATAACTGAGGGTGACAGGTTTTGGTGACACACTTCAACAAAAAAAACGATCGACCCTCGACTTAACCAATCTAACCATTGACTGCAGCCTATTGACATCCTCTTAGCATTGTGTACAGCCCTTAGAAACACAAAAACAGGCAGCCCCTTGAACATATACAAGAACACGTGAGCTTTAACAAAAAGGAATGCACATTCATGTCAATTCTTGCATAAAACCGAAGCTTCAACTAGCCGAAATAAATCCTTATGCATTCATATATATATCAACAATAATATTGGGATGAATGAAGAGAAAACAAAGATACAAGCAAGCCTTGATGATTATATGCTAGAAAGCTTTAAGGAATGCGCGTCGGGGAGACACCAGAGAAGCGGGAATGATATTTTCTTGAAGGAAGAAGGGGTGGCCGATGGTTGCTGCTACAATTCTCCTTGAAAGTGACGAGGGAACCTGTCTGTTGGTGGTGGTTAGGGGGTGATTATGGTTAATTAAAATAGGTTTATGTTAGAAAAATGACACCTTAATGGGCCTCTAATCAAATTTTAGAAGGATTAAAATATTTTGAGCCCATTTAACAATAGAACATCCCTAACAAGCTCAAACACACTCCCAAAAAATATTTCGTTTAGGTACGTTTTTGAAAATATTGCCGAGCCCTCAAAAAGTTCCCTGACTCACTAAAATTCGTGTACCAGTTAAAAATATAACTCGACGGGTAAAAATACCCAACCAAGGTCCGTTTTCAAAAATAATACTTAAAAAAAACCTCATATTAAATAATTAAAAATAATTATTCAATAAAAGTATTTTTCCTAAATATCACCGGTCTTCGTTCGAGCGTGAAATACAACTTAAAATCCTAATGCATGAAATATTAAATAAACCATGAATTAAGACACAAATTAATGAAATAAACATGCATTTAATGTATTAAAATTTAATAAAATAAAAAAGAAATTTAATAACTTGCATGCATGTGGTTTACGTGGACCTTCAAATTTTCGGGACGTTACAATCTACCTCCCTTAAATTTAATTTCGTCCCCGAAATATGCTTATCATCGACAATCAAAAAGTTTAGATTCTTAATTCTAGTATCCCAACAATCCTCACTTCCACTGCGCTACTCTGATAAATAAGTATTAAGTTGTCCTTATGTCACCTCAATCCTAATTAAATTGCATACCCAAATCCTAGTTTGCGAATTGCAATTTAAAACGAATTAGGGTAACTTAGTTCTATTCTACTTGACATCGAATTTGACTTATCTCGCAATTCCTCATACTAGAGATGGATGTCCAAATTTATCGCACTTTAATTTTCTTACATTATACCCATAATGTTCATCGTCTTATTACATTATTGTTCAGGCAATTCAACTTAGGAAACCTTAGCCGCAAAATTTACTGACCAACTTCTATCCTCGGTGATGCACGTAAAAGTTAAATCTTATCTCAATCCCATAACTGTAACGCCCCAAAAATTTTAAGGTCCACGCAAACCACGTGCATGCAATTATTAAATTCTCTTGTATTTTAATTAAAGGTTTTAATTGCATGAATTAATTATGTTGTGCATATTTACATGTTTAAAATATATTTTTCTACATGTTGCATTAAAATGGTATTTTTAAGGAATGTTCAAGTGACGATCGAGGAATGGGGACCGAGGGCTGTAAATGTAAAATGTTTTTGTTAAATAATTATTTTTAATTATTTAAAATAAAGTTGATGGTTTTTAGTATTTTTGAAAATAAAGGGTTTTGAAGTGATTTTATACGCCGGGACGTAAATTTTATCGGTGCTGGTTTTTCAACTAAAATACGAACTTTTTTGCAACCCGACTAATAAATTCACATGTTTAATTAAACAAAACATTGTTAATATTTTATTTAAAACCTAATTAGACTAATGGGCTTAATTTAAATGGCTTAATAGGCCAAAGCCTAGTTAGTAGTTAATTAGTGTATAAAATATATTAAACCCTACACTCCTAGCATCACAATAATCGGCCACCTCTTCTTAAAAATCTGAAATTCTCCCCACCCCTCTCATACACACACACGGCACATATACAACCAATGTGGAAAGGGTTTTCGAAAGGTGCAAGCAAGTTCAAGCCAAAGGGTCCTCTCCGTTCTTCGTCGTCAACGGATATTCGAGCGTATATAACGCAAAGGCACGGCATAATTCTCCTTTTACTCATCTATCACACCATAGTATTTATTTTATTATGTTTTGCATGAAAAACAAGTAAAAATTTCAAATAAATTCGTTTGTGCATCAAAGGTGAATTTTCAAAGCATGTTGTTGATCCAAAAATCATGAAATTCTTGTACCTAAGGGGCTGCCATGATTAGGAAGTAATATGAGATTTTTTTACACAAGTTTAAGAGGCTAGAAGCACGCACAATCACGCTGAAATATAAACAATACAAGCTAAAACAGTAGGATACAAGGAAAGATAAAGGGCCGTGAGTTTTTGCAAAGGTGTGTGTTTGTTCAAGGGACTCGTTCTTATGCATGGGGCGTATGGGTGCAACCAGGTCTCGAGGAGGGCTCGTGCTAGATGTGGGTCAGGGTCAGGAAGGGTCCTAGCATGGCTAGGACCCCTGGAGTGCAGCTTTGGAGGAGTCCCATGCAGTAGGGACTCCTCGCACGTGCAGGTAAGGGGCAGCCATGGGGAGGGGCGCTCTGCAGCGGGGCTAAGGGCGAGTTTGGTTGTTCATCAGGGTCCTAGAATGATGGGAAGGGGTCGGGCTAGGGGCTTGAGTGATGGGCTCGCTGGTGGCTCGAAGAAAGGAGGGAAACCGTGAGGGATCAAAGTGGACGCGAGGCTGCTGTCTTGTGCAGATGGGTTGGTGCTCGCGTCTAGGGCTTGGGGGCTGGGCTAGGTTAGGTCCCTAGGGTCATAAGAGGGTGCACAAGGGTCTGGGCAGGGGCTGGTATGGTTTGGTTCAAGGAGGGCACGAGCAGAACATGAAACGTGAGGGAGCAACCTAGGAACGCGCAGGCTGCTGAAATTTTCAGACGACTTGTGCGCTGGTCCAGGGGCTTGGGCTGGGCTGGCACGGGTTTGAATGTGGTCTAGGGTCAGTAAGGGTCATGGGTGGTCAGTGGTTAGATGGTTGGAAGAGTCCTAGGCAACTAGGAAACATAACACAAGCGGGAAAGCACTCACACACACATGCAGAATATTGGCTCAAGTTCAGCAGGTTTTGGGAGGGGGCCAGGGCTGGTTTACGGGCTGGGCTTGGTCAGGTGGGTCCCTAGATGGGTTGGTTGGGTTTTGGTTCAAGGTGGCTCGGGCGTGGCTCGGGTAAATTAGGAGATGGCTCGGTGTGTTCGATAAGGTGTCAAAAACAAAATTTATAAAGCTAAAAATTGATCCAAGGGTCCACGGGGGTGGCTCATGACTTGGAAGGGTAGAATAAATCATTAAAATTCTATGTTTAAAATTTGGGATCAAAATAATGAGTTTTGGATTTAATCGGGATTTAATCGTCGCACGAAACGTCAATTAACGAGTTAATTGAAAAGCCTAGTTTTATGTTTCATAAAATTATGAAAAATTAGGTTTAAGCTTAAATAATTATTATAAGTCTAAGTTTTTAATTTGGGAATTTTATATGAAAGTTTGGTTTAATTCGGGATTAAAACGCATTAATACGTCACATTTAAAGATTAAATTAAAAGTCATCGAATTAAGCTAAATAAAATTATGGAAATTCATGTAAGCTTAAATAATTATTTGGGACATTTTAGAGTCATGAAATCAAGAAAAAAAAGTCGAAAACGTAAAATGTCGAGTCCAGGGGTAAAACGGTTTTTTTGCACCGGAAAATTAGTAAAGGTCATGGCAGTGCCCTAAATGCTGTTTTTATGGAATTATGATTATTTTTAAATGTTTATAAAATGTTCATGATTAAATTATGATTTTTAATGTTTAAGGGATTTTATGATTTAAGGAAGACATTTAAAATACATGTTGCATGCTTGGTTTCAAAAATGAAAAATGTAATGATATTCATGATTTTTCTAAAGTGATGTGAATGAAAAATATTGAAGGATGTGAAATAATTGTGACTAATTCGTTAATGTTGGCGACGTCGTGAGGGTTATGGTCCCAGTGGGAGCCCGACGATCGTGTTTCCATCATTGCGAATATGTGGTAATGGATACGTGGTAACGGTTTTGTGGTAACGGAAGAATGGGAATATCGTGAGGGAAAAAGGCCCCAGAGAGAGCCCATTTATGGGAAAAGGCCCCAGAGGGAGCCCCGACGATCGTATTTCTATTCGAATCATGATAGGCCAGGGCCCAGTTGACCGGTGAGAGTGTTGCTGGTGTCCCCCGCCGCCCAGTACTGTGGTTTTATGTAGATGGATCCATCGATCCTCATGAGCATGATCAGGAAAGTCACAATTAATTATCTGAATTCAACAAAAGAAAAGAGAAAAAGAAAAGGAAAATGTTCATGATCATGTTAAAGGTTTTATGTCATGTCATGTTGAGGAAAAAGGAAAAAGTTTAGGTTTATGATTGCATGTCATGAAAAAGTATTTTTATGAAAATGTTTATGTTTAAAGTTTTATGCATCATGAAAATGTTTACGAAAATGTTTATGTTTAAAGTTTTATGCATCATGAAAATGTTTACGAAAATGTTTATGTTTATGCATCGTCATGAAAACGATATTTTAAGTACAAGTATTTTTCACCGTTATATGTTGACTGTATTACGTATTACTCGTTATAAAGATTATGGAGTGTTGAGTCTTTAGACTCACTAGGTGTGATGGATGCAGGTGAGTTTGAGGGAGGACTTGACGGGTGATTTGACAGGACTGAAGGCGCACACAACCCGAGGACCAGCGCTTCTACTTTTTCCGCACTATGACTTTTGACTCATGCTTTATGATTAAAGATTTTTAAGATTATTTATTTATGCATTTGAGAGATTTTTAAGAGGTTTAGTATGTGCTATTCTTTTCAAATTATTGCTTTTTAGGTTTGGTAAAATATGCGACAATTTCATTTGATCACTATTGCACTTGGTTTTTAAAATGCTAGTTGGTTAATGTTTAATTTTAAATGGTAAAATATTTTATAAAAATATTTTCATGTGAGAAAGGTACATGGCCGAAAATTGAGTGTTAAAAAAAAAAATTTCTAGTACTTTTAAAGCAATAAAAAGGGCAGGACGTTTCAATAACGATATTAGCCTAAGATTTTTGAATCAAATCTTTACCTTACGGCACCAAACTTACGCAACTTAACTATTTACATGTACACCCCAAATATAAAATTGTTGCAAATCTTAAACCTCGAGTAACGTTAATTCATAAAACCGAATTATATAATATCGATCTTCTACCTATAAAATAAAACCCTTCTAGCAACGATTACATGCTTAAACTATTCTCTTCCCGATTACAATAAAGTTGGGGCCTAATACCCTTGGATTTCCCTCCTTGTAACAAATGTCGTATTCTTACGTATCCTTAATGCTTAATTAATACTAGATTATAAAACTTAATAAGTTATCCCATGGTAGCCTTAGACTAACTCTAATAAATCAAATTCACTTATAACCCATAGACTTCTAGAATCCCCATATCAAGATTTTAGATTTGTTACTTGATAAAAATCTTAATATTTGTCCATTGGTAACCTATGTTCAACACAACTAATTCCCTTCTGTTTTTATTTCACCCAAAATTTTCGTATAAACACCTATTTCACAAACTTGAAATTCAAACTTACACAACTCAAGTAGTCTTAGATAACATAATTCCAATATACATATTCCCTTATTCTCAAGTTTCTTAATGACTTCCAAAAATTCCTGAAGACAAGGTGTCTACCTCACTTCATACTCACGTCTTTCAAGTATTCTAACCAACGATCATACTCAAATTTCCAGAAAGATTTAACCCTAGCAAATGTATAATTTTAACTACTAAGATCATGACTAGAACTTATGCTACCACAAACCTTAAGTTCCCAAAAATAAGTTTTAATGTATAATCTTACAACTTAACTAATTAATCAACTTTACCTTAAATCGTTATCACTCTAAATTCTTAATTTGCTAAAACATCATTTCACTAACGCTTTAAATTTTTCAAGCCCAATATTGAATCATCCTACACTACCCTTGATTACAAATCCTTACAACGTTATAACCCTGATATCTCAAGGTTCTAAATATCCCTTCACGCCTAAATCAGCGAAAATTTCTATTATTTAAACCATTCCATTCTCACTTATTACTAAACTAGTCCCCGAATTTATTAAACATAGCAAGATAAATTCTTAATTTCCTCGAAAATTATCTAATTGACCCTTAATTTCAAAAATTCCATAATTACCCATAAATTCTGGGAATTCCTAATTCCCTTTTTATTGGTTTCTCGTATGATAAATTTCAATGATTTTAAGCTTATTAACCCAAAATCAATTCTCAAAACCAATCTTACATTTTAATTTTAATAAATAATTAAAATCCAAAATTAAACATTTTTTATACTTGTAAATATCATTATAGTCTTCGAATCATTATTTTTTATATGAAATTCTCAAAAATTAGTCCAACAAGTAACCACGAGCTATCAATATTTTCTTAGAAAACCTACATGCCTCCAAAAGCATTCATAATCTTCAAGATTAACTTATGACCCATAAGTAAAAGATCCGTACTACTAACCCAAAGATTAGTATAGTCAAAATATTCTCAACTTCTCTTAACGCCCAATATTCGAATTCTTAGACATGTCCAATTCAAAACGTAACCAACATGCAATCCAATCTAGTTTTTCCAGAACATTTAATCTTTAAATAATTAAAGAATCTAAACATGTACTGTAATTCGCTGTAAATTATATAAAATGTAAACATGCAGGTGATAGTGTAACATACCGTACTTTTACTACTTAAAATTTGCGAAAAAATTAAAAATTTTCTTAAATAAATCGTGAACCTTAAATATTTGATAAAACAACTGTTCGTCATCAAAAATTGTTGCAACAGAAAAATCTCAAAATGATATCTACCAAAAGTATTTGTTCGAACCTCAAACAGTAACATAAAATCAGAGTAATTAAACATTTTCATAAAAGCTTAAACTTGAGCGGTCCTCGGGTTTAGCCTCCTGCTCAGTCCAAGCCTGCTCCTTGATCCCCGTCCCTTGTCTCCTTGAAAACATCCTCACCTGCATCGATCAAGTCTAGTGAGTCTAAAGACTCAACACGTATAATACGTAATAAAAACACATGAAACTTTAAAATAGAGCATACATAACTAGAAACTTGAACTCACACAAAACATGAACATGCGTACATAATTTAGACGTGCCATAACGTGAAAATTTTCATAAACATGCTTTCATACTTGTACATACATAAACATACATGAACTTCATTATTTTTGCGTAGTGGCATGTTTCAAAGCAAGTGACCCATAACATAAATCGCCTGATCAGACTAAACCACAGTACTGGGCTGACAGGGGCGAACCCACTGCCACATACATGAGATCCCCGTTCATGCTTTAACGGGTGGATTGGTCCCCGTTCATGCTTTAACGCGGTGGGTTGGTCCCCATTCATGATTTAACGCTTTCCAACCCCATACATACATTGGTCACAAGACATTTAGCATACCTCAAAAACTTGAAAATATTTTCTTGCACGTCAACATACTTACTTGGCGTTGAGGGATTCGTTGCTGCACATACTAACATGAATTCAAATGCTTAACTTGCATAACTTAGACGTAGGTATTCGTGCTCACCACCGAATTAAATAAATAACTTAAGACATTCTAAAACACTCGGGACTTGACCTCATATAATCATTGCGTTGAACCATGATATGAAAAACCCAAGAGCACAATAAAGTTTTCCCAAAATAGGTGCTACACGGACCGCGTGCCCAGGTCCGGCTACGGGTCCGTGTAGGTTCGCTAAAAGACCTACCGAAAAGAGGGAAGGACACGGACCCCGTGCTAGGGTCCGGGTAGCCTCGCAAATTTGACACCGAAAAGACAAAGGCACGGACCCCGTGTCCTGGTCCGTGTGGGGGTCCGTGTCAACTCGCAAAAAGGACAGTCAAGAAGAAGCAAAGACACGGACCCCATGCCCTGGTCCGTTAGGAGGTCCGTGTACCAACGGGAAGAGCAAACTCATGAAATTTCAATATACGCGATGCTTATCATTCTAGACTCGATTGTACGGACCACGAACCTACACCCCGAGACCCATCCTAGCATGCCATAACATCGAACCAAGTTCGTACAAGCACCCAAAGCAACGACGTCCACCCTACGACACATAAAATTCAAAAACATGGCAATTGACACCAAATCGATTCCTACATCTTCTAACGTATTCGAATGCTTATCGACACTAAATGACATATCAAATAACAACCCAACATCATACTAAGCATACCTAGACGCAGCAACGATCACCCGTCGATCCCCAACGAAACCTGCAACAATAAAATCTCTAGAACACATCAATACATAATTTTCTGAAAAACGTAGTTTGAGCAGTCACACGAAAAAACGTCATAACTCACTCAATTTTTATCCAAATATTTCGAATTTACTGTCAAATCGAAAGTATCAAAAAGTTCTACAATTTTCGTGTTGAAAGTTTTCTCAAAAACGTGACCGAAAAATCGCAGTATTTAAAAAAGATAGCAAAAACGAAAATTTTAGATCTAAAATGGTTTCGAAAGTGATCTAAACACAATTGCTCAAACTTCTACGCATCACACATGTATTTTTAAGCATAAATAACAACACAGTGCATAATATGACGAGATCGATGCAGCAATAACAAAATATACGTGCCTTTTGATGATAAAATACCGAAACGACGATACCGACGCGGGGAAGGAAGCGAGGTTGATCCGGGACGATTGTGGCTCGGTTTTTCTTGAAACAAAATCACGAAACTTTTGAAATCTTTGAAGGGAGGGGCGGCTGCTGAGTTTTCCCAAGAACCCTAGGTTTTGCTCTTAAAAAAAATAAAACTAGAATGAATTGTGATTGTGTGTGTGTTTCGGCTTTGTGTGCGTGAAAAAGGTGAAAATGTGTGTGTGTTTCGGCTTTGTGTGCGTGAAAAAGGTGTAAGTGTGTGTGTGTGCGCGTGACTAACGTGAGTTAGTGGTGAAATTAGGGAAAATAAATTGCTTAATCATGAATTAACCACTAATTTAAAGTTAATCAAACACTAACTCACTCAATTTCCTTAATTGAAATAAAATACACACTAATTTTATAACATTCTCCTTTAACTAAAATAAAATCAACAAAAATGCTAATTTTAAAAGTTTTAAACTCTTAAATCCACTAAATAAATAAGTTAGGATTTAAAATGCTAAACTTAATAGTTATTTAAAAATGACCCAACCTCAACTTTAAATAAAACACCACATTCTAGATTACCAAAAATCGTCACCGGTCTTTTTCTCGATCCCGCTTCGAATAACCGCCTGAAACATGAAACTCGAAAAAAAAATATTTTAACGTGCATCACCTAAACATGAATAATTAAAAATAATGTATTTTCATAAATCGTGCACTGCTAAAATCAATATAAAATTAATTAAATGATTTAATAATTAAATAAATGTCTGGGTTATACGTGTACTGAATTTGGGCAATACAGTTCCTCCCCACTTATAAAAATTTCGTCTTCGAAATTAAATCTTACCAAACAGCTCCGGGTAGCGAATTCTCATATCTGCTTCGGCTTCCCAAGTGGCTTGTTCCACTGATTGATTTAGCCATTGGACTTTGACCAACTTGGTCACTTTGTTCCGAAGTCGACGCTTCTGTCTGTCTAGGATTTGAACAGGTTTTTCCTCATATGATAGGTCTAAAGCCAACTGCAACGGCTCGTAGCTCAGAACATACGAAGGATTAGCTAGATACTTCCTCAGAATTGAGACATGGAACACATTGTGCACCCCGGCCAGATTTGGCGGAAGGGCAACACGATAAGCTAGTGTCCCAACTCTATCCAGAATTTCAAATGGTCCAATAAACCTCTGACTCAATTTGTCTCTCTTTCCAAATCTCATAACACCCTTCATGGGTGCTATATTTATAAAAACGTGATCACCTACGGCAAACCCGAGATCTCTCATTCTCTTGTCAGCATAACTCTTTTGGCGACTTTGGGCGGTCTTCATCCTGTCTCGGATCTTGACCACCACGTCTGCGGTCTGCTGAACTATCTCTGGACCAAGTTCTGCTCTTTCACCGATTTCATCACAATGAATCGACGATCTGCACTTCGTTCCATACAATGCCTCGTAGGGGGCCATATCTATGGATGATTGGAAGCTGTTGTTGTAGGTAAACTTCACTAGAGGTAGCTTAGATTCCCAAGTCCCCTGGAAATCTATCATGCAGGCTCGCAACAAATCCTCCAAAATCTGAATCACTCGCTCGGACTGGCCATCTGTCTGCGGGTGAAAAGCGATACTGAAAAGCAACTTCGTCCCCATAGCTGCATGTAGGCTCTTCCAAAAGGACGATGTAAATCGCGTGTCCCTGTCGGACACAATAGAAACTGGGATCCCATGCAATCGAACTATCTCCTTGATATAAAGCTCCGCATACTGCGTCATGGAGAAAGTCGTCTTTATTGGTAAGAAATGTGCTGACTTGGTGAGTCGGTCCACTATAACCCAAATGGCGTTAAATCCTCTGACTGACCTCGGCAAATCAACCACAAAGTCCATTGTAATATTCTCCCATTTCCACTCTGGAATAGGGAGTGGCTTAAGTATTCCTGCTGGCCTCTGATGTTCTGCCTTCACCTGCTGACAAGTGAGGCATTCAGACACTAATCTACGGATGTCTCGCTTCATCCCTGGCCACCAATACAAAATATGCAGATCCTTGTAAATTTTGGTGCCTCCTGGGTGAAGGGAATACGGAGATGCATGTGTCTCTGTCAGAATATCCTCTCTGATCGAATAAATGCTAGGCACCCACATTCTGCCTCTGTATCTCACATTACCATCTGACACTGTATAGAGCACACTGCCCTTGGCTTCGTCCTTCAGCCTCCAATTCTGTAACTGCTCATCTGAAGGCTGATCTGTACGAATACGGTCAAGCAAGGAAGATTGGACTGTCAGATTAGACAGCGTCGGAGCTCTGCCCTTGCGATAAACCTCTAAACCGAACCTCTGAATCTCTGACTGAAGAGGTCTCTGTACTGACAACTGTGCTACGACTGCAACTTTACGGCTCAAGGAATCTGCCACAACATTAGCTTTCCCTGGGTGGTAGCTAATTTCACAATCGTAGTCTTTTACCAACTCTAACCACCGTCTCTGTCTCATGTTCAGTTCTTTCTGTGTGAAGAAATATTTAAGACTCTTGTAATCAGTGAATATCTGACACTTCTCGCCATACAAGTAGTGTCTCCAAATCTTCAACGCAAAGACGACGGCGGCTAATTCCAGATCGCGAGTCGGATAATTCTTCTCATGCACCTTCAACTGTCTGAAAGCATAAGCTATCACCCGACCATGCTGCATCAACATTACGCCTAACCCGAGCTTAGATGCATCGGTGTATAGCACAAAATCCCCTTGCCCTGTTGGCATGGCTAACACTGGCGCTGAAATAAGAGCTTGCTTCAAAGTATCGAAGCTCTTCTGTCATTCATTGCTCCAAACGAATTTAGCATTCTTCTTGGTCAGTGAAGTGAGTGGCACTTCTATCGAAGAAAATCCCTGTATGAACTTACGATAGTAACCGGCTAAACCCATAAAACTGCGGATTTCTGAAGCATTCTTTGGTTCAACCCATTCCTTAACGGCTGCCACCTTCGCTGGGTCCACCTCAATTCCACTGCTAAACACTATGTGACCCAAAAACCCGACCTTTTCCAACCAGAATTCACACTTACTGAACTTCGCAAATAACTTGCGATTCTGTAGGGTCTGCAAAACTGTCCTCAAATGCTGGCTATGCTCCTCATGGCCTTTCGAGTAGATAAGAATATCGTCAATGAACACTATGACGAATTGGTCCAAGTAGGGCTGGAATACTCGGTTCATGAGGTCCATGAAAATTGCTGGAGCGTTCGTCAATCCAAACGGCATTACTAAGAATTCGTAATGCTCATATCTGAGTTCTGAAGGCCTTCTTGTGAACATCTGCGTCTTTGACCTTCAGCTGATGATACCCCGATCGAAGATCTATCTTAGAGAACACTGTAGCTCCCTGCAACTGATCAAACAAGTCCTCGATCCTTGGAAGTGGGTATTTATTCTTGATCGTTACCTTGTTCAGCTCCCGATAATCGATGCACAGTCTCATGATCCCATCTTTCTTCTTTACAAAAAGCACTGGTGCGCCCCACGGCGAGAAACTGGGGCGGATGAATTCCTTGTCAAGAAGCTCCTGAATTTGTTGCTTGAGTTCTAACATCTCAGCTGGAGCTAATTGGTACGGTGCCTTAGAGATTGGTGATGTGCCTGGCATGAGTTCAATCGCAAACTCCACCTCTCTCTCTGGTGAAAGACCTGTGACGTCGTCAGGAAAGACGTCTGGGAAGTCTCTGACTACTGGGACATCTGATATTGACGGAGTGGGTATGTCAGGTGTTGAAATGATGCTAGGCCAACAAAGCCTGACACCCCTTAGAAATAAGTTTTCACGCCTGCATGCAAGAGATCATGCGAGGGAAACTCCTCCATCTAGCTGGCTCGAAGAGAAACTGTTCCATACCCAAAGGTCTTACTATCACTGATCTCTTCTGGAAGTCAATCAAGACCCTATTCTTCGTCAGCCAGTCCATTCCTAAAATATTATCGAATTCCGGCATTGGCAACACTATCAAGTCTGCATACGCTAAGTGGCCCTGCAGCTCGAGATCGATGTCTCTAACCACGCTAGTAGCTGATATTTCTTCCCCTGATGGGAATGTTACTGAATAATTCACATCGATTCCAATGGTCTTGATATCCAAGTGACTAGCGAAGGTTTCCGAGATAAATGAATGGGTGGCCCCTGAGTCTATCAGGGCCTGAGTAGCTATGCTCTTAATGAAAATATTTCCTGAGAGACGTTAGCACAACACAAAACTTATATCCCCAAAATTTCTAACATTAATCTCAGCATAGTAGAAATTAATATCCTAAGTCACTCAAAAATTTTACTAGCACACTAATAATCCCAAATAAAATTCAAACACGCAAGGAAAAAATTTAATACTGTGCCGAATTAAATAAGTTACCAGTCAAAAGTGTCGTGTCTGGGTTCGCCTCCTGTGCATGCATGGAGAACACTCTGCCCTGAGTTGGCTGCTTCCATTGTGGGCACTTCTTCAGCATGTGGTCACTGGCTCCACATTTGAAACACTTGCCTGACCCATACAAACACTGTCCTGGATGCTGGCGGTTGCATTTTGGGCACACCGGGTACTCTCCCGGCCTCTGAGGAGCTTTCTGCTGCTGAATTGGACCCTTGCCCTTTGGCGGTCCCTGGTATGGCTTCTTCCCTGGCGGCCCCTGGAACGGCCTCTTAAACTGAGGTCGTTGTTGCTGTTGCTGTGGAGCCTGATAGGGCCTCTTGCCCTGCCTGTCTGCCTCAATATCCCTCTGATCCTGCTCTGCCGCCAAAAGCCCTGGACACGGCAACTGCATAGGTAGTAGGACCAGCTACTCTCACATTACGGCACAAGATCGGCCGCAATCCATCCATGAAATGCCTCAGCTTCCCCTGGGCATCATTAGCTATCAGGGGCACAAAGTGACACCTCCTCTCCAACTTCCTCACGAACTCCGCCACGCTGCTATCCTCTTGACGCAACGTCATGAACTCTCTGGTTAGGCGAGAGCGTACTTCCTCAGTGAAGTACTTTGAGTAGAAAACCTCTTTAAATCCATTCTAAGGCAACACTTGCAAATTGACTGCCACTGACGCACTCTCCCACCATAATCTGGCGTCCCCTGTCAGAAGGAACGTGGCATCAGTCAGTTCCATAAAATCGAAGATTACCTCGATGGACTTAATCCATCCCTCCGCTATCATCGGGTCAGTGGTCCCCAAAAACTCCTTCGGATTCATCCTCCTAAATCTTTCGTACACAGCCTCCGGTCTGGGCCTCTCCCCTGCATCTACTGCAGTCTGGTTCCTCGCAAACTGTGCGAAGAAATGCGTCATACCTGCAAGCATCTGTTCCTGCATGTCCGGAAGTGGAGGTGGAGGAGCGTCTCTTCTCTCCTCTTGAGGCTCTCTGTCCTCCTCCCTTGCTTCACGGTCGATCACACGTCTAGGAGGCATACTGTTCCAATAATTTACCCAACACGTAAACCCCACATGCATGAACATGATATAGACAACATAAGATGCACGTACTTGAACTTCAAAATATACACATGCTGAAATCATAACTTTATTCTTATTACATAACATAAATTTGAAACCTTAAAACTTACAGACTTGAGGTGTGACTTCGTGAGCTTCTTGCGACTGGAAGTAGGCATAACCCTTTACAAGAACACCGCTCTGATACCAACTGTAACGTACCGTACTTTTACTACTTAAAATTTGCGGAAAAATTAAAAATTTTCTTAAATAAATCGTTAACCTTCAAAATTTGATAAAACACGTGAACCTTCAAAATTTGATAAAACAACTATTCCTCATCAAAAATTGTTGCAACAGAAAAATCTCAAAATGATATCTACCAAAAGTATTTGTTCGAACCTCAATCAGTAACATAAAATCAGAGTAATTAAACATTTTCATAAAATCTTAAACTTGGGTGGTCCTCGAGTTTAGCCTCCTGCTCAGTCCAAGCCTGCTCTTTGGTCCCCACCCCTTTTCTCCTCGAAAACATCCTCACCTGCATCGATCAAGTCTAGTGAGTCTAAAGACTCAACACGTATAAACAGGGAGTAACGAATAATACTGTAATAAAACTACATGAATCTTTAAAATAGAGCATACATAACTAGAAACTTAACTCACACTAAACATGAACATGCGTACATAACTTAGACGTGCGATAACGTGAAAATTTTCATAAACATGCTTGCATACTTGTACATACATAAACATACATGAACTTCATTATCATTGCGTAGAGGCATGTTTCAAAGCAAGTGACCCATAACATAAATCGCCTGATCAGACTAAACCACAGTACTGGGCTGACAGGGGCGAACCCACTGCCACATACATGAGATCCCCGTTCATGCTTTAACGGGTGGATTGGTCCCCGTTCATGCTTTAACGCTTTCCAATCCTGATCTAAACCCGTTCATGCTTTAACGGGGTGTGTTGGTCCTCGTTCATGATTTAACGCTTTCCAACCCCATACATACATTGATCACAAGACATTTAGCATACCTCAAAAACTTGAAAATATTTTCTTGCACGTCAACATACTTACTTGGCGTTGAGGGATTCGTTGGATTTCATTTGGGGCCGTTGCTGCACATACTAACATGAATTCAAATGCTTAACTTGCATAACTTAGACGTAGGTATTCGTGCTCACCACCGAATTAAATAAATAACTTAAGACATTCTAAAACACTCGGGACTTGACCTCATATAATCATTGCATTGAACCATGATATGAAAAACCCAAGAGCACAATAAAGTTTTCCCAAAACAGGTGCTACACAGGACCGCGTGCCCAGGTCCGGCTACGGGTCCGTGTAGGTTCGCTAAAAGACCTACCGAAAAGAGGGAAGGACACGGACCCCGTGCTAGGGTCCGGGTAGCCTCGCAAATTTGACACCGAAAAGACAAAGGCACGGACCCCGTGTCCTGATCCGTGTGGGGGTCCGTGTCAACTCGCAAAAAGGACAGTCAAGAAGAAGCAAAGACACGGACCCCAGTGCCCTGGTCTCTGAGGGGGTCCGTGTACCTACTGGAAGAGAAAGCTCACGAAATTTCAATATACGCGATGCTTATCATTCTAGACTCGATTGTACGGACCACGAACCGACACCCCGAGACCCATGCTAGCATGCCATAACATTGAACCAAGTTCGTACAAGCACCCAAAGCAACGACGTCCACCCTACGACACATAAAATTCAAAAACATGGCAATTGACACCAAATCGATTCTTACATCTTCTAATGTATTCGAGTGCTTATCGACACTAAACGACATATCAAATAACAACCCAACATCATACTAAGCATACTTAGACGCAGCAACGATCACCCGTCGATCCCCAATGAAGCCTGCAACAATAAAATCTCGAGAACACATCAATACATAATTTTCTGAAAAACGTAGTTTGAGCAGTCTCACAAAAAACTTGATAATTCACTCAATTTTTATCCAAATATCTCGAATTTACTGTCAAATCTAAGGTATCAAAAAGTTATACAATTTTCGTGTTGAAATTTTTCTCAAAAACGTGATCGAAAAATCGCAGTATTTAAAAAGGACAGCAAAAACGAAAATTTTAGATCTAAAATGGTTTCGAAAGTGATCTAAACACAATTGCTCAAACTTCTACGCATCACACATGTATTTTTACGCATAAATAACAACACGACGCATAATATGATGAGATCGATGTATGTGTCTTTTGATGATAAAATACCGAAACGATGATACCGACGCGGGGAATGAAGCGAGGTTGATCCGGGACGATTGTGGCTCGGTTTTTCTTGAAAAGAAATCACCGAAACTATTGAAATCTTTAAGGGAGGGGCGGCTGCTGAGTTTTCTCAAGAACACTAGGTTTTGACTCTTAAAAAAATAAAACTAGAATGAATTGTGATTGTGTGTGTGTGTTACGGCTTTGTGTGTGTGAAAAAGGTGTAAGTGTGTGTGTGTGCGCGTGACTAACGTGAGTTAGTGGTGAAATTAGGGAAAATAAATTGCTTAATCATGAATTAACCACTAATTTAAAGTTAATCAAACACTAACTCACTCAATTTCCTTAATTGAAATAAAATACACACTAATTTTATAACATTCTCCTTTAACAAAATAAAATCAACAAAAATGCTAATTTTAAAAGTTTTAAACTCTTAAATCCACTAAATAAATAAGTTAGGATTTAAAATGCTAAACTTAATAGTTATTTAAAAATGCCCCAACCTCAACTTTAAATAAAACACCACATTCTAGATTACCAAAAATCGTCACCGGTCTTTTTCTCGATCCCGCTTCGAATAACCGCCTAAAACATGAAACTCGAAAAAAAAACATTTTAACATGCATTACCTAAACATGAATAATTAAAAATAATGTATTTTCATAAATCGTGCACTGCTAAATAAATATAAAATTAATTAAATGATTTAATAATTAAATAAATGCATGTGTTATACGTGTACTGAATTTGGGCAATACAGATAGCATAAAAACAATCAAAATGTTTAAAACGTAAAAGCTTACAGACTTGAGGCTTGAAGACCGAGCTGCAGAAGCTAGCGATGGTACAACGCTATACAGGACCCTTGCTCTGATACCAACTGAAATATCCACTTATTTAAAATGCAGAAATAATTCATTTTTTATTTTTGTTGAAGCTCACAATTTGTAAATATCATTTAAATATTTCGCATGCATGCAATCCTACTGAAAAATATTCAATTTAAAATAATCGTAAATGTTTACCAACTTAAAATAGTGCAGTTAAAATGGCCAAACTCGACCAACAGAAAAATGCGTAACGTAACAAGTAAAAGTTCTAAAACCAACATCGTGACAAAACCAATGTATAAAATATTCATCTCCTCTCAAAACTCATAAAAACATCATGTGCGGAAGAAATGTGGTCCTCGGGTCGTGCACGCACATCCAATCCTGCAGACTCAGAGTTCGGCACCTCCAGTCTCCTCATAAACATGCTCATCTGCATCACACATGCCTAGTAAGTCTAAAGACTCTATTAGGATCGGGAAAGAGTTTAGGGGGGGGTGAATGAACTCTTTCAAATTTTCTCCTGTAAAAGGTTGATTTCAACCGTTTTTAGGCGGTTGAAAAATTCTTCTCAAACGGCTGGAAATGTTAACCACTATTAAGTGCAGAAAACGATTAACAATCTCCAATAAAACTTAAACACGTTAACTTGTTTAATCAGTAAGTAGAGACTGGAAAAGTAAGTGTTTGCGAGAAGTAAGATGACACAAGGTTTTTATGGATGTTCGGAGAATGAATACTCCTACGTCACCCCTTCTTCCTCTTTAGGAAGGATTCCACTAAAAGACTTTGGCTTTACAAACTTCTTGCAACAGCCCACTCCAATCAAGACTTATCACACTGTCTGTTTTAGAACTCTTAGTGATCACTTTACACTTCTGGATTTTAAGAACACTTAGTTCACCAGACACCAAAACTAAATCAAATAACCAAGAGGTTACTGATATGAATAAATAATTTGGTTTGAGTAGCACGAAAAAGATCCTTAGATGATCGAATGTATTTGTGTTCAAAGCATGCTGATTGAGCGATGAAGTATGTAGATTTTTGATAGTGCGCTGAGATCTTTAGATTATGTAAGCAAGCAATAATGTTTCAGCTGTGAATCAGGGGACATTCTGCTAGCACACTCTTCCGTTAATGTACACAATTTTCTTAACGGTTCGGAAGGACAAGCAACGTTAACCTGATTCTCTGAACAGATGTGTTGTTTTCGACTTAATGAGCATTAATTGTTCGCATTTAATGTTCCTTTTGCTCAGCATAGTTCTGAAGCACTTTTCTTGAGGAGTTCCCTTTCTGGTAACTTTTTTAGCGTCAGAACTTGAAGTCTATACTTGATCATCCTTTTCTGGGATAGAGAAATAAATGCATATCATTCTCGGGACTGGTGAAAGGATAAGTTGACTTCGAGACAGTGTAATACTTTGAATGTGTAGAGCCGGTCAGAGAATGTGTTTGAGCAATAATTAGTTCTCTTTAATGAACCGGTTCCAAGCTTCTTTTTATCCAGACGATTGAATTTGTCAGCGATCTGAAATTCGCGCAGTTTAGACTTCCTGAGCTTTGGCAGGTTTCGAAGCTGGGCGGTTGAACTGATACCTGTTACAATGAGCTGTCTTGATTTTGTCATACACCAAAATTCTTGGGTGAATAATATTTCTAACAATTTCCCCTATTTTGGTGATGACAAAACCCAGCTGCAAATCTAAACAACACAATGATTTTAAAGAAGATACGAAAGAACAAAATATTGTATTTCATTAAGTAAATGAAATTACAATCTTCAAGATAACCGACTTAATGTTTCTTTTGTCCTGAACTTTGTTCCCCTGCTTTGGCCCTGTCTTCATTTTCTTTCAACTCCCGCAATTCTTTCATAACAGATAATTTTGCTTCTTGAATTACCCTTTGCCGCTCTCTTTCCCCTTTTTTAACATCACCATGAACAAAGAAATTCATAATTTCTGCAAGTTGAGCGCCTTGGGCATCTATGCATTGTTCTAGATTTGTTTTAAGGCGAGTCATTTGTTTCGATAGGCCAAGGCACATGTTAAGTTGTGCATAATTATATTTTGCTTGCTGAAATGGTCAGCCCAGCTTCTTGTAGCTCTTTGGGAGAGGTCAACAACGGTTCTTGAATAACGGTTGGATCAGTGAAAGGGGCTTTTGGGGAAACCTATTTCTCTTTAAATGTGGCAGCTTCATCAAAATCAGATAAAAACTTTACTACCTCATCAACAGAAAGAGTTTGAGCTTCTGATGGATTAACCGGAGGCAGTTGTGCAGATGCATTAATTTCAGAGATTGTTTGTGAAACAAATATAGGGTCTGGAGCAATCTGATGGCATTGTTCAGTACTGGGAATGTCCTCCGGCATGATCTTTTCAGAAGGAGGTTCAGTGTTCTCCTCATCATTCAGCTGAGCAGTTTTGTTAAGTATTCCTGGTGAAGAAGGCTTAGTGTTTGTGCCGGATGATGTAAATGACTGATCCTGAATGGTAGATGTGTCTTTGAGCTGTTCAGAACATGAGTCTTCATGTAGTTCCAACATAGAGTCGAGCTTACTCTGTTCTGTAAGTGCTGGAAGGTGAAGATCCTGTCGCATTAGAGCAACATGTGTAGCAAGCGATAAGGCATCCATCTCAAGTTGAGAGATAACAGCTGAATCATCCTTGGCAGTAGGGCAGAAAGGATCAAAATTGTTCCTTTTTAGTTGAATGATGGCTCGGAGAGTGCTTTCTTTCATTTGAAGTTCCAAAAAGTCTCGACGATGTAGAGCGGTTTGAATATCAGATGTTTCTGTCCATTCCAAGATGGACCGTTCAAGTTTGGTAGCTGCTTTATTTTACAGCTTTGAATCAATGAGTCAAATGTCACAACTGTTCGATATTGAATCCATTGATCAAAATTTTCCATCTTCTTCTTAACGGCCACATTGACACGTTCGCTGGTGACGACTATTGTTGTATGTACCGAATTGATTTTTGGTGGATTTTTCGATCATGACTTGTTTACCTTTGTCTGTGGAGAGAATAATAGGAACTCTTGAGTAAGAGGACCCAATCTCTGTTTCAGTAATTTGAATTCCTTTTACCTCTTTAATTGAGGCTGCAGGGATTGGTGCATGAATTAGTGGTGCAGAAATATTTTTAACCAGTTCGATCTTCGCTGTTTTTTATGTTTCATTTCGTTTATTCTTGAAGACTTGAGAGACGGGAATCTCATCCTTGGATTCATCACCGGAACTGGATTTTAGGACCAGCTTCCTCTTTGTTTCTTTGGGAGTTGAAACCGTCTTTGATTCCTTCTTCTGTTTCACAAATTCTACCACAGTCTCGGTTTTGATGGAGACTATCTCCTCATCACCCGGTCGATTTTTCTTGATGAATTTTTCAACCGTTACCCAGTTGAACAACTTGGTCTTTCCAACTTCTATCATATCAACCGGTTGAACCCTTGCATCAATCAGCATGTGACAGATTTGAATCGCAAAGCCTTGCGATTGGTTTTCTTTCTTGATCATAGCCATCAGCGTCTTGAATAGAACATCAGACCAATTGACCCTCAGTTTGGATGAGATGGTGGCCATAACAAGAAATTTCTCTAAGGTTATTTTGTCATATGCACCAGCATTGGCAAGAAGTCATTTTGCCACAATATCAGCCAACATTCTGAATTCGATCTTCAAATCGCATTTTTGACACGTTGGAGATGAAATTTGAGAGTCTGTAATAGAGAAGGTACTTAGCCAAATATCAATATTTTCCGTCTGGCAGTGTGTAGAAATCAGTAATTCCAGCTGTTTGTATGCTGAACAAATAAGAAAACATCTTTTGGGTGAAATGGAGGTTTTTGTTTTGAACAACACAGAAAATTTCTCCATTCTTCATGTATGCAGAATCAAAGAATTCCTTCAATAAGATGTCGGATTAATTGTAGCGGCAACCCAGAAAAGAACGAAGCCCAGAACGTTCTATCGTACGAAACATGCTTGCATAGCCTTGTTGGGCATGGCAAATATTGATGCAAAGTTAACAGCAACAGTATTTTGGGCGATGGAGGCAGAAATAATCTTGATTGACAAAGAAAGATCAAGATAAATTCCTGCAATATGAGTTTAAACGCAATCGAGTATGATAGCAAGGTAAAATTAAGAATGCTGCAAATTTGAATATGTATTTTTGGTTCAGATACACACAAGTCAGTCCACGTGGAGGACTGTTAATGGAGGTTTTTTTAAAAAAAAAATCTAAAAAAATTTTGGGCGGCGGTAAAATCATTGATTTCAAATTTCAAAAATATAGCCGTCACATCAATCAGAGGCAGTCGAAGAGTTTGAGTAACTTGTACGAAATAACGTGGAAGTAACGTGCCCACATAAATGAATCGGATAAATAACATGATTAGAGAGGAAGTGGTTGAGAAGTTTATTTAATTAATTACTTAACCATTGTTCCCCCTAAACATGTGGATTAAAATGAATCTTGGGAGATGAACCGGCGGTAGCTTTGACAGAAAGCTTCTTCAAACCCTAGTGACAGTCATAATGAGAGAGAGACCCTTTGTATGGATTTTATCTAATAATACAGGTAGAAGTGTTAGTTTCACAATTACTTGAAATACAAAGCAGATAATATCAGGATGGCTAAAGAAAGCAGTTCGAGTGAGCCAGACGTGGCAGAGGCATTCATGGAGGCGATTGTGGCCTCCCGCAAGACCGCTTTGGAGGACAACGTCTTTGAGAAGACGCTGTCAACCTGGACTAAAGTCCAGGAGCTTCAGTCCTCCCTCGAAGGAGGACTAGTTGCTACCCCCAAAGGGGTGGCAACTCTGAAGCAATATCAGCGACGCCTCCGCATCTCTGATACTGCAGACGTTTTTTTTTATGAAGGCGTCTACCTCCTCATGCTCCTAAAGTAGCAGAGGGCTCTGAGAAGTATTGCCTTCTCAGAGGACTTTTTACGTACCTCCACCGGAGGGCTGACCACTTGGTTGGCCTCATGGAGGGAGGTGGTTAAGTGGGAGATTGCTGTTGTACGTGCATGCCTATCTTAATAAAAAATTTATTTTGTATTACTGATTGTCTCTTTGTCTATCTATTTTATTTCTTGCAATACAAACCGAACACACACAAGAAGTAATCATATTAAGATAGATCGATTAATCCAAGCATATTTCGCAAATGTGAAAACTTAGCCTCTGGTCGTGGTTTCGTAAAAATATCAGCCGTTCGTTGATCCGTATGAACATACTCAAGCTGAATCTCTTTCTTCATGACATGTTCTCGGATGAAATTGTGTCTGATGTCAATATATTTTGTCCGAGAGTGCATAATAGGGTTGTATGTGATTGCTACTGCGCTGGTGTTGTCGCAGAAAATAGGTGATTCAGTAACTTGGATACCATAATCTTTCAATTGTTGTTGTATCCACAGCATCTGAGCACAACAACTTCCAGCGGCAAGATATTCTGCTTCAGCGGTTGATGTAGCAATAGACGTCTGTTTCTTGCTGAGCCATGATATTAGTCTTTCGCCTAAGAACTGACATGAACCGCTCGTACTTTTTCTGTTGATTTTGCATCCGGCATAATCTGCGTCTGAATATTCTACAAGATTAAGACTTGAATCGATGACCAGCTCGAGTGGATGATCCTTTTTCCACTTGAGACATGGTCCATATTGATTTGACTCAGTTGGTTGAATGATTCCGTCTTCTTGCTCCAGTGCTACTTCTTCTATTTGTATATTTTGTGTTTGTTGGTTGTCCTCTGGTTCGTGCACCTGTTGAGTTTGTTCTTGAGCGGTTGGATTTTCTTCTGATATGTTTTCATCTGTTTTTCTCAGATCTACCTCATCATCACAGCTGGCTTCAAGGTTAGTAACATCAAGATTATTTATTAAATCATTTATACTGCTACTACTATTGTCATATAGAAGATTCATCAAATACAATATGTATAGATTCTTCAACAGTGAGAGTTCTTTGGTTATAAGTTCTGTATGCTTTGCTCACTGCTGAATATCCTAAGAAGATACCATTATCAGATTTTACATCAAATGTGGTGAGATGTGTTTTGCCATTAATATGAATGAAACACTTACAACCAAAAATGCGAAAGAATCCAACTTCTGGCTGCTTGCAGGTCCAGATTTCATATGGAGTCTTTTCATGATTTTTATTGATCATTGACCGGTTTTGAGTATAGCAAGCTGTGTTAATGGGTTCTGTCTAAAACCTTTGTGAAATACTAGATTCTGCCAGCATGGTTCTAGCTGCTTCCTTCAATGTGCGGTTTCTTCTTTCAGCTACTCCGTTCTGTTGAGGTGATCTTGCAGCTGACAGTTCATGTTTTATGCCACGATCTTCAAGATAGGATGACAGGAATTGGTTCAGAAATTCAGTTCCTCTGTCACTCCTAATTCTGTCAATGGCTTCACTTTTCTCATTTTGAAGTCTTTTGAGCAGCTTGATTAGTTGGGCGGCAGGTTTGATCTTTGGAGTTTAGGAATGTTACCCATGTAAATCTGGAGAAGTCATCAATTACTACAAGAGTATATTTCTTTCCCCCTAAGCTCATTACGGGTATCGGTCCAAACAGTTCCATATGAAGAAGTTCCAGACATCTTGCTGATGAGTTTCTTCCTTTGCTTTTGAAAGTTGAGCGAACTTGTTTACCTAATTGACAGGCATTGCAAATTCTATCTTTGGCAAAGTCAATGTTAGGTTAGCCAGATACCAGTTTAAGTTTGCTAATGGTAGCAATGGATTTAAAATTGAGATGATTGAGTCGCTTATGCCAAAGCCAATTTTTATTACCATTTAAGGCAATAAAGCAGGTAGGTGTATTAAGATGATAATCATTCCATTTTACTTTATATATATTTTTCTCTCTATGACCAGTCAACATGATATTATCAGCTGTGGTTTTAACAGTGCATATGAGTTTTTGAAACTCAACAGTGTAACCGTTGTCACATAGTTGGCTCATGCTTATCAAGTTGTAACACGGATTTTCTACAGGAAGCACATCTTTAATGATAACTTTGCCGTGGATAATCTTACCTTTACCCACAGCTCTACCTTTAGAATTATCACCAAAGGTGATTGTTGGACCTCTGTAGTTGATTACTTCTGATAAAAGATCTTTGTTTTCAGTCATGTGTCTAGAGCAGCCACTGTCTAGAAACCAGATGGATTCCTCCAACTCCTTTTTCTTTGATGCCTGACATTATTGAAATAAGAGATTGATACCCTTTTCTATTTGGGTCCTGAGTTTATTAGTCATTTAGGAATCCACACTTGAAATATCCTGAAGGATATTTCATGGTGTGTCCTAAAGTGAGTGATGTGATGTGCATAATCAGGTTGTGTATGCAGTGTCTTTTCTTTTTCAGTATGTTGTTTTGACCATCTGTCATTGTCACTCAACCGGTATCTCTTTTGAACAGGTCGGCTGTTGTGGTAATGGTTAGGTTTAGTTTTTGAATGATATCCGGCAGAACTTGACTTTCTGCTGACCCAACATGAACCGTTGTGAGCGGTTGTATTTGGTCTGCGTCTGAGCCACGATCAGGTTGGATTTAGCATTCTCAATTTCAACGTATCTTAAACCACATCGCCTTCTGTTATTTTCAAGATTTACATTCTGAGTGCCTTGATTTTCAGTCTTACCATGTTCATATACCGTACTAGATCTGACAAATTTAATTGGTTTTAAACTGTCTTTTTCTAATAACGGTTGAGTTTGTGCTCCAGAGGTGCTGCATTCATTAATGTTATAACCTAGTTTGGTTCTGTCTCCGACCGGTTTCTGCTTCTCATGCATCCTGTTAAGAGAATCAGATGACTTGTTCCAAGTGTTGACTATGTTTATCAACCGTTTGTTTTCTTTTAACGTGGCATGAAACAATCTTCGCATGTCATCGTTCTCAGCTGTTAGTAGACTTAGCTTTACTATTAAACTGTCAACATCTTTTTGCTGAGAGTCAACTTATTTTTCAAGTTTTGCTTTTCTGCTTTAGCTTCATTGAACTGCTGTGATAGCTCTTTAAACTTATTTACCATGTCGTGTAGTGCGGTTAAAAGATCTTCTCGTGTAAATTCATCAGAGTTAAAGTCAAATACCATCTCATCGGTAGATTCTTGATCTTATTTGGCCATGAGACATTCTACTGTCTCATCTTCTCTTTCACTTGAAGATTCTTCAGAGATGGATTTTTCTGCTTTGATTCAGCCCATTTGCCTTTATCTTTTTCTGCAACTAAGACTCGCTGATTCTTCTTTTTGACGAATCTTTTGTTCTCTTTAACCCATCTTCTATCACTTGATTTCTTTTCATCTTTCCTTGACCTGTTGCATTCTGCAATAAAATGTCCTTTCTTTCCACAGTTAAAACAAGCTTGACCATTATCAGTATGGTCCTTGTTGAAGTGAGGTTTATTCATCGGTGATTGATTATTACGCATGAATTTGCTAAATTTTTTAACAAATAAAGACATGGCTTCATTACTTAATTGCTCGGCCGATTTCTTACTTGTGTACTCTTCGACCGGAAGAGTCACTGTGGTAGCTGCCAATGCCTTTGTTTGTTGAGAGGTGGATGGTTCTTCTTCAGTTCGTATTCCAAGCTCGAACTCATACGCTTTAAAGTCGGCGAAGAGGTCATGAAGTTCCAGCTTGTTCAGATATTTGGATTCTTGCATTGCTATAGTCTTTACGTCCCATTCTCTGGGAGGAGCTCGCATAACCTTTAAAACAATTTCACTGTTAGAATATTCTTTTCCTAATGAAATGATTTCGATGATAATACCGCTGAACCTTTCGTCAAATTCTGCCAGAGTTTCTCTTGTCTTCATTTTTGCATAATCAAACTTTTGGATGGAGCAGTCAGCTTGTTTTCTTTTGTTTGATCGTTGCCTTCACATAATTGAGTGAGTTTTTCCCATATTTCCTTAGTAGTAGTGCACGTCTTGATTTTGGCAAACATATTTTTGTCCAGAGTCTTGTAGAGGATATCTTTTGCAACGTTGTCCAGGTTTTCCTTCTTTTTATCCTCAGTTGTCCATTCAGATCTGTGCTTTTCTACCATCTGAGGAGCACCTTCGGTTGTGGCGGCAGCTGTATTTACTTTCAAGATTTTCATCGGCCCATCAGTGATAATATACCACATATCGTCATATTGGGCTGCTAGATGTCCCTGCATACGAATTTTCCAATCATCATAATCTTCTTTAGAAAACATAGGAATTTTGTTGAAAGATGCCATAAGTGTTCAAAAGATATCAATGTTTGAGAAAACCCCGCTCTGATACCACTTGTTAGGCTCGGGAAAGAGTTTAGAGGGGGGGTGAATGAACTCTTTCAAATTTTCTCCTGTAAAAGGTTGATTTCAATTGTTTTTAGGCGGTTGAAAAATTCTTCTCAAACGGTTGTAAATGTGAACCACTATTAAGTACGGAAAATGGTTCACAATCTCCAATAAAACTTAAATACGTTAACAGGCTTAATCAGTAATTAGAGACTGGAAAAGTAAGTGTTTGCGAGAAGTAAGATGACACAAGGTTTTTATGGATGTTCGGAGAATGAATACTCCTACGTCACCCTTTCTTCCTCTTTAGGAAGGATTCCACTAAAAGACTTTGGTTTTACAATCTTCTTGCAACAGCCCACTCCAATCAAGACTTATCACACTGCCTGTCTTTGTGATCACTTTACACTTCTGGATTTTAAGAACACTTAGTTCACCAGACACCAAAACTAAATCAAATAACCAAGAGGTTACTGATATAGATAAACAATTTGGTTTGAGTAGCATGAAAAAGATCCTTAGATGATCGAATGTATTTGTGTTCAAAGCGTGCTGATTGGACGATGAAGTATGTAGACTTTTGATAGCACTCTGAGATCTTTAGAGTATGTAAGCAAGCAATAATGTTTCAGCTATGAATCGGGGAACTTTCTGCTAGCACACTCTTCCGTTAATATACACGATTTTCTTAACAGTTGGGAAAGACAAGCAACGTTAACCTGATCCTCTGAACAGATGTGTTGCTATTGACTTAATGAGCATTAATTGTTCGTATTTAATGTTCCTTTTGCTCAGCATATTTCGGAAGCACTTTTCTTGAGGAGTTCCCTTTCTGGTAACTGTTTTTAGCGTTTGAACTTGAAGTCTATACTTGATCATCCTTTTCTGAGATAGAGACATAAATGCATATCATTCTTGGGACTGGTGAAAGAATAAATTGACTTCGAGACGGTGTAATACTTTGAATGTGTAGAGCCGGTCCGAGAATGTCTTTGAGCAATAAATAGTTCTCTTTAATGAACCTGTTCCAAGCTTCTTTTTATCCAGACGATTGAATTTGTCAGCAGTCTGAAATTCGCGCAGTTTAGACTTCCTGAGCTTTGGCCGATTTCGAAGCTGGGAGGTTGAACTGATACATGTTACAACGAGCTGTCATGATTTTGTCATACACCAAAATTGTAACATCTACCGTTTTAAAATGCGGAAATATTTTTTTTTTAAAGCTCGCCATTACAAAATAACATTTAAAATACTCGTCTTTATTTGACAATAAAATCTCACAGTTTAAAATTATCAACATCAAACGTAAAGATAAAGGAGTAAAAACCGTAATATCCTCAGCGTATATAAAATGTTCATCTCCTCTCGATCTCATAAATCGTAATGAGGAAAACATGTGGTCCTCGGGTCGTGTCATCGCACCAGGTCTGCCTACTCAGAGTTCGGCACCTCCAGTCTCCTCATCATTAAGCTCACCTTGCATCACACACGCCTAGTGAGTCTTCAACACACCTGTACCAGTAATAACAAGTACATATACGTAGCACACAGCAGTGAAAAATAGCATAATCAACATATATTTCATGAACTTAAAAGAATAATGTAAACGTGTTGTGTAAAATCATATCGTGTCAAAGCATGTCATCTCATGTCATCATATTCGTAAACGTGTCGTGTAAAATCATATTGTATTAAAGCATGTCATCTCATGTCATCATATACGAATACATTTCCTTTTTAATTGAATTCAGTTCATTATTTGTGACTTTCGTATCAGCTCGATCGTATCAGCTCTATTCGATGGATCCATCTATAATACCGTGGTATCCGGTGGCGGGGGACATCAGCGACAGCATTACCCGCCCACTGAGCCTGGGCCTCAGCTCATCATATCTCATGTCATCGTATACATATACATCGTCAGTGACAACCAATTCTCATCCTTCAAAAATATCATCATTTTCATTACTTAATAAAAACATGCATATGCGTAACTTTTTCTTTAAACCAAGCATGCAACGTATTTATCGTAATTCCATAAAAATCATAAACATGATGCATAAACATTTAAAACATGATAAAATGTGCTCAGGGCGCTGCCATGACTAAAATCTCACTCCGGGTGCAAAATGATCATTTTGACCATTTTGCCCCTGGAAACCCGAAAATTATCGTTTCATTCCTAAACCTCTAAAATCGACCCGAAGCTTACCAAACTCCTTAAAATATCCCCAAAATATTTTTAAAAGCATTCTTAGACGTAAACTCGAGCCAAAATCAGAACTTAACCGATTCGTTTTAAAACTTGGACCGAGGTCTCGGGTTTAACCCGAATCGACTCGAAACTTAACCACATCCTATAAACACTTAAATGATCCTAAAATTATTCAGACCAGACCTCTACCCCTCGGCCATAACCCACTTGCTGCTGGAAAATTTCCAACCTCTTGTTCTAACACCTATGCGTGACTATCTCCCCCAATTTTCGTCTCTAGCTCCACACCTGGTGGACCAGTTCCTGACTCACTTTTCTTGGATCACCCTAAGACCCCTCTGTACCCATGGAACCAACGGATGCACCCCCATGCACGAAGCACAACCCACTTGTTCGGTAATCACCTCAACCGCACCCCGACAATTCTTCTACCCTACGCTCTATTGGTTACGTGGCTTGTCCCAGCCATGGCCGAGCCTTCCTGAGCAGTGGATCAGATCCACCAGGGTCTGATCCAGGGCTCAGTTTGGCCCGTGCACCACTGGACCGGGTCACACCGCCGATCCTCCCACATACGTGTCCATATGAAATCATTACATGTCAAAACAGCTCATCATTATCATCATTCATCATTCATCATTGTCATCATTCATCATTATAAATCATTTTCTTTGGTGAATTCAGTTCATTAGTTGTGAGTTTCGTATCAGCTCTAGCACATCAGCTCTATTCGATGGATCCATCTACGTATAACCACGGTTCCGGGCGGCGCGGACATCAGCAACACCCTCACCCGTCAACTGAGCCTTGGCTTATCATATCATCATATCATGTCAATAAAAATACGATCGTCGGGCTCCCTCTGGGGCCTTATCCCGTAAATGGGGTTCCTCTGGGCCTTTTCCCTCACGATATCTCCAATCAGATCATCGTATACATATATCTTCAGTCACAACCATTTCCCATCCTTCAAAAATATCATCATTTTCGTAACTTATCAAAATCATGGAAATACGTAAATTTTCTTTAAAATCAAGGATGCAACGTAATTTTCATAATTTCATAAACATCGTGTAATGATGCATAAACAATTAAAATCATGATAAATATGTGCTCAGGGCCCTGTCATGACTAAAATCTCGACTCAAGTGCAAAATGATCATTTTGCTTCTGGGAACCCAAAAGTATCGTTTTGCCCCTGGACCTCAACATTTCGACCCAAAGCTTACCAAACACCTTAAAACATCCCAAAACATATTAAAAGAATTTCTTAGACGTAAACTCGAGCTCGTTTCAAAACTTCATCGATTCGTTTTAAAACTTGGACTGGAGTCCCGAGTTTAGCTTGAATCAACCCGAAACTTAACAAAAATTTCCCAACTTAAACCGGGACTTAAACCTAGATGACCTATAAACAACCCATTCCAGACCACTTATGTACCACGAAACAAGCCCAAAGGTTGCTGGAAATATCCAGCGTATGCACACAAATTTCACAGCTTGAGCGATTTTACGATAAAAATCATATCTCTCACATTTCTTATCAGACAATTACGAATTTGCTATTGAATCGAAGATAACACGGAGTGCTGTAAATCATTTGTTGAACACCTTTCCATAAAACCAACATATATGTCGCAGAATGCAAAATAACCGAGGGTGACGGGTTTTGGTGACATAGAAATTTCACAGCTTGCGCGGCTTTATGATAAAAATCAGATCTCCCTCGTTTTTTATCAAAAAATTATGAATTTGCTATCGAATCGAAGATAACATAGAGTGCTATAAATCATATATTGAACACATTTTCGAAAACCAAACTACAAGTCGCAGAATTCAAAATAACCGAGGGTGACAGGTTTTGGTGACACAGAAATTTCACAACTTGCGTGACTTTACGATAAAAATCATATCTCTCTCGTTTCTTATCAAAAAATTACGAATTTTCTATAGAATCGAAGATAACATAGAGTGCTACACATCATATGTTGAACACATTTCCAGAAAACCAACCTATAAGTCGTAGAATTCAAAATAACCGAGGATGACAGGTTTTTGTGACACACTTCAACAAAAAAAACGATCGACCCTCGGCTGGTGGTGGTTAGGGAGTGATTAGGGTTAATTAAATTAGGTTTAGGTTAGGATAATGACACCTTAATGGGCCTCTAATCAAGTTTTGAAAGGATTAAAATATTTTGAGCCCATTTAACAATGGAACAACCCAAAAAGTCCAAACACACTCCCGAAAAATATTTCGTTTAGGTACATTTTTGAAAATATTGCCCGAGCCCTCAAAAAGTTCCCTGACTCGCTAAAATTCGCGTACCGGTTAAAAATATAACCTGACGGGTAAAAATAACCAACCAAGGCCCATTTTAAAAAATCATATTTAAAAACATCTCATATTAAATATTATTCAATAAAAATATTTTTCCTGAATATACGATCTCTGTTCCTCGTTCGAGCGTGAAATGCAACATAAAATCCTAATGCAAACATTCATTTAATGCATTAAAACAATTTTATAATATTAAATTAAATCCTATAGTTTGGGAGACAATTATTGGTCTAATTTAATAATTCCAAATAGGTTTTAATATGGGGGAACATGCAATTTTAATTATGCATATTAAAATCTTTCCTATTCTAATTATTAATGATATCAAATATCATTTTTAATTCAATTTTATTTTTTTTGCAGCTTGTCATTTTTACACATGATGCTAATATAATATCGAAATGTTCGTCAACACTACAATGGTGAAAACCAAAAACTTGAAAAATACATGACTCAAATTGAAATTTATGGAAATAGATAATCAAAATGGTAAAGAGAAGGTAGATGTGTTTGATTTTAGTAACTAATTTGTCCCAAAATAATACTCGAGACCATAATTTGCTCGGGACTGAAGTACATACTTTTAAACGTGCAAAATTGAAAAACAAACATAATAATAATATTACTCGCATGGATATTATCAAGCCGAATGCCCTCTCTGCAAACTTTGAAACAAAGATTTCGAAGAAGAAACTGCTCCAAACAGACCCAAGATCACCCCAACAGCTACCAATCCCCCATTCAGGATCATCACCGGTCTCGTAATCTCCCCCCAGAATATCTTCATATAGAAAACGCAAGGGAAGATGACACAGATCCCGACGCTAACCATAGAGCCCGTGAGGCTCAAGACGTGCTCGAAGTATGGCACGGAGAGCGCAAGGAGAAGTATGATTAGCAGCATGATCGACCCGATGATACCCCTCACGAACATCTTCGTCCGAGGCTTCATGGAGTCGGGTAAGTTCCGCTCCATCTCAATCGCGAACGGGGCGAACTCGAGCGCGTATTTGGTCATGGGTGTGATGACTGTTGCCCAGAGAGCTATCTTCGTGGAGGCGTGGTTTGGAGGCATGCTTAGGGTGATCTGGGAATTGACTTGAGGGCCGAAGAGCTTTGCACCCATGAATGCTAGAGATGTGTAGAGGGTGGTCACAACTGAGAAGCTAGCAATTGATACCTGAAAAGGAACATAGAATGAATTAAATATAAACTTTGACATTTATTATTTAACACAAATATAAATATATATGCATAGTATAGTTAGTTGTTTAATTTTGAGTTTTGATTCACTCTGTGTTTTTTTAAAGTTTGGTTTTAGTATACTAACTTTTAATTTTCAGCTATTTTAGTCAAATTGGTGATGTCATAACACTGAAAAATGCTGACACATGACACTAAAATTTGATGACTTATTGGATTCTATGTCTACGATTGAATAAAAATAGCTGAAAATTTAAAATTAGCATATAAAATTAAAATTGACGATTTTATGGACCAAATCCAAAATGGGACAAGTATATGGACAAAAAAAATTCCCAATGAAGGATAAAATTTCTTTATCCCTTATTTTGGGTCTTAAATTATTTAATCTACACTCTTTTTCGGAAATGCCAAACGGTAATCGATTTATGAATTTTAGCTGCTTTTGTTCTTCTATGATAATTCATGGTAAAAAACTAACAAAAAAGGATGCATGAAATCAAGAAATTGGATACTTACTTGAACATGAAAAATATATATTTTTTGTTCCTTTTATTTGTTCCAAAATAATTATTGTCCCTATTATTTGAGACCAAAATTTAATTTTACAGTCTCTCCTAAAAGTTTTTAACAATAAACTAAAGTCGGTATACTTGTTTAGCACATTGTAAACAAGAGAACCAATATGATATTGGCTCCAAGAGAAAATTAAGGGAAAAAAATCCATGTAAGGGTATTAAATTTGTAAATAAATTTCCTCGGTTATTTTATTTTCAAGCATTTTTTAAGAAAATCGAAAATAATTTGATTTCAAAACTGAAAAACTAACCTTTGTGAACTTGGAGGGATCATTCATGGCTGTGTAAATATTGGGGAAGACAATATGGCCCGCATAACTGAAAATAGTAAAGCCCAGAAATCGCCGGAATATTCCAAACCCTTAGCGCGGGGATCCCATACTCCACCTTCACACCACCGAACACTGCCGTCCACGCCACCGTGACAAATATCAGAAGGGACATCACAATCCCCGCAATGGAAAGAAACGAGATCGACGAAAGATCCCTCAGCCACAAGCTCGGCAGCGCCACCGCGAACAGCAACTGCCGTGAGCATCTGAGATGTCGACAAATGCACTGCCGGGGACCAACCCATATGCATGCCGATGGTGGAGAATACCGCGGTGAGGTTGTCGTGGAGGGAGATGGTGTAGGAGACGAGGGCCATGAAAATCTCCATGTAAATGAAGGATTCCGCGAGGATTCTCCCCTTCGTTCCAAAAGCGTGGTGGCCGATGTCTTTGTAGTCTTTGGATTTAGGGTTCTTCTGCAGGCATTTGCCGAGGATGTGAGACGTGTATGCGCAGGCTATGCCGATGGAAACGAGGAGGAATGAAGAAGTCCATCCTCCGTTTTGTAAGGCATATGGAGTTGATAGTTGCCCTAAACCTTCATGTTTGAAATACATGTATATTAGTTTACAAGTTCATCCAGTTCATGCATGGATGGATAAATAGATAAGCCTTTCTAAAATCGACGATATTGAATTTAATATATTTTGAAATGAGATGATATTAATGGTAGTCTGACATCACTCTGGAGAAAAATGATTAAAATCGAAAAAAAATTGAATGTTAATGGACTAACATTAATGTGAATGAATTGAAAAATAACATGACCAAATAAAAAAACTTGCAAAATTAGAGGACTAAAAATGTTATTCCTCCTATAATCAATGACGATTTAACATGAACTTGCTCGACTATATATCCATGAGATAATATAAGTTTCTAAAAATAAGATAGATAGAGAGTTAATTACCAATTAGCATCCCAATCATGTTGATGACCGAGTGAAGAAAAGAGCTGTTGGTTTTTGCATCACGCTTGACAATTAAATCTTTCTCATTAACATTTTCTAAACTTTCCAAGTCTTTTGAGCTCTTAACCCTGCATTTCACCTCCTTCATTTCTCCCGATCTCGGAGCATTATCTGTTGTTTCAGCGACAAACACCTGATTCTGATGCCATACTAAATAATCGGAATTAATATGACAAGTAGGCTGTTTATTAAAATTCAAGATGTTTGCGCACATTTTTTGTTTACAAAATTATTTGTTACGATCTTTAATCAATATTGATTAATGAGATGAAAGATTGCGTACATTTATAGATGGGAATTTATTCTTGCATGTCATCATTCCCCCTTCCTCATTTATATGTAACAATATGTATTATTCTTACCAGAATCTACAAAAAGTTCATTTTACGATCTCTAGATTTTCAAAATATTTATTTTTGTTTTTAATTTCACCCCGCTATGCCTGTCTTTTTGCAGTTTTGTCAAATCATTTTATTCGAGTGATAGATGATCAGATGATCGAAAATTATTTAAAATGGCTTATTTCGATTCCACGACTGACACCAAATTGAATTGGAAGGTTTTAAAATCCATTAAGTTGAAACTATCCAAACAAGTCATTTTATGTATATGGCCATGAATTTGAAATCCAAATTATCAAAGGTGTGTTCGATTCGAACATGCAATCGAATAATTTCAATTCCAAAATTTAATATATTAATTACTCCTATATATTTTGGTACTTTTGAATTTCATGAACCCAAAATTCTGTCCCCCCTATCATTTTTAATCTTTTGATTAATTAAAGTTATAATATATTTCAAATTCTTACAAAATGAAGTCGATTATCTATATTTTCCCGACAATATATATTTGCTGAAGAATCGAGAATCATCGTATAAATAGGCGAAAATGACGATATAAATGTAAGGGGTAGAGCATATTCACTGTTTGCTTGAAAGAAATGCTAAGCTAATTAGTTGCTAAAATTGAATATATTCCATGCCATGCAGAATGTATGTATTTCCAGGCATCTGATTCTCCACACATTAACAATTTGGAATTTCTATTGTGATTCCCCTTCGTTATCGGAATTTCGAACCATAGGGGCAATGGATTTGGATTAGGTGCCATGGACATAAATAATTGTCTGCACTTTGGAAAAAAAGTTCATAAAGTTTGAAGTATTGTAGTACTATTTTCTCGTATCCAATGCGTAAATGAAATTTAAAAATTTTAATTTTGATATTGAAAATATTCCTTAGGTATCGTGAGATTAAAAACATTCATATGATACTCAGATCTGTTTAACTTTGCGTATTTAATGTTGGACACCAAATCGGTTCGAGATTAGTGGAGTTGGTCTTTATTGTAAATCCCTATCAATAGATTTCACTTCTTTGATCGCCTAACCAAGCCCATGATCGGAGATTTTGTTCCTTGTATAGACAACACTAGAAATCTTAAACAATTTTGTGTCGAGAATGGATAGTCGTAATTTCAAAAATCCAGCAGCGATTTGATCGTAATTTTTTTTTCTTGAAAAACTAAGTTGGCCGAAATTTACTTGAGAGAGGAGAAAAATTTTGGTAGACAAAATTTTATCTATCAAAATCTGTGTGTAAAAATTGTGTTATTTCATATGACTCTCAGTGAAATATTTATAAACTTTGATTTCTAATCACATCAGGAATTCCAATCAAATTAAGATTCATAATATTCCTAATCTTACTAAGATTCATATTTTCATTAATTAATTAAAATTATCATGTTGTATATATCATGTAAAGTCAACTTTTGATAATGCATAATATATATATAAATATATATACGTATATACATGTATAGACATATATGAAAAATTAAATAACCTCTGAACATGTAAAATAAAATAAATAAAATTTATTTTCCTAATTAATTATTAATTAATTAATCGATAAATTAATCAATTCTAGTCCCCTCAATAATATTCCATGAGAATCATGTACATATAGTATTCACAACTACTGACGTTATTATTTAATTAATAGATTATAAAATTACTAAATAAATAATTGTGAAATCTTTACAACCCTGATAGATGATCAGACAGCACCGATATACCAAAAATACAAATCTTGTTCATATAATGAAAATTAAAAATTTCGAATATCAAAATTGCCTCCGATCCATTTTTGGCAGCTGCCAGTTTTGTGAACACCTTCACCAAAATAGGTAGTTATACTCTCCTCACTTAATCAGCAATAAAGCGAACTTCCACATCTTCCATCATATGAAATGAACTTATAAAATCCTTTATAAGAAATCTGTTCGATCTCCATTCTACTATAGTCGTCAAATTCAACTCCTTGAATTTGACTATCACAACGGGAACACATAATCTGATATTTGTATGACCATCAATGGTTCAATAATACAGCTAACCATGGATTCACAACATCGTTAGATTCATAATAACAGTTATTCTTATTCGGGTTTACCCTAATTAACCCCATTTCTTCATCAGCTCCTTGATAAAGAATATCAAAATTAAGTCTGATTATACCCATCAGATCATGGCAAGTTCGTTAGCAGCATAACCCCATGATATCCTAGGTATCACTGATAGTGCATGCAAGAACATTAAGTTATGATTAGCATATAGTATGGTCCCTTCAACTCATATATCCTGATCGAATATGTAACTATTGGTATATCGAAAGTTGCAAATGAATTTATTAAAGATGTGAAATATCTTTTAATAATAAGAGTGACATGGTATGTGCAACTGAGGAAGCACATTTTCAAAATGCACACGTCTTACTCTGACCAGAGATTTCTTGTACTATTAACTCATCAGATCACACATGATATCTTAACATATAGACAAACGGTGAATCCCCGACTGCAATGTATTTGCTCGTACGTATTTTGAAACTATACCCAACTTCACCACCTGATGACTATCAATGGAGTCTGTAAATGGATCAAAGTTCATGCTAGTACGTAGAGCTTCTACGTTGTCCAAGATAAAAAGAATAATGGTGTACAACCATAACCTCGGATTATACCACTCGATAAGTGATAATCACTTGGACAGTCCGAGAGAAGGTTGTTCAGTGCATCATCACATGATCACCCATCTATATGAATGGACATCTTCATGTATATACTAATGAAACATGTCGTTTACATCACAAATGCTAGTATCAAGCTCGAACGGGTTTTATCCTTATTTTAGATGGACGATTCGACTAGTAACCTGTTTAGAATATACGATACACTTCCTAATGAGTTTCATGATCTTACGTTACGAGGTGGACTCCATTAGACATATAGTATGTTCAAGGACTTATCTATACAGATTTGTAACGTCCAAAAAGCCAACCCACGTAAACTACATACAAGCAAATGATTTAAATTGCTTAATTATTTTATTTAATTGATTTTAAACGCTCACTTGATGTATATTATATGATTTAAGGTCTAATTGCATGATTAAATTATTAGATTGCATGATTTCATGAGAATTAAACATTTTATCCGAATATTCGATAATAGGCTGGGAAAAGGAGATCGGGGACGACCAAGATAAAATGTTTTCAATCAATTTTTTTAAGGCTTGTTAATATGATTAAAATTTTCTAAAAATGGTATAGTCCAAATTATTTTACAAGACGAGCTCGATTTTATTTGGGAAGCCAGTCTTGGGCAAATGAGGGGCTTTTAAAGGACCAAAAATTTTATTTTTGAAAATTAAATTTTGTAAACCTTTATTTTACAATTAAATAGGTGTTATTGGGTCTATTTTACCTAAAATTAATAAGCTCGATTGCTCCTAAACACAAAGGCCCAAAACCTAAGCCCATTAACATGCAAATTTTAAATCTATAAAATAGAAACCCAGGGTTTTCCTAAGCCATTCAACCATGAATAACACACACAACACACATAATAGTTTTCAAAAATTAGGAGAGGAAAAACAAGGAGTCTACGTCGCCCGTTCGTCCTTCTTCGCACCCCATGCCAACGATCGTATATTCAAGCGTTCTAAAATGCAAAGGCACGCTTCTAAACTTCTTTACGCACCATTCAAATCATATTATGCTTGTTTTAAGTATTTTTGCATGAAAAAAATTTGATTATGAATCACTCAATGTTCTGATGATTATTTTCAAAGTTTTGATGATTTTATGCTTGTTTGAAAAAAACGTTATGATTCCTAAGGACCCGCTGCCAATAGGAAGTGTTTTAAGGATGAGAAAAGAGTCGTTAAGGGAAAATATACATGCTGAAACCGAGCTTAGCAAGGAGGACAACAAGCCTAGGGTTTCCTCATGGGTTTCATGGTGCTTGGGGTCGACTAGGTGAGAGGCTCATGTGCGGCTGGGCCAGGGCTTGGGTAGGGGCTGTGCTAGACATGGTTTGGTGCTAGGAAGAGTCCTACCATGGCTAGGAAGAGTCCTAGCAGGGCTAGGACCCATGGGCAGCAAGTAGGGAAGAGTCCGCAAGTGCTAGGACTCTTCCCATGCGCGCAAGGGGTCGGGTACTACAGGGGCGGCTCGCGGCTCAGCTAGGGCTGGTTGCGCTGGTCTAGCAGGGCCTAGAAGAGGTCCAGGGATGGCTAGGCTAGGGTGAAGTCGATGGTGGCTGAAATAAGAGAGTCCTAGCATGGTTAGAGTCCTAAGCAAGCAAGGAGGTCGTGGCTAGGGCTCATGCGCAAGGGTGCGCTCGCGGTATGGCTAGGGCTGGGTGTGCTAGTCCAGGAGGGTTTTGGTAGGGTCCAGACCTAAACCCTGAGACAAGCCCTCACCTCACGCAACTCAAGCCACCCTCGAGCCACCTCAGACCAAACCATTCACAGACCCTCCTGGACCCTCAGCATCGAGCCAGCCCACGCCCCTACCACCAGCGAGCACCTATTCTCTTATTCTTAAAGTCGCGGCCCTCACCCTACTCAAGCCACCATGGGCCATGGCTGCACCAGGCCCTGTCCCGACCCCTAGACATCCTCCCTATACCCTACTGGACCAGCCTAGCCAGCACTAATCGACCCGCACCCTCTCAGGAAACACACCGGCCGCGCGCACATGGTTAGAAGTCCTAGAGCTTGTGGACTCCTCCTTCTTTGCTACCGCCGAGTCCAACCACTCATGGAATCCTCCTAGCCTCTAGACGCAGCCAACATGGGACCGTGACCCAGCCTAGTCGAGACCTAGAGCAATCTCCCACATGACCGGGCCATAGCACCCATGCGAACCAACCAAAATCCTAGCTTCTACCCTTCCACCTTGCACGGACCCTTCTTGTTCTTGTATAGCCTTCATCTAGTCCCCAAACTTCCCTTTTCCCATCCTTAGACACTTTCTAATTGCAACGTATCCTTAGAATTTATAACGTTTTCAAACAAGTGTAAAATCATCAAAAACGTTTAAAATATTCCTCCTATCGTTAAACGATTTATACTCAAATAATTTTCATGCTAACATAGGGGAAACATGCATATTATGATTTGAATGGTGCATCAAAGAAGTTTAGAAGCGTGCCTTTAAATTTTAGAACGCTCGAATATGTGATCGTTGGTGTGGGTTGCGAAGAGAGGCAAACGGGCGACGAAAACTCCTTGATTTTTTCCCTCCAAATTTTCGAAATATTTTATGTGTTGTGTGTGTTACGAATGGCTGAATGGGTTGCCGTAAGCCCTGGGTTTCTATTTTATAGATGTTGAAATTTTCATGTTAATGGGCTTAAATTTTGGACCTTTGTGTTTAGGAGCCACCGGGCCTACTAATATTAGGTAATTTAGATTCAATAACACCTATTTAATTGTAAAATAAAAATATACAAAATTTAATTTAAAAATATATATATTTTTGGTCCTTTAAAAGTAATTTGTTTGCCCAAAACCGGCTTCCCGGATAAAATCGAGCTCGTCTTGTAAAATAGTTTGGACTCTATCATTTATAGAAAATTTTAATCATATTAACACGCTTTAAAAATATTTATGGAAAACATTTTATCTTGGTTGTCCTCGATCTCATTTCCCCCCGCCTATTATCGAATATTCAGATAAAATCTTCAATTCTCATGAAATCACGCAATCTAATCATTTATTCATTCAATTAGACCTTCAATCGTATAATATGCATCAAATATGCATTTAAAATCAATTAAATAAGTCAATTAAGCAATTTAAATCATTTCCATGCTTGTGGTTTATGTGGACTGATTTTCAGGCATTACAAAGTCTTCCCCCTTAAATAAAATTTCGTCTTCGAAATTTGTTTAGTCTTGATTTTTGAAAATCTTAGGCTCCCTCATTCACTTCATACATAATATGATTGGCTTAAATTTCGTCCTCTATCAAGCTTTTGCTGCGTACTCTGATGTGACATCTTCCATTTTTCATACCTTGTATTAAATTTCTTGATTTCAAGGAAATCAAAGATTTAACTAACTCTACATTTCTCTGTTGGAACATTTAATATTCACAATCTTGATTTTGATGTTAACAAAATTTGTTCTTTTGTTTCTAATAATTTTTCCTAAGTGCGCAGAAACTGAGACTTATCAAGATTCGAACTGATCAGTTATAAAGCCAAAACTGAAGCTATCGAGATGGAAATTGAAAGCGCCAATTGATCGTCCAAATTGAACCAATTCAACTGAGGTATCAAAATACCAGTTCAACTGATTGTCCAGCTGATAGGCAGTTCAGCAGAAGACCTTCAGAAGCCCGGCCAGCTGATGAAGATCTCAACTGATGAAGAGTCCAGCTGACCAGTTCCACTGAAGTAGCGAAATCACTGCAGCTGGTGCGCCAACTGATTTCACTGGACCAGTTCAAGATCATTTCAACTGACCAGTTCAGAACATCAATTAGGAATCAATCAGTTTGCAGAATACGACAAGCTTATTCAATGGAATCCAGCTGTGCAAACAGAAGAAAAGCTTTTGTCCAGTCAAGGACAATAATAGACGTTGCAGCAGCGCTTAAAGCCAAAACGTTCCAGAATAGCTATCAAAAAATACAGACATATTTCGAGGAACAGATTCAAAATGCAACAGATACAATAATTGAGTCTCAATGTACGATCAAACTTCGCGCCTATAAATAGAAGATGAAAATCATTGAAGACAACAAAACAATAAGAGTGCGTGAAAAAGAAGGACACGCTAAAAGTCTTATCAGCTTACAAGAAGTAATCAGCAAGTTGTGAGGGAACACTTCAACGTGTTATCACCTTAGTATAGAAGCTATTTTCCCTCAGTGTGTGAGAACACCTTCCCGATGTATTCATTGTTCAGTCCTCACAGACTCATACACTATCACTCATATATAACAAAGAGTAGAGCTTAAAAGATCAGTTGAGTGAGTCTTGCACAAAGACGTAAAACTTGTGTATGTAATCTTTGACACACAGACGTTAAACAAGTGTTAACTGAAAGGTGTTGCCTTTTCAATCTAGGCTAGGAATTCAGATTAGGCAGTAGTGTAAGTCCTAAGCTGAGTGAGTTTGTACAAGGTGTTGTACAATTCAAAGTTTTCTAGTGTATCCTACCCGAGGAGGTAGAAGGGGTGACGTAGGAGCAGTTGAAGTCTCCGAACATCCATAAACATATTTTGTGTGCTTAACTGTTTAACTATCATTTTCAAACTGATTTGAGCAGTTAGAGCTGTTATTAGTTCAGTTCTCACCATAACTGAACTGATATATGCTAGAACTAATTTCCTTTAGATCAGTTAATCATTCTACACAAGTTGAAAGCTTTAAAACTGATTATCTTTCTTAACAAATGATTATTTCGAGTATTTTCCATTTGGTTTAAAACAAAATTAGATTTATTTCATTGGTGTTTACATTCCTAGAACACGAGCTATTGCAGCTCATGGAGAATATTTTCTTTGAAGCACCCTCAGAGGTGCCCAAACCGATCTAACATTCTCTATCGATTATACATCTTAAACTACCTTAGGTTATTTTAGCATCCCAATGATTAATTAATTGGTTGAATTAACGTTAATTCATCTTGATCGTATAATTTCATTTCCCCAAGATATATTCCTACTTCCAAACCTAGTTTTGATCCATAGTCATCCTATAATATCCATGATTATAAAACTCCTTAATGAATGGTATTTACTAAAACCTCATTTTTGTATTTGCCAAGCCTATCGTCCTTACACTATCAGCAATATACATATTTGTTTACTTAAATCTCAAGCATTCCAAGTACTTAAATGATTCAAGTCTGTCGAGTCACTATTTCACAGTATAATTTAAGGTTAATCGTTGACCCAAAAATAATTCTTATATTGGAGCTTGAAAATTGATCCATGGAGTTTTAGTTCTATCTATTCCCATAAATCTCATAGTCCACAGAACCTAGCATACCTAAAATCATAAATTATTTACCTAATAAAACTTACTACATAATATCAATACATATTTATAGTTGGTCCTAAAATAAATGTCTCCTAGTAACAATTATACTATTAATAACCAATTAAAACTTAGATTCCCCATTTCATAATCTGGAAATAAATAATTATTTCATGGCACTAGAAGGTGTTTCTTAAAAACTTTAAAAATTTCCCAAAATTAATTCAACCTTATAAGGTTTAGTGCCAAAGTTCAAAAAATAGAGGTTTCCGGATCTTAGCAATCACAGCAATTGCAGTGTCAACCCAAAATAAAATTCTTTCTCTAACTTACTTCCCCAACTTCCGCAATTACCTTGTATAGTCCCCAAATAGCATTTTTCTAACATCTTATAAACTGAAGTTTACAAAAATTATACGAACTTCGATATTCTTAGCTTTTATTTCTCGACTCCTTCATAACATTACTTCCATAGTTTTGCCTAATATCCCAATATACACGAATTCCGTTTACCGATTTTCTCATTCAGTCGTTTGACCCCTTAAATATCTTACTAAAATTCTGAAATATAAAATACAAACTCCCCAAACTCTCTGATACAATAGCCATTGTTGATTAAGCATTATTTTTTATATTTATATCCTTTGTGTTTTATGACATACACTTATAACACCTGTAATACGATTGTAACTCCCTATAACCTATTATGATGTCCAAAAATATTAATTTGGCTATTCTTAGTTTCTCATCGAAATCGTAAATACCCATATTTCTCGTTCTTTCTAGGACATTTTCATATTTACATATATGTCTAATTTCCTCCATCGCAATTCCTTATGTAACCCATAATTGATAATTTACTTGCTGACTAAATTCAAATAGACCCTTCTTATTTTTCAAAAAGTTGTAACCTAAATTCCAAAGTTATTGGATTATTCCAATAACCCTAAATTATCGTATTCCAGTCCTCTAAAACTATCGAATTTAATGGAAAACGGTTTCCATAGCTTTCAAAAATTGCTAAAATGACCCCATAATTTTCCAAAAATTTTCAATCAAGATTCAAAATTCTCGAATTCACAAATTTAGCCCCAAATTTTCGCAATTTTGGCCCTATATTTTCGAATCATAGCAAAATCACCTCAAATATTAATGAAAACTTGCAATTAAGTCCCTCAAATTATTATAATCCAGTCCTTAAGTTCGTGATTCCTAAAAATTTAACCCACAACATCAACTTTAAAATTCTCTTCCTACACAATGTAGAATCCGAAACAAGCAGTCCTAAATCACCAAGTTCAATTCTCCTCAACTTAATCTTAGGTAGTGCAAAATTCGAGATACACAAAAAACAAATTCTCCTCACTTCTCTGAAGTATACTGTACACACTGTCCAAACCACGAAACCAACATGCGTTTTAAAATTTTAAATACGACAATCCTCCAAATTCGTGTATCATAAAAGCATTTAAAATTCCGCATATAAAATTTCAAAGAAGTAAAAACTCATAGACTTGAGACGTGACTTCTTGAGCTTCTCAAAGTGGCAGTAACACAACCCTTTCTAGATCCTTGGATCTGATACCAACTGAAACATCTACTAATTTTAAACCTTAAAATCCTACAAATATTTTTGTTCAAACATAAAATTCGAAATTCATATTTAAAATGACTTAACATTCCAACATCCAAAAATAATTTAACATCTAAAACTTTAAAGTGCATAAAAATCCTAACTCGTCAATTAACAAAACTCATACGTCAACCATTAACATGATCAACACTAACTTCGAAATAAAGCGTAAAAATCTCTAATTAAAGCATTTACAAAATCTTTAAACTTTTTACTATCAAGATAATACGGAAAATAATATCCTCTGGAATATACTGCCGGACTCGATCAACTCAAACGTCAGCGCCTCCCTCAATATCAACCTCACATGCAACATTCAAACCTAATGAGTCTAATGACTCAGCACATTCTAAACATGAGTAACAAATAATACATATACAAGCACATGCATTAAAGATCATACTTTTATTCAAAATAAGCTAGCATAAATGTGTAAACATCATAATCGTCAAATCATAAAGCATTTCATAATTTAACGTTTTGGGTGAAGTTTGATCCTTGAAAGTGACTAGCTGTATCATGTGGTCGACTGATCAGTCTTACCTCATAATTGCGCATGAGAATGGGCACTAGGCACCGACGTAAATGAAAATACGATTCTTGGGCTTCCTCTGGGCCTTCTCCCGTAAATAGGCTGCCTATAGGGCCCTGTCCCTCAATATATTGAAAAATAATAATATATCATATATTTTCGTCACATTCAATTCACATAATTCAAAATATTTATCTTTTATTTTTAATCATAAAATATCGCGTCCTTTCCAAATTCGTAAACTAGAATTTTAACTGTAAAAATTTCACAGCTTTATCATAAATCATAAAATCCCATATTTTCATCATAAACGTTTTAAAATATCAGCATGAGTTTTGATTCTTCGGGATGCTGGCTTGAATTTACCTTCTAACATTTTTATTTGACGTGAACTCAGGCTTTTTGATTTAATTCCTTAATTACTAAACCATGAAGGGTTTAAATCCTGAATTAATTCAAAATTTAATATTTTTTCCCCAAACTTTAAGCATAGACTTTTCATACCTAAAATACCCTTGAGAACCATGAATCGACCCCCAAGGACCATGATTCGAATTGCTACTTCTCTAGCCACAAAACCGAACACTAAACCTTAAGACAAGCCCTCACCTCACGCGACTCGAGCCACCCTCTAGCTACCTCAGACCAAACCATTCCCAGACCCTCCTGGACCCTAACCAACCTAGCTTAGACCAGCACCAAGCCAGTCCCACGTCCCTGCCACCTGGGCGCACCTATTCTCTTATTCCTAAAGTCGCGGCCCTCATCCTACTCGAGCCACCATGGGCCATGGCTGCACCAGGCTCCTATCCCGACCCCTAGCAATCATCCTTAAACCCTACTGGACCAGCCTAGCCATCCTAACTGAGCTGCATTGTAAGGTCCAAAATTAAGACGACGCAATCCAACTGTACGCAAATCTAGAAAATAAGATAAATGACTAATTAATTGATTTTAATTGTTTAATTGATTATGTGACATGCATGATTATATGCTAATTAGGATTTATTGTCATTATGAATAAAATTATATTTTTAAGGATTATTCAAGTTGCGATCGAGGAACGGAGACCAAGGGCTGAAGAATGTAAAATGTTTTTATTAAATAATTGATTTATATATTTAAAATATGGATGATGCTTTTTTACTATTTCTGAAAATAAGGGGTTTTGAGGTGATTTGGTGTTTGTTTTTCAACAAAAACTTGAACGTATTAGAAAGCCGGCTAATAAATTCACAACTTTCCTAAACAAAATTATTTTTAAAATTCTAATTAAGCATTAATGGGCCTAATTAACCTACCTAATGGGCCTAAGCTTAATTAGTAACTTAATTAAGTATTTAATAAGATAAAACCCCATCCCAAACCCCATATTACCCACGCCACTTTCATAATTCAGCACACCAATTCTCCCCAATCATAATACACGACACACATAATATTTTGAAGAGAAAAGTTCGAAAGTTCAAGAAGATTTCAGCCTAGGGTTCTTGTCGCCGTTCTTCGCAATCGTCAACGTAAATTCGTTCGTAAATTATGCAAAATCACGCCATATTCTTCCTTTACTCTTCATCACACCATATTATGTATTTATTTATGAATTGCATGAAAAATAAGAACACCTTGATATATTTTCGTACATGCATCAAAGGTGGATTTTTAAAACTTGGTTTTGATCCAAAAATCATGATTTACATGTATATAAGGGGCTGCCATGATTAGGGGTTGAAAAGGGTTGGTTTTACACAAGTTTAAAGGCCTAGACACACACCAAATAAGCTGCACAAGATATGGAAACCTGCTGAGACCAGGTTGATGTCATGGGATTTTGAAGGGCTCGGTATTGATGCATGGGGGCAGGTGGCTCGACCAGGCCTTGTGGTTGGGTCCTAGGGGTCATGGTTAAGTCCTAGGGAGAGTCCTAGGAGGGCTTCGGCTCGAGTCATGGGCAGGGTAAGAGTCCACGTGAAGTGGGACTCTCCCCCCAAGGCGTGATCGTGGCTGCTGTGGTTCGGGAGAGAGGGCAGCGCGGCTAGGGGCGTGTCAGGAGGGTCCTATAGGGTCCTAGGGTGATGGGCAAGGGCTGTACAAGGGCTTGGTGTAGGCGGGTGTGCTGTTGGCTCGAGAAAACGTGAGGCTACCATGGAGGCGAGCTGCTGCTGTCTTCATGTGCAAGGGGTTGTGTCTCGGTTTGGGGCTGGCCTAGGGGTCCATCAGGGTCCTAGAATGATGGGCAGGGGTCGGGCCATGGGTTGGTGCGGCTGGGTTCGCTGCCTGCTCAGCTGGAGGTGGAAAACGTGAGGGAAGGTCACAAAGTGCGTGCAGCCTGGGCTTGCTTCAGGCGCCTTGTGCGTGGGTCTAGGGGCTTGGGCTAGTATGGGTTTGGTCTGGGCGTGGTCCAAAGATGGTTAGGGTCAGGTGGGCTTGGTGGTGGCTCGGCTGGGAGAGTCCTAGTTGGGTTAGGAGTCCTAGACATACAAGGAGACTCAGACACACACATGCAGATTTTTGGGTTGAGTTCCAGGAAGTTTTTGAGCGGGCCAGGGCTGGTGTTTCGGGCTGGGCTTGGTCAGGAGGGTACCTAGATAGGTTGGCTAGTTTTTGCTTGAGGTGGCTTGGGCGTGGCTCGAGTAAATTCGGAGATGGCTGGGGTGGTTCGATAAGGTGTCTATTTCAAAAATTAAAAGGCTAAAAATGAATCCATGGGTCCATGGGTGTGGCTCATGACTTGGAAGGATATAATAAATAATAAAAATTTTATGTTTAAAGTTTGGGATCAAAATAACGAGTTTTGGATTTATTCGGGATTTAATCGCCGCACGAAACGCTAATTAACGAATTAATTAAAAAGCCTAGTTTTATGCTTTATAAAATTATGGAAAATCATATTTAAGCTTAAATAGTTACTAAAATTCTATCTTTTTAATTTGGGAATTTTATATCAAGGTTTGGTTTAATTCGAGATTAAAACGTATTAATACATCACATTTAAAGAATAATTGAAAAGTCCTCGATTTAAACTAAATAAAAATACAAGAAAATTCATGTAAGCTTAAATAATTATTTAGGGACTTATTGGAATCAACGGAATTAAGAAAAATTCGAAAACGTGAAATTTTACGTCCAGGGGTAAAACGGTCATTTTACACCTAGAAATTAGTAAACGTCATGGCAGTGTCCTGAATGTTGTTTTATATGCTAGTATTATTATTTTCAATGGTTATGGATGTTTATGAATTTTTATATGTTAATATGTCAATTTTAAATTTTTAGAAATTTTATGATGTTAATATGTTTATTTTTAATGTTTATGGTTTAATATGTCAAAAGGTTATTTTAAATGTTATGATATGTTAAAATGTTGGTTCTAAATATTTATGGATTTTTTTATGATTTAATATGCTAAAACGTTTATTTTAAATATTTATGATTTAATATGTCGAAACGTTTATTTTAAATGTTTATTTTAAAATGTTCATGGATGTTTATGTTTTTTAATATGTTAAATTATGATTTTTAAATGTTTAATGGATTTTATGATTTATCGTGGACATTTAAAAGACATGCTGCATGCTTGGTTTAAAATAAAAACGTCATATGCATGTATGAATTTTATAAACTGATGAGAATATTAAACGTTGAAGGAAGTAAAGTAATTGTGACAAATACGATGATATCTTGGAGATATCGTGAGGGTTATGGTCCCCGTGGGAGCCCGACGATCGTGTTTCCTTGGATACGGATATGTAGATGTATACGATGATATGTTAATACGTAAGGCCAATGCCCAGTTGTCCGGTGAGAGTGTTGCTGGTGTCCCCGCCGCCCAGTACTGTGGTTACATGTAGATGGATCCATCGGCCAACACGTAGACGTAGACGTAGATGAACACGAAAGTCACAATTAACGATCTGAATTCAACGAAAGGAAAAAGGAATACGTATATGTTGATGATGATACGAATATGTTTAGGATGATATGAATATGAATATGATGATATGAATATGGATACGAATATGAAAATGTTTATGTTTAAAGTTGATTCATCATGAAAACGTTTAGGAAAATATTTATGTTTGATGTTCATGCGTGATATGAAAACGTTATTTTTACGTATAAGTATTTTTCGCTGTTGCTTGTGGTTTTATACGTATTATTCGTTATCAAGAATATGATGTGTTGAGTTTTTAGACTCACTAGGAGTGTTTGATGCAGGTGATATTGATAATTACGATATTGGAGGTCTTGATGGATGACTTTGTTGGACTGTCGGTGCACATAACCCGAGGACCAGCGCTTCTACATTCCGCACTTAATTTTATGAATTATGTTAAAGACTTTACGACTATTTATTTATGCTTCTGAGATATTTTTGAGAGGTTTAATATGGGATATACTTTTCAAATTTATTGCTTTTTAGGTTTGGTAAAACATTTGACGATTTTATGTTTTGAGATATTTCTGTGGATTTTCAAATACTAGTTGGTTGATTTATTTTAAAATGATGCAAAAGTATTTTATGTATATGTAAATATATGTATTGGCTGAAAGTTTGAGAGCTTTTTTTAAAAAAAATTTCCTAGTACTTGTTTAGAAACCGAACAAGCAGACGTTTCCGTTGGTACCAGAGCAATGGTCCTGTAAAGGGTTGTGCCACCATCAGCGCTGGAAAGATCAGTAATCAAGCCACAATTTGTAAGTTTTACATGCTTTATATGATTTAATATGATGTTACCCGCAAGATGACATGAATAATATGTTTATGTTACATGTTTACTAGCTTTGAGTATATATGCTTTGCATGCTTAAATTGCTGAATGAATGAGGATATGTCACATGATTAGAAAACTTAGATTTAAATACATGTTGGTTACGTTAGAATTTGGAAAATGTTCAGATAAAATGCCTTCTAGACGTGCCCCTGTTAATGAGAACCAAGGTGAGAACAATGTGAACCATCAAGGGAATGCACCACCACCACCTCCTCCACGGGATGCTGCTACTCGTGCTTTAGAGGGGATGGCTCGTCTCCTCGAGTAGCAGTTACAGCAGCAGATACAGCAGCAGCAGTTACAGCAGATACAGCAGCAGCAGTTACAGCAGGAACCTAGGCCACAACATGACATATATGATCGGTTCCGAAGGCTAGGGCAGAAGGAATTCTCCGGCACCATTGATCCCTTTGCTACTGAGAGTTGGATTCGTTCACTCGAGGTTCACTTTCGTTATCTGGATATGGGGGATGCGGACCGTGTGAGGTGTACCACTTATCTGTTTAGGGATGATTCTTCTTTATGGTGGGAAGGAGCCGAGCACGATGTTAATCTTGCTACTATTACTTGGACCCGTTTCAAGGAAATATTCTATGAAAAATATTTTACTGCTGATGTTACAAGGCGAATGATGAGGGAGTTTATGAGCCTCCGACAGGGAGACTCTACGGTTGCTGAGTTTGTGAAGAAGTTTGATAGAGGTTGTCATTTTGTACCCCTTATTGCAGGGGATTCTGCAGTGAAGTTTAGACACTTCATGGATGGCCTACAACCTGCCAATCGAAATAATGTTATGATGATGCGTCCTATGGATTATGCTACCGCTACTGCTTATGCATTTCAGTCTGAGCAGTCTTTGAGGGACATTGATTTTGAGATACAGCGCAAGAGGCAGAAACATCAGAATAATAATCAGCCAAACAAGAAGCCATATATAGGTCCTCCTAGACCTCAAGGACCTCAACAGCCTCAAGGTCAAGTCAAGGAACAAGCACCACCAAAGCCACAACAACCTGAAGCACCAAAGCCTCTTGATTGGCAACCATGTAAGGATTGCAACCGCTTTCATTTTGGCCAGTGCATGTGGGGATCTTTTAGATGCTTCGTATGCAAGGAGGAAGGACATAAGGCTGTTGATTGCCCGAAAAAGAAGGCATCTACTGTGGGAAGAGCATATGGTTTGAATGCTTAAGAAACTGGTCAGGAGGCAGGCACTACGCTTATTACGGGTAACCTAGTCATCTAACATTTTTATATTGCATTCAAAGGCATGAAATGTTAAATTGGTTATTAGAATTATTTGGAATCAAGGAGACATAAGGACATTCTAAATCTTAAGTTTGATCAGGATAGCGCAGCGGAAGCTTGGATTTTTGGGGATCCTAGAATTGAATCTTAAAATTTGGGTTATTAAGGTAAGTGAATTTCGAGGACAAAAATTTATTTAAGGGGAGGAGAAATTGTAAGGTCCAAAATTAAGACGACGCAATCCAACTGCATGCAAATCTAGGAAATATGATAAATGACTAATTAATTGATTTTAATTGTTTAATTTATTATGTGACATGCATGATTATATGTTAATTAGGATTTTATTGTCATTATGCATAAAATTATATTTTTAAAAATTATTCAAGTTGCAATCGAGGAACGGAGATCGAGGGCTGAAGAATGTAAAATGTTTTTATTAAATAATTGATTTTTAATTATTTAAAATATGGATGATGCTTTTTTAGTATTTTTGAAAATAAGGGGTTTTGAGATGATTTTATACGCTGGGACGTAAATTTTATTGGTGTTGCTTTTTCAACAAAAACTTGAACGTATTAGCAACCCGGCTAATAAATTCACAACTTTCCTAAATAAAATTATTTTTGAAATTCTAATTAAGCACTAATGGGCCTAATTAACCTACCTAATGGGCCTAAGCTTAATTAGTAACTTAATTAAGTATTTAATAAGCTAAAACCTTACCCCAAACCCCATATTACCCACACCACTTTCATGATTCAGCACACCAATTCTCCCCAATCATAATACACGACACACACACAGATTATTTTGAAGAGAAGAGTTCGAAAGTTCAAGGAGAATTCAGCCTAGGGTTCTTTTCGCCGTTCTTCGCAATCTTCAACGTAAATTCGCGCAGTCAATTACGCAAAGGCACGTCATATTCTTCTTTTACTCATTATCACATAATATTATGTATTTATTTATGAATCGCATGAAAAATAAGAACACCTTGATATATTTTCGTACATGCATCAAAGGTGGATTTTTAAAGCTTGGTTTTGATCCAAAAATCATGATTTACATGTATATAAGGGGCTGCCATGATTAGGGATTGAAAAGGGTTGGTTTAACACAAGTTTAAAGGCCTAGACACACACCAAATAAGCTGCACAAGATATGGAAACCAGCTAAGACCAGGTTGCTGTCATGGGATTTTGAAGGGATCAGTATTGATACATGGGGGCAGATGGCTCGACCAGGCCTAGTGGTTGGGTCCTAGGGGTCATTGTTAGGTCCTAGGGAGAGTCCTAGGAGGGCTATGGCTCGAGTCATGGGCTGGGGAAGAGTCCACGTGAAGTGGGACTCTCTTCCCAAGGCGTGATCGCGGCTACAGTGGTTCGGGGGAGAGGGCAGCGCGGCTAGGGGCGAGTGAGGAGAGCCCTATAGGGTCCTAGGTTGATGGGCAAGGGCATGGTACAGGCGGGTGTGCTGTTGGCTCGAGAAAACGTGAGGCTACCATGGAGGCGAGCTGCTGCTGTCTTCATGTGCAGGGGGTTGTGTCTCGGTTTTAGGTTGGTCTAGGGGTCCATCAGGGTCCTAGAATGATGAGCAGGGGTCAGGCCATGGGTTGGTGCGGCTGGGTTCGCTACTGGCTCAGCTGGAGGTGGAAAACGTGAAGTGCGTGCATCCTGGGCTTGCTTCAGGCGGCTTGTGCGTGGGTCTAGGGGCTCTGGACGTGGTCCAGGGATGGTTAGGGTTATATGGGCTCGGTGGTGGCTCGGCTGGGAGAGTCCTAGTTTGGTTAGGAGTCCTAGACATACAAGGAGACTCACACACACCCATGCAGATTTTTGGGTCGAGTTCCAAGAGATTTTTGAGCTGGCCAGGGCTAGTGTTTCGGGTTGGGCTTGGTCAGGAGTGTCCCTCGGTGAGTTGGCTAGGTTTTGGCTGGAGGTGGCTTGGGCGTGGCTCGAGTTAAATGGGAGATGGCTGGGGTGGTTCGATAAGGTGTCTATTTCAGAAATTAAAAGGCTAAAAATGAATCCATGGGTCCACGGGTGTGGCTCATGACTTGGAATGGTAGAATAAATAATAAAAATTTTATGTTTAAAGTTTGGGATCAAAATAACGAGTTTTGGATTTATCCGGGATTTAATCGCCGCACGAAACGCTAATTAACGAATTAATTAAAAAACCTAGTTTAAGCTTTATAAAATTATGGAAAATCATATTTAAGCTTAAATAATTACTAAAATTCTATTTTTTTAATTTGGGAATTTTATATCAATGTTTGGTTTAATTCGGGATTAAAACGTATTAACACATCACATTTAAAGAATAATTTAAAAGTACTCGATTTAAGCTAAATAAAAATACGAGAAAATTCTTGTAAGCTTAAATAATTATTTGGGACATATTGGAGTCAACGGAATTAAGAAAAAGTCGAAAACGTGAAATTTTACATCCAGGGGTAAAACGGTCATTTTAAACCTAGAAATTAGTAAACGTCATGGCAGTGTCCTGAATGTTGTTTTATATGCTAATATAATTATTTTCAATGGTTATGGATGTTTATGAATTTTTATATGTTAATATGTCAATTTTAAATTTTTATGAAATTTTATGATGTTAATATGTTTATTTTTAATGTTTATGGTTTAATATGTCAAAAGGTTATTTTATATGTTATAATATGTTAAAATGTTGGTTCTAAATATTTACGGATTTTTTTATGATTTAATATGCTAAAACGTTAATTTTAAATATTTATGATTTAATATGTCAAAGCGTTTATTTTAAATGTTTATTCTAAAATGTTCATGGATGTTTATGTTTTTTAATATGTTAAATTATGATTTTTAAATGTTTATGGATTTTATGATTTAACGTGGACATTTAAAAGACATGCTGCATGTTTGGTTTAAAAGAAAAATGTCATATATGTATGAATTTTATAAAGTGATGAGAATATTAAACGTTGAAGGAAGTAAAGTAATTGTGACTAATACGATGATATCTTGGAGATATCGTGAGAGTTATGGTCCCCGTGGGAGCCCGACGATCGTGTTTCCTTGGATACGGATATGTAGATGTATACGATGATATGTTAATACGTAAGGCCAAGGCCCAGTTGACCGGTGAAAGTGTTGCTGGTGTCCCCGCCGCCCAGTACTGTGGTTACATGTAGATGGATCCATCGGCCAGCACGTAGGCGTAGACGTAGATGAACACGAAAGTCACAATTAACGATCTGAATTCAACGAAAGGAAAAAAAGAATATGTGTATGTTGATGATGATACGAATATGTTTAGGATGATATGAATATGAATATGATGGTATGAATATGGATACGAATATGAAAATGTTTTTGTTTAAAGTTGATGCATCATGAAAACGTTTAGGAAAATGTTTATGTTTGAAGTTCATGCGTGACATGAAAACGTTATTTTTACGTATAAGTATTTTTCACTGTTGCTTGTGGTTTTATACGTATTATTCATTATCAAGAATATGAAGTTTTGAGTTTTTAGACTCACTAGGGGTGTTTGATGCATGTTATATTGATAATTACGATATTGGAGGTCTTGATGGATGACTTTGCTTGACTGTCGGTGCACATAACCCGAGCCAGCGCTTCTACTTTCCGCACTTAAGTTTATGAATTATGTTAAAGATTTTACGACTATTTATTTTTGCTTCTGAGAGATTTTTGAGAGGTTTAGTATGGGCCATAATTTTCAAATTTATTGCTTTTTAGATTTGGTAAAACATTTGACGATTTTATGTTTTGTGATATTTCTGTGGATTTTCAAATACTAGTTGGTTGATTTATTTTAAAATGGTGCAAAAGTATCTTATGTATATGTAAATGTAGTGGCCGAAAATTTGAGATCTTTAAAAAAAAAAAATTCCTAGTACTTGTTATGAAAACGAACAAGCAGACGTTTCATGCATCCCTCTCCAAATCACACCAGCCACACGCACATGGTGAGGAGTCCTAGCGCTTGTGGACTCCTCCTTCCCTGCTGCCACCGAGTCCAACCACTCACAGAATCTTCCTGGCCTCTAGATGCAGCTAACATAGGACTGTGACCCAGCCTAGTCGAGCCCTGGAGCAATCTCCCTCATGACTGAGCCATAGCACCCATGCGAACCCAACAAAATCCTAGCTTCTACCCTTCCACCTTGCACGGACCCTTCATGTGCATGTCCAGCCTTTATCTAGTCCCCGAACATCTCTTCTTCCGTTCCCTTGGACACTTTATAATGGCAGCGTATCCTTAGAATTCTTAAAGTTTTTCAAACAAGCTTAAAATCATCAAACACGTTGCAAATATTCCTCCTATCATTAAACGATTTATACTCAAATAAAGAAGTCTAACCCAGCAGTGTCTTCTCTTCCATCTGGCCTTTCCGAGGCGGTTGCACGAGCCAATGTTGTCAATAATCTTCTTCATCGGTGACATATGTGGGGAACTCTCTTATAGTTAAGGTTCTAGGTAAGAAGACATATTATGATTTGAATGGTGCATCAAAGAAGTTTAGAAGCATTCCTTTACGTTTTAGAACGTTTGAATATGCGATCGTTGTAATGGGCTTAGGTTTGCCGTGTGAGAACCCGAGATTTTACGATCCGAAGCAAATCAAGTAAGTAATACAAACTTGAAATTTTACTCAAACTAAGCTCAAAAATGTTTGTTCCAACTAAATAACTTGACTATTAACTTAGATTTTCATTAAATTTAACTCGAGGAAACAACTTCAAAGCTCGGAAATGAGCTCAGCAGGAGGCCAAGCCACAAGTAACCGCATCCATCGAAGTGTTGTCACGGGAGAAGTAAAACCCCAGCTCAAAGACACGATCTGTCAGCTCAAAGCAGCTCAACCAAGTTTGTCCTAACAGGACCAAAAAAGGAGCTATAAGTTGAGCCAAGAGTTGGGACCAATTAAATGTACAAGAAATGACCTTCGCGTTAATCCATGAAGGAGCTGCGGGAGGAGCTAAGAGCTAGGACATATTGATGATGCAGGAAATGGATCTTTAGAAAATCAAGGTGACATTTAAGGATGCATGAATTTTGGAACCTACCATTATAACTAATCTAGAACTTGAAGAATGCATGGGATTTTTTTGGGGTATTCATGCATGAAATTTTGGACCAACATTATGATCACATTCAAACCTTTCTTGATGACCAAGAATTCAGCCAGGTGGGGGGGGGGGGGGGGGGGGGGGGCTAGGTGGAAGGTTGTTTTTCTTGCCTATAAATACCACTCATGTGGTGAGAAAAATGCATACAAAAAACAAACAAGAATTTCGGTTCTCCTTTTTCCCCTCACTCTCCAAAATTTCGGCCCTCACTTCTTCTCAAAAACCCTCCAAAAATTCGGCCAAGTCAAGCAAGGGAAAAGAAGGAAAGTTCGTGCAGTCCAGTACAACAACCCCGTACCAAAGTGTTCCCCGATCAAAGACAGTATTTGTGAAGTTGCGCCAAAGTGCTGCCGAAATTTCAAGAAAGAGCTTTGTATAAAAATTCAAGTAAGTGGGCTTTTGTTACATATTTTGTTGTATTTTAAACTTTGATTATCAATAATATGACATGCATGTATGTGTGTCCTAAATTTCGAAAATGTCAGTCTACCTTTTAAAATTTCGATTGATTATATGCTTCGTTCGCTCTTCGAATATCTTTGATTCCGCTGTGTCTGTCTAAAAATATGAAATGTTGAACTCTGAGAAATCTGATAAGTCTGTCTATTGTTTCTAAATTCGGTGTACACTGTTACGACTCAATTTGATATGGGACGAGAATTGTAATTCTGTCTGGCCCCCATTGGTGGGTATAAAACCATGTTCTGTCTGGCCCCCATTGGTGGGTATAAAACCATGCTCTTTTCTGGCCCCCATTGGTGGGTATAAAACCATGTTCTGGCCTCACCCCTTAGAGGACTAACATATTGGGGACAATTTGAATGGAAATGAGATGAGTAACAGTGTTCTGTCTGTTCTGAATTGATTTAATCTGTTTCTGAATTGTTCTGAATCATCTGATGAATTCTGTCATTTATTCGATTTGTCTCTGTCCTGATAAGCTAAGAATATTAAGTTTTGAAAGTCTGTTAAAAGAACGTTTTAAGAAAACTAAGTTCTATATGTATCTTTGGAATCGATCGACCCCCATTTGCTGAGTGTTTCCCAAAACACTCACCCCTTACAAATTTCAGATAAAAATGAGAAGCAACTGAATGAGGAAGAGCAAGATGCTTTCTGGGGTTGGTGAACCGGAGATCAAGATCAAAACTCAAGATTTTTCTTTCCTTTCGTTTCCGCTATTTGAAACTCTGATGTATTTCTAATTCTATTGTCAATGTAAAGACAATGTTTAATTTATGAAAAAGACTGGTTTTTGGCATTTTGATACGAGGCTTAATTGTTTTCAAGTAATTGTTAAACAAGGCCGGATGTCACCGACGCTTCGGACTCGGGGCGTGACATTTAAGTGGTATCAGAGCCGCAAGATTCATAATCTCGCTGGGATTTTGATAGACAAAATTTGGAGAAGTCAAATTTTGGAAAAAGCCTAGTGTATCCCAATTTGAGTCCAACTTTCATCCGTTCTTGAAGTCTTACTTTCATCTGTTTCCTAAATTTCGAATAGACTTCAAAAATCTATCCCTTCGATCATTCCACAAACTCTGAGTATCGAAAATTTTCCACGACAACTTTGTTTCTACTATTTGTACCTTTCTATCCTTTATACGATTCTGATGCTTTGCTTTCGATTTTTATCATAGGAAATGGCTGCTCCACGTACTCGCGCTCAGGCTGCTCTTCGCATGCGTCAGCTCAAAATTGATAATCAGACTAGGGAGATCGCGACTTTGAAAGCGCAACTGGCCAAGGAAAGATTGGAGAAACAAGAGCTTAGTGAGGTTAGACACATACTTGAGACTGATGTACAGCGATTGACTCATCATCTGGACTTGGTGGAGAGCCAGCTGCTGCAGATACCGACCGATTCCGTTCGCAGCACGCGCTTAGTTGCACTTAACAAGGATTTATTGGAAAGAGTGGAGATAGAGCGAGGACGTGCTGCTCAGGCCCGTCAGCGCTAGGAGGAGTACAACGCCAGGTAGGATCGGTACATTTCGAAGCTCCACGGCGCTATGGACAGACTTCAGGATCAGAATAACTACCTACATTTGGTGATAGAGAACATGGAAGAAGAGGAGGTAGCACCAATGGAGGTGGCCGGAGACGACAGTGCCAGCGACAGCGACGGCAGAGAGATGTTCGATTAGATTAGCATGATAATAAAGTATTTGGATTGTAGTAAACTTGTGACTAAGAAAATATTATGTGTACCAAACTATTTTGAAATTTTCTATTATCTTATTGCATATTTAAGAATGGATGAGTATCTTATTTAAATGTTTTTATAGGAAACCAACATGGACTTTCAAAGCATTATAAATAAATTTCAGAAACAACTTCAGGAAAAGGAGTCAGAAATTAAAACACTGAAAGAAAAGAATGATAAACTTGAGAGAGATAACTATCAGTTGGACGGGAATAACGTGTGCATGATGGAGGATCTTCGTGAGGCCAGAGTGGAAGAGAAGAAACTACGCGAAGACGTTAGACGTTACGCGGCTTATCATCTAGAGTTAGAGCGTCAGCACGAGATCACCAAGCAAGAGTTGAAGAAAGCGCAAGATAGGATTTTTACGCTCGAAATTCGGGATAATAGTCTTCTCAAAACCCAACGCCGTCTTCAGGAGCGGATTGAAGAGCAAGAAATCGATGAAAAAGTAAGCCAATCAACAATACAAGAACTACAGGATCAAGTAAACAACTTCGATCACCACAACACACAATTGCAGAATTACATCGAGCATCTACAAAATGAGATGATCAACATAGAGGAACTCATGGAACAACTGGAAGAAAACCCGATGGAAGAAGAAATTAACGAGGCAGTAGGAGACGGAGAAGTAATAGACGAGTAGGGAGAGAGAGTTCTAGAATAGACTTCGATTGTATCTAGAAATATTCGATTAATCATTTGTTTTGAAAAAATATTTGGTTGTATGAAAAATTTTACAAATTATTCCTTTGATTAAATATTGTGGCAAACAAATTAATTAAATACATGTTTCTAGGATATGGCAGGCAGACTACCCCGAAACAACCGTAACCCTCGTGGCGTCAACCAAAATGAAAACCCACCACCACCTCCGAGAGTAAACCTCAGTCAAGAGGATATGATGGCAATAGCTACTATCGTAGCTGCAACGTTACAAGGATTCGTGAACCCATTGGCTAACACCATCCAACCACCACCTGAACCGCAACCACGTGGGATTAAGTACCATTACGAATCTCTCAGAAGGAATCGAGTTCCAACTTTCGATGGGAACCCAGACCCAGAAGTCAACCACAACTGGCTCAAGAACGTCGAAACACAACTACATTTACTGGAGATACCTAAAGAACTGAGAGTGGAGATTGTAACACCATTTTTGGAAGACCGAGCTAGGAAATGGTGGGAAACTGTGTCGCCATCTTTGGCAGAAGTGGAAGAGATCACATGGCAGATTTTTAAGAGATAATTTTTGAAACAATACTATCCCGCTGAATTTCGACTACAGAAATTGGGTGAATTCGAAAACTTCAAACAAGCTCCGGACATGTCAGTGATGGAATACACTTCACGGTTCAACGATCTGAGAACCTATGTCCCAACGATCATGTCAGATGAAACGTTAAAAATGCATCGATTCAAGAAGGGACTCAACAGTCGAATTTAATCGGCATTGGCAGTATTCAAGCCAAACAGCTTTGCGGATTTGATGGGCGCTGCAATGAGCGCAGAAACTGATATCAAGCGACGCGAGGAAGAAAACAAGAACAAAAAACCGACGAGCAATCAATCTACTCAGAATGGTCCCAAGTTTAAGAAACCAAATTATTCGGGTGGGTCATTCAAAGGAAATTCTGGCAGTGCTGGTAACACCGAAGGAAAGTGGTGTGATACATGTCGACAGAAACATGTTGGAGAATGTTATCGGAAGACAAGCCGCTTGTTTTAAGTGCGGAAAGGTGGGTCATAGAATTAAAGATTGTCCTGACAACAAGGACAAAGGGACGGGACCCAGCAAGCACGTGAAAATAAGACTAATGCTTGGGTTTATGCAATAACCCAAGAGGAAGCCGATAACAGCAACGAAGTGGTGGCAGGTACCATCTTACTCAATAAAATGCCTGCATATGCTTTGTTTGATTGTGGCGCCACACATTCATTTGTGTCTACAAGATTTGCTAAAGAGCTTAAAATTGAGCATGATATTTTTAGTGAACCATTAAGAGTAGCAACACCTGCCAGCAAAACAATTGAAACACACAAAGTGCATCAAAACTGTAAAATTTGTATCAGCAATCAAACTTTTGAAGTAGAATTAATTCAACTCAATATGGTTGAGTTTGACATCATCCTTGGAATGGACTGGTTAGCCAAAAACCATGCCATAGTAGATTGTCAAAAGAAAGATATTAGACTTCAAACTCCGACAAAAAGGGAAGTCGTGTATCATGGAAAATCCAAAGAAAGAAAATCTCTACTATCGGCTTCACAAGTCTGGAAAGCTATAAAGGGAGGAGAAGAAATTTACTTGGCAGTGATCAATGAAATCAAAGAAGAAGAAGTCCAAAGTTGGAGAATATTCCAATTGTTCAAGAATTTCTAGACGTTTTCCCCGAGGAACTACCGGGAGAGATACCAGATAGGGAAGTAGAATTTGAAATCAATTTGGTCCCTGGTGCTGCACCAATATCAAAGGCACCATACCGAATGGCTCCGGCTGAATTAAAGGAGATAAAGGAGCAACTGCAGGAATTACTAGACAAGAAGCAGATTCGCCCCAGTGCATCCCCATGGGGAGCCCCAGTGCTTTTTGTAAAGAAAAAGGACGGAAGCATGAGGCTATGTATTGACTACCGGGAGTTTAACAAGATCACCATAAAGAATAAGTACCCACTCCCGAGAATAGATGATCTTTTCGATCAGTTAAAGGGAGCCAAGGTATTCTCAAAACTAGATCTGAGATCTGGTTACCATCAGTTGAAGTTTAAAGTGGAAGACATCCCTAAAACTGCTTTTAGGACAAGATATGGACATTACGAATTCACGGTAATGCCTTTTGGTCTAACAAATGCTCCTGCAGCATTCATGGACCTGATGAATCGGGTATTCAATCCATATCTCGACAAGTTTGTGGTTGTCTTCATAGATGATATCCTTGTGTACTCACGAAGTGAAGAAGAACACAAAGAGCATCTGCGTCTCACTTTGCAGACACTTCGAGAAAAAGAACTATACGCCAAATTCAAGAAATGTGAATTTTGGTTAAAAAGTGTGGCGTTCTTAGGACATATAATTTCTGAATTAAGAGTGTCAGTAGACCCTAAGAAGGTAGAGGCAATCAAGGATTGGCCACAACCAAAGACAGTGACTGAAGTCAGGAGTTTTCTGGGTTTAGCAGGCTACTATAGAAAATTTGTGGAAGGATTTTCTTCGATAGCCATTCCACTCACCAAACTTACTCAGAAAAATTCGAAATTCATTTGGAATGAATAATGTGAAAGAAGCTTTGAAACCCTAAAGGCAAAACTCGCATCCACACCAGTACTAGTTCTTCCCGAGAATGGTAAGAATTTCACTGTATACAGTGACGCTTCAAAGGGAGGATTAGGGTGTGTGCTTATGCAAGAGGGTCAGGTAATTGCTTATGCCTCACGGAAACTAAAACCATATGAGCAGAATTACCCCACTCATGACTTGGAGTTAGCCGCAGTAGTATTTGCGCTTAAAATCTGGAGGCACTACCTTTATGGAGTAAAATGCGAAGTTTTTACTGATCACCAGAGCCTCAAGTACATTTTCACCCAAAAGGAATTAAACATGAGGCAAAGAAGGTGGATGGAACTTCTCAAGGACTATGATTTGTCAATCAATTACCATCCGAGTAAGGCAAATAAAGTGGCAGATGTGTTGAGCCGGAAGAACCCTAGGAACGTGAACTTATCTTCACTATCAGTACGACCAGGTCTCCGAGAGACCATCAAATTGAAACAGAGTCAAGACACCTCCATCCTTAAAATTAAAGAACAAATCCAAGAAGGAAAAGTTCCAGAATTTCAAATTGATGAAAATAAGATACTTTAGATGAAAGAACGATTGTATGTACCAAAGGTCGATGGAATTCGAGAAGAGATAATGGCCGAGGCACATAAATCGAGATTTTCGGTACATCCAGGGAGTACTTAAATGTACAGAGACTTAAAAACTAATTACTGGTGGAACAGAATGAAGAAAGACGTGGCTGTCTTTGTTTCCAAGTGCCTAACTTGTCAACAAGTCAAGGCAGTGCATCAGCGGCCTGGAGGACTTTTACAGCCATTGGAAATACCAACATGAAAGTGGGATAATGTAGCGTACCGTACTTTTTACTACTTAAAATTTGCGGAAAAATTAAAAATTTTCTTAAATATAAACATCCATACGGTCGTCAACTCATCGTTCATAAAAATACCTTTGAAATCATCCATCACCAATAAAAATTTTGCTAAAAGAAAAGCTTGCTCAAAACATCTCGTATCAAAACTTAAAATCAGAGTATTAATAATTTCATGCTTAAAATCTTAAAATAATGTGGGCGGTCCTCGGGTCTAGCCTTCTGCTCAGTCCAAGCCTGCTCCTTGGTCCCCACCCCTCGTCTCATCATGATCATCCTCACCTGCATCGATCAAGTCTAGTGAGTCTAAAGACTCAACACGTATAAACTGGAATAGCAAGTAATACATAACAAAATCGCATGCAACTTTAAAATAGAACATACATACTTGAAGCTAGGATTTGAAATGAACTTGAACTTGCATACATACATAGACGTGCCATAACGTGAAAGCTTTCATAAACATGCTTACATACTTGATCATACTCAAACATACATGACTTCATTTTGCGTAGAGGATGTTTCAAAGCAAGTGACCCATACATAATAAACGCCTGATCAGACAAACCACAGTACTGGGCTGACAGAGACGTATCCACTGCCACATACATGAGATCCCCGTTCATAATTTAACGGGCTGGTTGGTCCCCGTTCATAATTTAACGCTTTCCACCTCGATCTAACCCGTTCATAATTTAACGGGGTGGAGAGATCCTCGGCCACGTTCACCGACTTCCAAACCCTTTCATAAATTGGTCACAAGACATTTAGCATACCTCAAAACTTTAAAATATTTCCTTGCACGTCGAACATACTTACTTGGCGTTGAGGGATTCGTTGGAATTCGAACGGGGATGTCTGCTGCACATACTAATCATGAATTGACATACTTAACTTGCATAACTTAGATGTAGGTGGTCAGACTTACTTACGAGTTCATTCAATTCCTTAGGACGTTCTAAAATTCCCATGACTCGACCTTGTAAATCATTGTACTAACCCATGACATCAACTCCAAGCATACTATAAAACTTTCCCAAAATATGAAGGACACAGACCCCGTGCCCAGGTCCGGCTTTGGGTCCGTGTAGGTTCGCTAAACTGTTTCGTGCATAAAAGGGAAGGCACGGACCCCGTGCTAAGGTCCGGGTGGGGGTCCGTGTAGGTGCGCAAAAGTGAAACTCGGGAAGAAGTGAGGACACGGACCCCGTGTCAGGGTCCGTCAAAGGGTCCGTGTAGACTCGGTTGGTTGACACTTCAAAGGACGACAAAGGCAGGACCCCGTGCCAGGGTCCGTGTCCGGGTCCGTGTACCTGCGCGATTCTGAAACCCACGAAAAATTCTGAACACAATGCTTATCTTTCTAGACTCGATTGTACGGACCATGAACCGACTCCACGAGACACATCCTAGCATGCCATAACATCAACCGAATGCGTACAAACACCCAAAACAACGATGCTTATCCTACGACACCTGAAATACAAAAACGTGGCAATTGACACCTAATTGGTTCCTACGACTACTAGTGTATTCGAGTGCCTATCAACACCGAACGACATGACAAATAACAACCCAACCTCATACTGATCATACCTAGAGGCAGCAACGATCACCTGTCGATCCCCAACTAAGCCTGCAACAATAAAATCTCAAGAACACATCAATACATAATTTTTCTGAAAAACGCAGTTTGAGCAGTCCCACGAAAAACGCCATAACTCACTCAATTTTCATCCAAAAATTTCGAATCTTATATCAAATCGAAGGTATCAAAATGTTCTACAATTTTTGTGTTGAAAGTTTTCCAAAAATATTGACCGAAAAATCGCAGTATATCCAAAAGGCAGAAAAACGTGATTTTTGATCCCTAAAATTGTTTCAAAAGTGATCCCAACATAATTGCTCAAACTTCTACACATTATATACATGGTTTTACGCATAATTAACAACGCACGCATAATATGACATGATCCATACAGAAACGAAAGAATATACGTGCCTTTTGATGATAAATTTTACCGAAACGAGGTCACCGAAGCGGAGATAGAAGCGAGGTTGATCTGGGATGAACGTGGCTCGATTTCTTGAAATAAAAATCGATCCAAATTGGCTGGAAATTGACAAGGGAAGGGGCGGCTGCTGTCTACCTCAAGAACCCTAGTTCTATTCTTTTAAAATTATGAAAACTGAATGTGTGTGTGTGATGTGTGTTAGCGTGAGTTTTAGTGTGTGTAAACATGTGTGTGTGCGTGCATTTAGAAGGAAATTAAGGGGAAATAAATCTTGGTTTAAATAAAAACAATTAACTTCCTAGTTAAACATAAATCAAATATTAAACTTATTAAAATCCCCGAATAAAAGTAAGAATACACAAGCACTAAATCTTTAAAGGTTTAAAAAAAATTTCTAAAACTAAATAAATTATTTAAATTGCCCCATCCTAACTTTGAAATAAAACACCGCATTTGATTTTCCAAAATCGTCACTGGGTCTTTTCCTCAATTCCGTCTCGAATAAACGCCTGAAACATGCAGCTCGAAGAACATTTTAACGTGCATCACATAAACATAATTAATTTAAAAACAATGCATTTAAATAAATCCCGTACTACTAAGACTCGTTTTAAATTTAAATATATGCTTTAATAATTAAATAAATACATGTGTTATATGTGTACTGAATTTGGGCACTACAGTTCCTCCCCCACTTAAAAAAATTTCTTCCTCGAAATTAAATCTTACCGAATAACTCCGGGTAGCGACTCCTCATGTCCGCCTCGGTCTCCCAAGTGGCTTCCTCTACTGATTGATTCAACCACCGGACTTTGACAAACTTAGTCACCTTGTTCTGAAGTCTGCGTTCCTGTCTGTCTAGGATTTGGACGGGTCTTTCCTCATAAGACAGGTCTGGAGCCAACTGTAATGGCTCGTAGCTCAGAACATGCGAAGGATTAGCTAGATACTTCCTTAACATTGAGACGTGGAACACATTGTGTACCCCGGCCAGATTCGACGGAAGGGCAACACGATAAGCTAGTGTCCCAGCTCTGTCAAGAATTTCAAACGGTTCAATAAACCTCGGACTTAGCTTGCCTCTTTTCCCGAATCTCATAACACCCTTCATGGGCGCTATCTTGACAAAAACGTGGTCGCCTACGGCAAACTCGAGATCTCTTCTCCTCTTGTCAGCATAACTCTTCTGACGGCTCTGGGCGGTCTTCATCCTGTTACGAATCTTGGCCACTACATCTGCGGTCTGCTGAACAATCTCCGGGCCATGTTCTGCTCTCTCATCGACTTCGTCCCAATGAACCGGTGATCTGCACTTCCTTCCATACAATGCCTCATAGGGAGCCGTACCAATGGATGCTTGGAAACTGTTATTGTATGTAAACTCCACTAGAGGTAGCTTCGATTCCCAAGTCCCCTGGAAATCGATCATACAGGCTCGCAGTAAGTTTTCTAAGATCTGGATCACTTGCTCAGACTGGCCGTCTGTCTGCGGGTGAAAAGCTGTACTGAAAAGCAAATTCGTCCCCATGACTGCATGCAAGCTCTTCCAGAAGGACGATGTAAACCTCGGGTCACTGTCGGACACAATAGAAACTGGGACCCCATGCAATCGAATGATCTCCCTGATATACAGCTCCGCATACTGCGTCATGGAGAAAGTCGTCTTTACTGGCAAGAAGTGTGCTGACTTAGTGAGTCGATCCACTATAACCCAAATGGAATTCGATCCCCTGACTGACCTTGGCAAACAAACCACAAAGTCCATGGTAACATTCTCTCATTTCCACTCTGGGATGGGGAGTGGCTTAACCAATCCTGCTGGCCTCTGATGCTCTGACTTCACCTGCTGACAAGTGAGGCATTCAGACACAAATATGCGGATGTCTCTCTTCATCCCTGGCCACCAATACAAAATCTGCAGATCCTTGTACATCTTGGTACCTCCTGGGTGGATTGAATACGGAGATGCGTGTGCCTCTGTCAAAATATCCTCTCTGATCGAATCAACACTAGGCACCCACATTCTATCTCTGTACCTCACAATACCATCTGACACTGTGTTGAGAACACTGCCCTTAGCTTCATCCTTCAGTCTCCATTTATGTAATTTCTCATCTGAAGACTGATCTGCACGGATACGGTCTAGCAAGGATGATTGGATTGTCAGATTAGACAGCCTCGGAGCTCTGCCTTTGAGATAAATTTCCAAATCAAATCTCTAAATCTCGGACTGAAGAGGTTTCTGTAGTGACAACTGTGCTACAACTGCCAGTTTCCTGCTCAAGGCGTCTGCGACAACGTTAGCATTTCCCGGATGGTAGCTAATCTCGCGGTCGTAGTCTTTCACCAAATCTAACCACCGTCTATGTCTCATGTTCAGCTCCTTCTGTGTGAAGAAATACTTGAGACTCTTGTGATCGGTAAATATCTGACATTTCTCGCCGTACAAGTAATGTCTCCAAATTTTCAACGCAAAGACAACGGCGGCTAATTCTAAGTCATGCGTCGGGTAATTCTTCTCATGCACCTTAAGCTGCCTGGAAGCATAAGCTATAACCCGATCCTACTGCATCAACACTGCGCCTAACCCAAGCTTAGATGCATCGGTGTATAGCACAAAATCACCTTGCCCTGTTGGCATGGCTAACACTGCGCTGAAATAAGAGCTTGCTTCAATGCATCAAAGCTCTTCTGACATTCATCACTCCACACAAACTTAGCATTCTTTTTGGTCAGTGAAGTGAGTGGCACTGCTATCGACGAGAATCCCTGGATGAACTTACGGTAGTAACCGGCTAAACCCAGAAAACTGCGGATTTCTGATGCATTCTTCGGTTCAACCCAATCCTTAACTCCCGCTACCTTGGTTGGATCTACCTCGATTCCTCTGCCAGATATTATGTGACCAAAAAAGGCTACTTTCTCCAAACAAAACTCGCACTTACTGAACTTCGCAAACAATTTGCGTCTCTGCAAGGTCTGCAAAACTGTCTTCAAGTGCTGGCTATGCTCGTCATGGCTCTTCGAGTAAATGAGAATGTTTTCAATAAACACTATGACGAACCGATCAAGGTAGGGCTGAAATACTCGATTTATGAGGTCCATGAAAATTGCTGGAGCGTTTGTCAGTCCAAACGGCATCACCAAGAACTCGTAATGCCCATATCTGGTTCTGAAGGATGTCTTGTGAACATCTGCATCCTTCACCTTCAGCTGGTGATACCCTGATCGAAGATCTATCTTAGAGAACACTGTAGCTCCCTGCAACTGGTCGAACAAGTCTTCGATCCTAGGAAGTGGATATTTGTTCTTGATCGTTACCTTGTTAAATTCTCGGTAATCGATGCACAGCCTCATGCTCCCATCCTTCTTCTTTACAAAAAGCACTGGTGCGCCCCAAGGCGAGCAACTAGGGCGGATAAATTCCTTGTCGAGGAGCTCCTGAATCTGCTGCTTGAGTTCTAACATTTCAGCTGGAGCTAATCGGTACGGTGCCTTAGAGATTGGCACAGTACCTGGCATAAGATCGATTGCAAACTCCACCTCTCTCTCTGGTGGAAGACCTGTGACGTCATCAGGAAAGACGTCTGGGAAGTCTCTGACTACTGGCACCTCTGATAAAGACAGAGTGGGTACGTCGGGTGCAGAAATAACGTTGGCCAAGAAGGCCTGACACCCCTTAGAAATAAGTCTCCTAGCCTGCATGCAGGAAATCATGCAAGGAAAACTTCTCCATCTGGCTGGTTCAAACAGAAACTGTTCCATGCCCAAGGGTCTTACTAACACTGATCTCTTCTGGAATTCAATAAGGACTCTGTTCTTTGTCAGCCAGTCCATGCCCAAAATAATATCGAACTCCGGCATTGGTAAGACGATCAAGTCGGCATACACTAGGTGGCCGTGTAATTCTAGATCAATGTCTCTGACCAGACTAGTAGCTAATAATTCTTCCCCGGATGGGACTGTCACGGAATAATTCACGTAGAGTCCAATGGTCTTGATATCTAAGTGACTAGCAAACGTTTCCGAGATAAATAAATGGGTAGCTCCTGAATCTATCAAGGCTTGGGTAGATATTCTCTTGATGAAAATATTTCCGGTCAGTAGAGTCGTGTCTGGGTTCGCCTCTTGTGCATGCATGGCGAACACTCTGCCCTAGGTTGGCTGCTTCCACTATGGGCACTCTTTCAGCATGTGGTCAGTAGCCCCACATTTAAAACACTTCCCGGATCCCCATAGGCACTGTCCGGGGTGCTGTCGATTGCATTTAGGGCACACTGGGAAGTTACCAGGCTTCTGAGGCGCCCCTTGCGGCTGAATAGGACCCTTGCCTTTTGGTGGTCCCTGATAAGGCTTCTTCCCTGGTAGCCCCTGATACGGTTTCTTAAATTGGGGCTTCTGATGCTGCTGCTGCTGGTGTTGCGGTGGTGCCTGATAGGGCCTCTTGCCCTGTCTGTCCGCCTCTATATTCCTCAGATCCTGTTTTGCCGCCAATGCTCTAGATACGGCGACGGCATAGCTAGTAGGGCCAGCTACTCTCACATCACGGCGCAGGATCGGCCGCAGTCTACCCATGAAATGCCTTCAGCTTACTCTGGGCATCATTAGCTATCAGGGGCACAAAGTGACACCCCCTTTCGAACTTCCTGACAAAGTCCGCCACGCTACTGTCTCCCTGTCGCAGCGTCATAAACTCCATTGTCAATCTGGCTCGTACTTGCCTCAGTGAAGTACTTGGAGTAGAAGACCTCTTTGAATCCATTCCAAGGCAGCACCTGTAAGTCGACTGCCACTGACGCACTCTCTCACCATAATCTGGCGTCTCCTGTCAGAAGGAACGTGGCACATCTGACCCTATCAGCATCAGCCAATTCCATGAAGTCTAAGATTACCTCGATGGACTTAATCCATCCTTCAGCTACCATCGGGTCAGTGGTACCCGAAAACTCCTTTGGCTCATCCTCCTAAACCTCTCATACACCGCTTCCGGTTGGGGCCTCGCCCCTGCACCCGCCGCTGTAGCCTGGTTCCCTGCGAACTGCGCGAATAACTGTGTCATGCCTGCAAGCATCTCTGCCTGCATGTCTGGTGGTGGAGGTGGAGGATTGGCCCTCTCCTCATTTTGGGCCTCTCTGTCCTCTTCCCTTGCTTCCCGATTAATCAAACGTCTAAGAGGCATACTGTTCCAATAAATTTCCCAACACGTAAACCCAACTTGGATGAACATGATATCAATGACATAAGATGCACGTACTACAATTTTAAAATATGCACATGCTGAAATCAGAACTTAATGCTCACTACATAACATATATTTGAAACTTAAAACTTACAGACTTGAGGTGTGACTTCGTGAGCTTCTTGCGACTGGCAGTAGGCATAACCCTTTACAAGAACACCGCTCTGATACCAACTGTAGCGTACCGTACTTTTTACTACTTAAAATTTGCGGAAAAATTAAAAATTTTCTTAAATATAAACATCCATACGGTCGTCAACTCATCGTTCATAAAAATACCTTTGAAATCATCCATCACCAATAAAAATTTTGCGAAAAGAAAAACTTGCTCAAAACATCTCGTATCAAAACTTAAAATCAGAGTATTAATATTTTCATGCTTAAAATCTTAAAATAATGTGGGCGGTCCTCGGGTCTAGCTTCTGCTCAGTCCAAGCCTGCTCCTTGGTCCCCACCCCTCATCTCATCATGATCATCCTCACCTGCATCGATCAAGTCTAGTGAGTCTAAAGACTCAACACGTATAAACTGGAATAGCAAGTAATACATAACAAAATCGCATGCAATTTTAAAATAGAACATACATACTTGAAGCTAGGATTTGAAATGAACTTGAACTTGCATACATACATAGACGTGCCATAACGTGAAAGCTTTCATAAACATGCGTACATACTTGATCATACTCAAACATACATGACTTCATTTTGCGTAGAGGATGTTTCAAAGCAAGTGACCCATACATAATAAACGCCTGATCAGACAAGCCACAGTACTGGGCTGACAGGGACGTATCCACTGCCACATACATGAGATCCCCGTTCATAATTTAACGGGCTGGTTGGTCCCCGTTCATAATTTAACGCTTTCCAACCTCGATCTAACCCGTTCATAATTTAACGGGGTGGAGAGGTCCTCGGCCACGTTCACCGACTTCCAAACCCATTCATAAATTGGTCACAAGACATTTAGCATACCTCAAAACGTTAAAATATTTCCTTGCACATCGAACATACTTACTTGGCGTTGAGGGATTCGTTGGACTTCGATCGGGGGCGTCTGCTGCACATACTAATCATGAATTGACATACTTAACTTGCATAACTTAGATGTAGGTGGTCAGACTTACTTACGAGTTCATTCAATTCCTTAGGACGTTCTAAAATTCCCATGACTCGACCTTGTAAATCATTGTACTAACCCATGACATCAACTCCAAGCATACTATAAAACTTTCCCAAAATATGAAGGACACGGACCCCGTTCTCAGGTCCGGCTCCGGGTCCGTGTAGGTTTGCTAAACTGTGTCAAGCAGAAAAGGGAAGGCACGGACCCCGTGCTAAGGTCCGGGTGGGGGTCCGTGTAGGTGCGCAAAAGTGAAACTCAGGAAGAAGTGAGGACACGGACCCCGTGTCAGGGTCCGTCAAAGGGTCCGTGTAGACTCGGTTGGTTGACACTTCAAAGGACGACAAAGGCAGGACCCCGTGCCAGGGTCCGTGTACCTGCGCGATTCTGAAACCCACGAAAAATTCTGAACACACAATGCTTATCTTTCTAGACTCGATTGTACGGACCATGAACCGACACCCCGAGACACATCCTAGCATGCCATAACATCAACCGAATGCGTACAAACACCCAAAACAACGATGCTCATCCAACGACACCTGAAATACAAAAACGTGGCAATTGACACCAAATTGGTTCCTACGACTTCTAGTGTATTCGAGTGCCTATCAACACCGAACGACATGACAAATAACAACCCAACCTCATACTGATCATACCTAGACGCAGCAACGATCACCCGTCGATCCCCAACGATGCCTGCAACAATAAAATCTCAAGAACACATCAATACATAATTTTTCTGAAAAACGCTGTTTGAGCAGTCCCACGAAAAACGCCATAACTCACTCAATTTTCATCCAAAAATTTTGAATCTTATATCAAATCGAAGGTATCGAAAAGTTCTACAATTTTTGTGTTGAATGTTTTCCAAAAATCTTGACTGAAAAATCGCAGTATATCTAAAAGGCAGAAAAACATGATTTTTGATCCCTAAAATTGTTTCAAAAGTGATCCCAACGTAATTGCTCAAACTTCTACACATCATATACATGGTTTTACGCAAAATTAACAACGTACGTATAATATGACATGATCGATACAGAAACGAAAGAATATACGTGCCTTTTGATGATAAATTTTACCGAAACGACGTCACCGAAGCGGAGATAGAAGCGAGGTTGATCCGGGACGAACGTGGATCGATTTCTTGAAATAAAAATCAATCAAAATTGGTTGGAAATTGACAAGGGAAGGGGCAGGCTGCTGTCTACCTCAAGAACCCTAGTTCTATTCTTTTAAAATTATGAAAACTGAATGTGTGTGTGTGATGTGTGTTAGCGTGAGTTTTAGTGTGTGTAAACATGTGTGTGTGCATGCGTTTAGAAGGAAATTAAGGGGAAATAAATATTGGTTTAAATAAAAATAATTAACTTGCTAGTTAAACATAAATCAAATATTAAACTTATTAAAATCCCCCAATAAAAGTAAGAATACACAAGCACTAAATCTTTAAAGGTTTAAAAAAAAAAATTCTAAAACTAAATAAATTATTTAAATTGCCCCATCCTAACTTTGAAATAAAAACACCGCATTTTATTTGCCAAAATCGTCACCGGGTCTTTTCCTCAATTCCGTCTCGAATAAACGCCTGAAACATGCAACTCGAAGAACATTTTAACGTGCATCACATAAACATAATTAATTTAAAAACAATGCATTTAAATAAATCCCGTACTACTAAGACTCGTTTTAAATTTAAATATAGGCTTTAATAATTAAATAAATGCATAGGTTATACGTGTACTGAATTTGGGCACTACAGAAAATATCTCCATGGACTTTGTAGTCGGGCTACCAAAATCAAGACAAGGTCATGATGGAATCTGGGTAATCGTTGACAGATTGACTAAGTCTACACATCTTGTAACGCTCCAGATTCGACGACTGTCCTCACTGTATCAAGACGAGTCTTTCCAGCGTGCTTATGTCCTCACTCACACGCACCCTGGGAAAGTTCCCAGGAGGTCGGTCACCCATCCCGAAATTGCCCCAAGTCAAGCACGCTTAACTTTGGAGTTCTTATGTGATGAGCTACCGAAAAGAAGATGCACCTTCGTGATATGAGTAGTACAAATCAAATCTTTTAAACCCTCTTCAACTGTACAGTCCATTACATTGAACAGTCTCGGAATCCCTCTCATTCCCGTGTGGGTCGGTTCATTCATGTTCCCTCCACCTAGAAGCATGCCAGGAGCCGCTCATTGTCCGTGCAACTGATGGCACCGGCGATCACCCCCCGCCCTCTTCGGCCCCGGGCCTCACATGCCCACCAGCTTCCGCTTGGTTCATCCTCGAACCACACCGTACTAAGAGAGGTCGGCTCTGATACCACTTGTCACGCCCCAGATTCGACGACTGTCCTCACTGTATCAAGACGAGTCTTTCCAGCGTGCTTATGTCCTCACTCACACGCACCCTGGGAAAGTTCCCCCAGGAGGTCACCCATCCCAAAATTGCCCCAAGTCAAGCACGCTTAATTTTGGAGTTCTTATGTGATGAGCTACCGAAAAGAAGATGCACCTTCGTGATATGAGTAGTACAAATCAAATCATTTAAACCCTCTTCAACTGTACAGTCCATTACATTGAACAATCTCGGAATCCCTCTCATTCCCGTGTGGGTCGGTTCATTCATGTTCCCTCCACCTAGAAGCCTGCCAGGAGCCGCTCATTGTCCATGCAACTGATGGCACCGGCGATCACCCCCCGCCCTTTTCGGCCCCGGGCCTCACACATTTCTTACCGGTGCAGATTACTTACAACCTGGATAAGCTCGCTACCTTGTATATGGACAACATAGTGAGGCTACACGGAGTCCCGACAAGTATACTGTCTGACAGAGATCCAAGATTTGTATCAAGATTTTGGAAAAGTTTCCAAAAGGCTATGGGAACCAATGTTACTCTCAGCACGGCCTATCATCATTAGACTGATGGCCAAACCGATAGGACAATTCATACCCTCGAGGATATGTTGAGGGCATGTGCGCTGGATTTTGCTGGAAATTGGAGTGAACACTTACCTCTGATCGAGTTCGCCTATAACAACAGCTATCACAGTAGCATCGAGATGGCTCCGTATGAAGCTTTGTATGGAAGAAAGTGTAGGTCACCTCTATATTGGGACGAGGTCGGAGAAAAAGCTGTTACCGGACCAGAGCTTGTTCAATTAACCGTTGACAAAGTAGCCATGATCAAGGAAAGACTCAAGGCAGCTCAGGATAGACAAAAGAGCTGGACCGATTTGAAGAGGAGACCGCTGGAATTAGAAATCGGTGAAAAGGCTCATGTCAAGGTCTCGCCAATGAAAGGAGCAGTACGGTTCAGTAAATCCAGAAAGTTGAACCCGAGATATGTGGGACCGTTTGAAATACTGGAAAAGGTAGGAACCTTAGCCTACCGTCTAGCTTTACCTCCTGATATGTCCAGGATACATAATGTCTTCCACATCTCACAGCTGAGGAAGTATGTCCCAGACCTGAGTCATGTACTCAAGGTTACACCACTGATGATTGAAGGAAAACTCAACGAAGAACTTAAATACGAAGAACTCCCTATCCAAATAGTGGACACGAAAGAACAAGTGTTGAGACACCGGACAATACCTTATGTTAAAGTACAATGGTCAAATCATACCGAAAGGGAGGCAACATGGGAACTCGAGGAGAAAATGTGATCACAATACCCTCATCTATTCGAAAGAACAAGTTAATGCAAGTTTCGAGGACGAAACTTTTAATAAGGAGGGAGGGATGTGAGAACCCGAGATTTTACGATCCGAAGCAAATCAAGTAAGTAATAAAAACTTGAAATTTTACTCAAACTAAGCTCAAAAATGTTTGTTCCAACTAAATAACTTGACTATTAACTTAGATTTTCATTAAATTTAACTCGAGGAAGCAACTTCAAAGCTCGGAAATGAGCTCAGCAGAAGGCCAAGCCACAAGTAACCGCATCCATCGAAGTGTTGTCACGGGAGGAGTAAAACCCCAGCTCAAAGACACGATCTGTCAGCTCAAAGCAGCTCAACCAAGTTTGTCCTAACAGGACCAAAAAGGGAGCTATAAGTTGAGCCAAGAGTTGGGACAAATTAAATGTACAAGAAATGACCTTCGCGTTAAACCATGAAGGAGCTGCGGGAGAAGCTAAGAGCTAGGACATATTGATGATGCAGGAAATGGACCTTTAGAAAATCAAGGTGACATTTAAGGATGCATGAATTTTTTAACCCACCATTATAACTAATCTAGAACTTGAAGAATGCATGGGATTTTGGGGTATTCATGCATGAAATTTTGGACCAACATTATGATCACATTCAAACCTTTCTTGATGACCAAGAATTTGGCCAGGGGGGGGGGGGGGTGGCTAGGTGGAAGGTTGTTTTTCTTGCCTATAAATACCACTCATGTGGTGAGAAAAATGCATCCCAAAAACAAACAAGAATTTCGGTTCTCCTTTTTCCCCTCACTCTCCAAATTTTTCCCCTCACTCTCCAAAATTTCGGCCCTCACTTCTTCTCAAAAACCCTCCAAAAACTCGGCCAAGTCAAGCAAGGGAAAAGAAGGAAAGTTCGTGCTGTCCAGTACAATAACCCCGTACCGAAGTGTTCCCCGATCAAAGACAGTATTTGTGAAGTTGCGCCGAAGTGCTGCCGAAATTTCAAGAAAGAGCTTTGTATAAAAATTCAAGTAAGGGGGCTTTTGTTACATATTTTGTTGTATTTTAAACTTTGATATCAAAATTTCGAAAATGTCAGTCTACCTTTTAAAATTTCGATCGATTATATGCTTCATTCGCTCTTCGAATATCTTTGATTCCGCTGTGTCTGTCTAAAAATATGAAATGTTGAACTCTGAGAAATCTGATAAGTCTGTCTGTGGTTTCTGAATTCGGTGTACACTGTTACGACTCAATTTGATATGGGACGAGAATTGTAATATTGTCTGGCCCCCATTGGTGTGTATAAAACCATGTTCTGTTATGGCCCCCATTGGTGGGTATAAAACCATGTTCTGGCCTCACCCCTTAGAGGACTAACATATTGGGGACAATTTGACCATGGAAATGAGATGAGTAACAGTGTTCTGTCTGTTCTGATATGTTCTGTTCTGAATTGAATTAATCTGTTTCTGAATTGTTCTGAATCATCTGATGAATTCTGTCATTTATTCGATTTGTTCCTGTCCTGATAAGCTAAGAATATTAAGTTTTGAAAGTCTGTTAAAAGAACGTTTTAAGAAAACTAAGTTCTATATGTATCTTTGGAATCGATCGACCCTCACTTGCTGAGTGTTTCCCAAAACACTCACACCTTACAAATTTCAGATAAAAATGAGGAGCAACTGAATGAGGAAGAGCAAGATGTTTTCTGGGGTTGGTGAACCGGAGATCAAGATTAGAACTCAAGATTTTGCTTTCCTTTCGTTTCCGCTCTTTGAAACTCTGATGTATTTCTAATTCTATTGTCAATGTAAAGACAATGTTTAATTTATGAAAAAGACTGGTTTTTGGCATTTTGATACGAGGCTTAATTGTTTTCAAGTAATTGTTAAACAATGCCGGATGTCACCGACGCTTCGGACTCGGGGCGTGACATGCCGCCTTTGTGTTTAGGAGCAATTGGGCCTACTAATCTTAGGTAATTTAGGCTCAATAACAACTATTTAATTGTAAAATAAAAGATTAATCAATTTAATTTTAAAAAATAATATTTTCGGTCAATTAAAAGTCCCTCATTTGTCCAAAACTGGCTTCCCAGATAAAATGAGCTCATCTTGTAAAATAATTTGGACTTTACCATTTTTAGAAAATTTTAAAAATGTTTAATCATAATAACAAGCCTTAAAAATATTTATTTAAAACATTTTATCTTACTCATCATCGGTCTCCTTTTCTCAGCCTATTATCGAATATTCGGATTACATCTTCAATTATCATGAAATCGTGCAATCTAATCATTTAATCATACAATTAGACCTTCGATCATATAATATACATCAAGTAAGCATTTAAAATCAATTAAATAAAATAATTAAGCAATTTAAATCATTTGCATGCATGTTGTTTATGTGGACTGATTTTTGGGAGGTACAATAGGTGATCTACACTTCCTTCCACAGAGTGCCTCGCAAGGAGCCATTCCTATAGATGATTGGTAACTATTGTTATAGGTGAACTCTACTAGAGGTAACTTTGGTTCTCAACTTCATTGGAAATCAATCACACAAGCTCGGAATATATCCTCCAAAATTTGAATCACCCTTTCAGACTGACCATCGGTTTGAGGATGAAATGTTGTACTAAATAACAACTTTTTCCCAATCTATGGATGTAGACTCTTCCAGAAATATGATGTGAACCTCGGATCTCAGTCAGAAACGATAGACACTTGAATCCCATGCAGTCGGACTATATCTCGAATATACAGCTCTGCATACTGTGTCATGGTGAATGTCGTCTTTATAGGTAGAAAGTGCGCTGATTTCGTAAGACGATAAACTGTCACCCAAATGGCATTGAAACCTCTAATAGTCCTTTGCAATACCACAACAAAACCCATAGTAAAATTTTCCAATTTCCACTCGTGAATAGGAAGTGGCTTAAGCTTTCTGGCTGGCCACTTAGGCTCAGCCTTAACTTGCTGCCATGTCAAACACTCGGATACAAAACGTAAGATGTCTCGTTTCATGCTTGGCCTCCAATACAACAACTGTAGATCCTTGTATATCTTCATACTTCCAGGATGAATAGAGTATGGGGTATTGTGAGCTTCCTTCATAATAACGTCTCGCAGTGAATCGCCACTAGGAACCCATAGTCAATCTCGATATCGAACTATGCCATCCTCCACAGAATACAACTTTCGATCCTTAGCTTCATCTCTCAGTCTCCATTTTTGTAATTACTTATCAGAAGAGTGAGCTTCTTGAATTCTATCACTCAAAGTCGGCTGAACTGTTACAGTAGCATGATTGGGGCCTCGCCCCTAGCATAAACTGCGAGCTCGAATTGCTGAATCTAGAATTGCAGTGGTCTTTGAAGTGATAATTGAGTAAAGACTGTTGTCTTTCGACTCAATGCGTCCGCTACCTACATTAGCTTTTCACGAATGATAGATAATATCGCATTTGTTGCCCTTTACCAAATCTAACCATCTTTGTTGCCTCATATTCGACTCTTTTTGGGTGAAGAAGTACTTCAAGCTTTTATGATCGGTGAAAATCTTTCACTTCTACCCATTTAAGTAATGTCTCCAAATCTTCAGTGCAAATACTACTGCTGCAAGCTCTAGGCCATGAGTCGGGTAATTTTTCTCATGAACCTTCAACTATCTAGACGCATAAGCTATAACTCGTTCATTTGCATCAAAACTGCGCCTAAACCAAGTTTGGAATCATCTATGTAGAGAACATACTCTCCTTGCCCTGATGACATCGACAGAACTGGTGCTGAGGTCAAGTTTTGCTTCAGCTTCTCAAAACCCTCTTGGCCTTCGGTTCCCCAAACAAATTTTGCATTCTTCTTCATCAAAACGGTCAAGGGTACCGCAATAGATGTGAATCCTTGAATTAACTTCCGTTAGTAGCCAGCTAGACCCAATATACTACGGATCTCGGTTACACTCTTTGGTACTGGACACTCTCTAACTGCCTCGACTTTGCTTGGATCAACTTCAACTCCATCTCTAGAAATATTGTGGCCTAAGAACGCCACTCTCTCGAGCCAAAACCCTCGCTGAACTTAGAAAATAACTTTCTATGTTGCAACAGTTGTAGCATCGTTCTCAAGTGCTGACTATGCTCCTCTCGGTTCTTTGAGTAAATTAGAATGTCATCAACGAAGACTATGACGAATTCATATAGATAAAGCTGAAATACGCGATTCATGAAATCCATGAACATCGCTGGCGCATTGGTCAACCCAAATGGCATGACCATAAACTCGTAGTTCCCATATCGAGTCCCAAAATCCGTCTTATGAACGTCGGACTCCTTTAACTTCAGTTGATGGTATCCTTAACGAAGATCTATCTTCAAGAAAATCGATGTTCCTTAAAATTGATCAAATAAGTCTTCTATTCTAGGCAAGAGATACTTATTCTTGATGGTGACTCTATTCAGCTCTTGATAATAAATGCAGAGTCGCGTACTTCCATCCTTTTTCTTCATAAATAATACCGATGCGCCCCTTGGAGAACAAATAGGGCGAATAAAACCATTGTCCAACAATTCTTGAATTTGATCATTTAGCTCTTTAATTTCGGCGAGTGATAGACGATAGGGTGTCTTAGAAATTGGCACATTGCACGACATCAACTCGATAGCAAATTCCACTTCTCGGTCCGGTTAAATGCCAGAAACGTCCTCAGAAAAGATATTAGGAAAGTCTCTGACGACCTAAACATCATCTAGCTTCTGACTGACAGGGACATGTGCTATAGTAACACATGCTAGAAAATCTTGGCAGCCTCGCTTAATAAGTTTCCTTGCACTGATGCAAGAGATTATGTGCGGCATTTGCTTGTTTCTCGCTGCCTCAAAGATAAAGGATTTCTCGCTGGGATGTCGAATAGACACTGACCTCTGCCGAAAATCTATCAAAACTCCATTCAATGATAGCCAATCCATGCCAAGTATGATGTCGAATTTAGGCATTGGGAGTATGACAAGATCTGCCTGAACCGCATCTTTTTGCAAACGAAGCTCCAGAGTCTTCACAATGCTCGAAGTGACCATTTGATCACCGGAAGGAATAGAAACTTTGTAGGCCAATCCCTATCATCGGGTATAATATTTAATCGCTTGACGAATGTCTCAGATATGAATGATTGTGTAGCTCCCGAATCCAGCAATGCGTAGGTAGCTACACCTAGAATGAATATCCTTTCTGTGACGAATATTCCGTCAAATCTATTCGTGTTGAAATTTAAGGAATTTCTATCACTATTTTCCAAAAAATTTCGATAATTACATGCTTGAACCATATGTTTTCCCAAAAAAATTGCATTTTAGCCCCTTCAATTTTGAAAATTGCATTTTAACTCCTTAAGTTTTCGTAAATGCCATTTCCAGCCCTCAAGAATTTTGAATTCTACAATTTGGGCCCTAAAATTTTGTAAATTTTTGATTTACCCTTAGGATTTCGGAAAATTATGAAACAGCCCCTAATTACCTAAGATTTACAAAAACAGCCCCTAGACTTTAAAAATTTACAATTTAGTCCCTGGGTTTTAGAAAATTCCATATTCATACTAGAATTTTGGATTTATCTCAATTTCAGTCCTTGGACTCCTCAAAAATTTGGATTAGCCCCTAGAATTTTGGCTAGTACAATTAAGCCCCTCTAAGTTTCGAATTTTTTGCAATTTGGTCCCTCTAATTTTCAAAAATACAATGCATGCCCTTATTCTCATTTTTTTTCCAAATTTCAAGCCTTAAAATTCTTATTTGTATTTAGTTTATTTCTTTGCATTAGTAAGACTTATATTTTATGCTCAATTTTCATCATTTTCAATGTCATCCCTTAAATTCAATTATAGAAGATCATGCGACCTAATTTCTTCTAGTTTTTTCAGTATGTCAATCAATTCTCATAACCATTTAAACATTTCATGCAATAAAAGCAATATAAAAATGTTAAATAACTAGGTTATTAATGATTAGAGTCGTATATGGCTCCTCTTTAGCTTCTTCAGCATGCATCACATGAGCTCTGCCCACAGCTGGTCTTCTCTTCTTTGAGCAATCAGCAGCTTTATGTTCTTCTTCCTTGCATATGAAGCACCTATATGATCCCCACATGCACTTGCAGCATAATTTTCTTATTTTTCTGTCCTCCCTCTGATAGGAACAAGAAATATGGGTGTGCATCTTTGGTCCAATCTCAAGGGTGCATCAATAAGGATAGAAAGAGCTAGATATGCTGGTACAAGTATCGCATTACAATTATTATTGGCAAGCTCAGTTCAATGAATTGGCCTAGCAGAGATGTGCCTAACTCACCCTCGTCCCGGTGGGCAGTGTTCGTGTCAAAGGATGTGCTCAAGTTCAAGTCACCTAGTGTATCTCAAATTCCCCACAAACAATTTCCAAGTTCAATATGTCGTGCATTTTTCTGTTGCCAACATTCGTGCCGAAAATTTCATTGTACAATTAAGATTTTCATGCATCAACCACTCGTGTGTTCTAAACTAGCGCCGTGACAAAAATGGACATGTGTATTTATGACCCATTCAACATCATCATTGACTACCACATACCAATCTAGCACCAACTATAAACAACTTCTCAAATGACAACAAAAATAACACGAGACAAATGAAACACAAAAGACGAACTAAACAAATAACCTAAACACAAGATAACCAAACTAAACACCCACCGCCCAAATAGAAACGCGAAATGTCCCCACTGCACAAAAACAACTAAACAAGTAGACAAACGAACATAGTAACTAAAAATGGATGCTAAACAGAATGCAGTCGAATTGAATTAGATAAAACGAATGCAAAGAAAAGGGAAATATGAAGACTCCCCTGATCACTGCTCATCCTCATCGTCCTCGGGTGATGCAACTTCGGGCTCCTGATCGTCTGGCTGAGGGTAGGCATAGCGGAATGGGAACGGAGGTGGGTATGCCGACGGTGGTGGATAAGCTGAGGTGTCATGACCCATGTGCGATGCCATACCGCGCACCAGAGACTCCATCGATGTCATGCAACTGCTGTTGACGGTGTTGTACTATTTTTGATGAACCGCAAAAGAACACAACTGGTCAACTTTATCAATAATTTCCCACGTCGGGGTTGTGGGTTGTGAGTGGTCAACTTTATCAATAATTTCATCGATTGCAACCATTTCTCAACCACATTGACGACTACCTCGGCTCGCGCACACAACTCTGTAATGATAGTAGGGAAGAATAGGGCAATGTTGGTGTAGAGCCCAAAAATCAGTACACATAAAACTCATGCATTTATTTAATTGTTAAATTATTTAATCAAATTTAAAATAATTTTTAGTGATGCATAATTTGTATAATTGCATTATTTCAAATTATTTATGTTTTTGTGATGCATGTTAAATATTTTCTTGAGTTTCATGTTTCAGGCGATTATTCGATGCGGGATCGAGGAAAAGAGACCGACGACGATTTTGGCGATTTTTAAAATGTGGTATTTTATTTTAAGTCAAGGAAGTGGCATTTTAAATGATTTATTTACTTTTAAGCATTTTAAAAGCTTAATTTAATTATTAGGTAATTGTATGATTTTTAAACTTTTAAAGGTGTAGCACTTGTGTATTTTATTTTAATTAGGGGATTTGTAGAAGTTAGTGTTGATTAACTTTTATTTAACATTTTTAAATTTTTAATTAAGCACTCTACCCCTAATTAACCCAAAAACACACGCACACATACACTTTTACACACACTAATACACGCCTACACACACCATCAGCACACACATTTCATTCCATCTCATTTCAAATTTTTGGAGAGCAAAATAAAACCTAGGGTTCATAGGAAACTCATCAGCCGCCCCTCCCTTCAAAGATTTCAACAATTCTCGCCACTTTTCTTCAAGAAAATCGTGCCAAGTATGTCCCAGATCGTCTCTCGTATCACACCCGCCTCGGTATCGTCGTTTCGATATTTCAAATCATCAAAAAGCATGTATATTCTTTCCTTTGCATCGATCTTTTCAGAGTAATAATTTTGATGTTTATTGTATGAAAACCATGTTTGAGAAAATATGATTGGATCACTTTTGGAACTGTTTTTGGATCTCAAAACTCGAATTTGCTGTCTTTTTAATTACTGTGACTTTTCGATCGATTTTCTAGAAAAACTTTCAACATATAAAACGTAGAGCTTTTTGATACTTTCGATTTGATATAAAATTCAAAATATTTGGATAAGAAATGAGTGAGTTATGATCGTTATCGTGGGACTGCTCAAACTGCGTTTTCTGAAAAATACGTTCTTGACGTGTTCTTGAAGTTTTATGGTTGCAGGCTTTGTTGGGGATCGATGGGTGATCGCTGCTGCATTTAGGTATATCTAGAATGATGATGGTATGATTGTTGGCGTTTCGTTTCGTGTCGTTAGGCACCGGGTTGAATTAGAAGTCGTATGGAGGGTTTTGGCCTCAAGTGTCGTGTTCACGGATTTGTTGCGTGCTTGTGAAGCGTAGTTGTTTTGGGGCATTTGTATAGGCTTGAGTCAATGCTATATTATCCTAGGATGGGTCTCGAGGTGTTGTCTCAAGGTTGGAATGATCGAGTTAGTGAAACTAAGTCACATGCACAGGATTTCTCGTTGGTGTGCTTCTCCCGCAGGTACACGGACCCGGGGCCGGACCCTTACACGGGGCCCGTGCCCTTGTTTCCTTCAAAGTGTCAACACACAGAGCCTACACGGACCCTTAGACGGACCTTGACACGAGGTCCGTGTCCTTACTTCTTTTCGGGCATAGCTTTACAGAGCCTACACGGACCCGTAGCCATACCTGGGCACGGGGTCTGTGTACTTCCTTTTTGGGGAAAAATTATGTTGATTGTTTTGGGGTTTTGGTGTCCTGGTTTAGTACGATGATTAAACGAGGTCAAATCCCGAGAGATTTAGAATGTTTTGTCATTTTTGGATGTGAGCATGACTAATACGTCTAAGTTATGAAAGATAAGTGTTTGAACTCATGTAGTACGTGCAGCAGTGGCCCCAAATGAGATCCAACGAATCCCTCAACGCCAAGTAAGTTTGTTCGACATTCAAAAGAAACTATTTTAATTTTTTAGGTATGCTAAATGTCTTGTAACCAAATTATGAATGGGTTTGAAAGTCGGCGAATGTGGCCGAGGACCTCTCCACCCCGGTAAAGCATGACCGGGTTTAGATCAGAATTGGAAAGCGGTAAAGCATGACCAGGGACCAATCCACCCGTTAAAGCATGAACGGGGATCTCATGTATGTGGTAGTGGACTTTCTGTAATGCCCAAAATTTTATTATTGTAATCTGAAATGATTAATTGATAATTGATGTGATTATAGACGGAAAAGGACAGACGAGAAAGACAAAAGAAGACATGAGATATGTGCGAGGACAGAACCCCTCGCGCATATGCGTGACCAAGAGGCGCGCATATGAGCGAGAATGGCAGAGAACCTCGCGCATATGCGCTAGACAGGGCGCGTATATGCGCGAGCAGTTGCAATGAAGAATGCCGAGACCAGTAGGTCTCGCGCATATGCGCCATTGAGGGTCTCACATATGCGCGAGACGTGCAGCACAAGAGAGCAGCCACATGGCTTGGACATGCAATATATATGTAATTTATTTTCATTTCCCTTCAAAAAACTGAAGAAAGAATCGAGGAAAGCTACTGAGGAAACTTCAAGGTCTTAAAATTCTAGAATTGTGAGTTGCGCAAGATCCGACCGTCAGGGTTTTAATCCGAGTTTGATACCGTGCTCCTCTCGTCAAAAGCTTCGACAGGACGTAAGTTTTAATTCTTTCTGACTTGGTTTGAAATTTGATATATGGAGAATCATGATATGATCTATATTATCTGTTGCTGAGATTGTATCATTGTATAATCGACACCAGATCGAAGAACAGATACCGTATGAAATGGCTATCATTTTCAGATTGAATTTGATTGAGATTATACAGATTTGATATCAGATTGTATGGTTGATTTATTATGAGTTGTTGAGATTGATATATGTTGATATTGTATTGCTGGATATATCGAGATTGTACCGTAATGCCGTTGAAACAGAATTAGATTGAGTTCTGATTATATCCAGTATTGATTTGGTTGTATATTGATATTGTACTCCTCAATATTGACATTGCCAGATTGGGTATTGACAGCTTCGAATTCGAGACTTCGACTTCGTCAGATCGACAAAAGAAAGGTATAAATCAATGTTGAACCTGAAAGATACGACTCGAGTTAGATCTGACTTGAGTTTCCCAAAACCACATACTTTATTTTATTGCATTGATGTTTGCAATTCATGAGATTGATATGCTTAGTCTATTGATTTATAGTAAAGCATGAGTTAGAGTCTTGGGCAGATGTGCCTAGTCTTTGGCAGAACCGCCAAGTCACTGGACTTTTGGTGTATCGATGGGCTTAGGAGTAAATCGACTCTTAATGCAGAAATTCGATACAGAATGCCAAAGTCTGAGAATAAGAACGTACCACCATCTAGCTGGGAGATTAGGTGGGAGAACGTTGCGTTCTTATTCGACCGAGATCCCTAGATTAGAGAAGAGTCGAGTCAGAGATTATGAGTCAAGAGTTTGATTTACAGTTTTATATCGATTCATGTCTTTCAGATTATGATAAATGTTATTGATATATGTTCCATGCTTTTATATCTGTTTATATGATTAAATGTATACGTTGTTTATATTGGGAATATATTTCTCACAGGAGTTATCCGGCTGTTATTTTGTTTGTATGTGTGCATGAAAATAGGTTGGACAGGATCAGGGTCGAGAAGAGGATGAGAGATTGAGATTAGCGTGGAGATTCGGACCCAGAAGTAGAGTTGTTTCATCACTTTATATGTAGTGAATGAACAGCAGTTTGTTATGATTTACTTTTGTAAAAACTTGTACTTTTGATCTAGATGTTGATCTTGTAAATGAAATAAGATTTATTTCATATGTTGCGAATTCATGTATTTTAAAAAAAAAAAATTATGACCCAGTTTACTTAATTGTTACATTTGATCCTAATAATGATTAAGAAGATGAATTAGCGTCCAGGTCCCCACACTTTTCCTGCCAGCCCAGTACTGTGGTTTAGTCTGATTAGGCGTATTTATGTATGGGTCACTTGCTTTGAAACATATCTCTACGCAAAATGATGAAGTACACGAATGTTCAAGTATATATGTTGCAAACATGTTTCAAAAAAATTTCACGTTATGGCAGGTCTATGTATGTATGCAAGTTCAAGCTTTTACATGTATGTTCAAGTTTCGAGTATGTACGCCCTATTTTAAAGATTGTATGTGGTTTTACTACGTAATACTTGTTATGCCCAGTTTATGTATGTTGAGTCTTTAGACTCACTAGACTTGATCGATGCAGGTGAGGATGACGTTGAGGAGACGAGAGGTGCGGACCAGTGAGCTGGCTTGGACAGAGTGGGAGGATAAACCCGAGAACCGCCCATGTTTCTTTTTAGTTTTCATGTAATGATTAAAGTATTCTGATTTCACGCTTTGGCTTATGATGTTTAAATAAGTGTTTTTAGCAAACTTCATTCACGAACTTTTTATGGCAATTATTTTTGGGATGAACAGTATATTTCAAATCGAAATTTGAGATTTTATTTCTTAATTAAGAAAAATTTTATTTTTTCGCAAATTTCAAGTAGTTCAAAAATACGGTACATTACAGTTGGTATCAGAGCGGTGTTCTTGTAAATGGTTATGCCTACTGCCAGTTGCGAGAAGCTCACGAAGCCATACCTCAAGTCTGTAAGTTTTAAGGTTTTGAATTATTCCATGTATTAAGCATTAAATCATGATTTCAGCATGTCCATGTTTCAAGTTCAAATTACGTGCATCTTATGCTGTTGATATTATATTCATGCACATTGGGTTTACGTGTTGGGTAAATTGTTGGATCAGTATGCCTCCTAGACACATGATTAACCGGGAAGCAAGGGATGAGGACAGAGTGGCTCGAGAGGAGGAGAGAGGCGTTCCTCCTCCTCCACCGCCAGATATGCAGGCATATATGCTTGCAGGTATGACTCAGTTCTTCGCACAGTTTGCGGGGAACCAGGCGGCAGTGTACACGGGGGCGAGGCCCAGGCCAGAGGCTGTGTACGAACGGTTTAGGAGGACGAATCCTAAGGAGTTCTCGGGGACTACTGACCCGATGATAGCTGAATGATGGATTAAGTCCGTCAAGGTAATTTTCGCTTTTATGGAGCTACAAGATGCAGATAGGATCAGGATGGCAAAGTCGAAAGAATTTAATCAGGATGGCAGAGTCGAAAGAATTTAACTTACAATGAACCATAGCCCTTCCATCAGTCTGCTCGACAGAGTTGGCATAAAATTCACGCATAATTGGAATCACCGCAGCCATGGGTTGAGCACAAAAGGACTCCCATTGTGAGGCCCGGGGCCGAAGAGGGCGGGGGGTGATCGCCGGTGCCAGGAGGTTGCACAGACAATGAGCGGCTCCTGTCTGACTTCTAGGTAGAGGGAACATGAATGAATCGATCTTACACCGGAAGGAGAGCTATTCCGAAACTGTTAAGGCATGAGACTGTGCAGTTGAGGAGGGTTTAAAAGATTTGATATGCACTATTCATATCAAGAAGATGCATCTTCTTTTTGGTAGCTAATAAAGATAAAAAATTGTATATTAATTAAATATTTTATAATATAAATATATAGTTTTTGTTTTATTAAATGTTTAAATATTATATGTTTTATAATAAATTGTATAAAATATAAGTTGTTGTGTAATTATAAGTTTTTACTATTTTTTACAGGTTCGATAAAACAAAAATAAACTTGGCGTTGCAAATGGGATTAAGATGATTCTTGGACCTGTAGAAAGTTGATGTTAATATCTACAATATTGGTGGCAAGCATGAGATAAAAATCTTCTCACAAATGGGATCAAATTAAGCAACAATTAAAGTTACCAAAGAAGTGGAAGTTTTATCATGCTCTAGTATTTTGACCATATCTCTCAAATTACTTGGTCAAATGGTTAAAAAAAATACCACAATTCAAACAACTCAGATATCTACATGTTTGTTTTTATGTAGAGAAGAAAATTCGGATGGGAAGATTTTCAAAAGTGATGTGTATTAAAATATTAATTTCTTGGAACACCAATGAAGACTTATGTGTAAAAAATAATATTTTATTTGTGGTTATCTCCCCAAATTTGGCTATAAATAGGGGTGCATTGTAATGTATTGAGATATCCCTCATTTTATGAACAAACCTTTGAGTTCATAATATTTCTCTCTTTGTTTTTCCTTTATTTCTTCATTTAAATATAATTAGCATGTTAAATTCATATTCAAAGTTTTACATTTTGAATAATGAGTAGCTAACCTTCCCAAAGTTGAGATGAAAAGCTGAAACTCTTGGCATGATAATAAGGTTATTAAAAGGTAAGAATCTATGTTTTATATTATTTAATCATTATTTATTATTTATGTTATATTTATTTCTTTAAATATTATTATACTCTACTTATAGGTGGGAGTTTTGATTTATTGTTGCTATATGTTACACTAAATTCTTGGAACCATTTAAATGTTAGTTTGGTATTACCAACCATTTAAAGTGGATGCCTTGATTTATTATATGATTATATCATAATATTAATTTCTTGAAACCATTTAAATGTTAGTTTGGTATTACCAACCATTTAAAGTGGATGCCTTGATTTATTATATATGAATATATCATAATATTAATTTCTTGGTACCATTTAAATGTTTGTTTGGTTTTACCAACCATTTAAAGTGGATGCCTTGATTTATTATTTATTAATATCATAATATTAATTTCTTGGTACCATTTAAATGTTTGTTTGGTTTTACCAACCATTTAAAGTGGGAACCTTGATTTAGTGTTTACATATATATATAGCACAATAAATACTTGACAACATTTACAAGTTTTGGTGTATATTATATACTTATAAGATAATAATATATAACATAATAAAAATATGATTATTTAATATATATTGGAACCATTTTATTAAATGGATTTCAATAATATTCATTAATGTTAACTTTATTAAAATACCAAGAGTGGATCCTTTAATCTCAACTACTTAAATTAAAATATGAACAATTAAAAATTACCAATTAAAGATTCAAACTATTAAAAGAAAAATAAAACAAAAACAAAAACAAAAAGACATTGTAGTGGACTTGTAATTACCTTAGCTTCCCTGTAGATACAATATTCGGACTCACCGAATTATACTACTTGTGGACAACCTGCTCTTGGGAGTGCAACAATCAAAGTCGCAACAAGTTTTTGGCGCCGTTGCTGGGGAAGTATAATTTAATTTCAAGTCTATTTAATTTTGTTTATAGTTTATTTTTTTTTATTTGAATTTTTATTGCTTTTGTGTGTTTTTATTCTTTTGCATTTGCATTTGAATGAGCATTTGGTCACGTACACTTAGTGGTCGACTCATTAGAAATAACCCTTTATTTTTACAAAACATGGCGGAAGAACCCATCCAAGAAAATGAAGATGAAATTCAATCTCAACATGATCATGATAGACGAAAAACACTTAGAGATCACATGAATCCTACACGTACTAGTGCACCTTCATGTCTAGTTTTTCCCCCTAATGCATCTCATTTCAATTTTAAGCCTGGTATTATCCAACTTTTACCCAATTTTCATGGCTTAGATTCTGAAAATCCATACATGCATTTACGAGAGTTTGAAGAAGTGTGCAACACATATAATGATCTAAATTGTAGCATGAACACCATTCGACTTAAGCTTTTTCCTTTTTCTTTAAAAGATAAAGCTAAAACTTGGCTACAAAATCTTAGATCGGGATCCATTCGAACTTGGGATGAATTGCAACAAAAAATTTTGAAAAAGTTTTTTCCATCTCATAGAACAAATTCTTTCAAAAGGCAAATCATCACTTTCACTCAAAAACAAGGAGAAACTTTTTATCAGTGTTGGGATAGATACAAAGAATTGCTTAATCTTTGTCAACATCATGGTTTTGAAATTTGGAGAGTTGTTTCTCAATTTTATGAAGGCTTAACACCTAAAGATAGGCAAATGGTTGAATTTATGTATAATGGAACATTTGAAGATAAAGATCCAAATGAGGCAATTGAGTATCTCGATTCATTAGCTGAAAATGCTCAAAATTGGGACACTATAGGTACAATCGAACCATCAAACAAGATTCAATCTCCCACATCTGGTGGAGATATGTACACCCTCAAAGATGAACATGATCTCCAAGCTAGATTTACCTCTTTGGCAAGAAAAGTTGAGGCACTTGAATTGAAAAAAAATGGTCAATTAAAAGCTATTCAAGAAATTGCGTGTCACATCTGTGATATAAGTGATCATTCTACAAAAGATTGTCCCAATTTGCCCTCTTTTAAAGAATGTCTCCATGAACAAGTCAATGTTTTGAACAATTTCAAAAGGCCAAATTTTGAATCATTTTCTCAAAATTACAATCCAGGTTGGCGAAATCATCCAAATTTTAGTTGGAAGAATGATAATGCTGCACAATTTCCCCAACCACATTTTCAAAATCAACAAAATTTTCAAAATTATGCACCTTATGTTCCTCCACCTAAAAGGAATTTAGAAGATTTATTGAATTCTTTCATTGCAAAGCAAGAGTCTATCAATACTCAAACTGCTCAAACCATGACAGATTTGAAAGATACTCTTGCTAAACTTGCATCTGCACTTAATGTTCATGAAAAAGGTAAATTTCCTTCACAACCACAGCCTAATCCCAATTATCATCATTCACAAACTGGAACTTCTGGAACTCAAACGATGGATCAGGTAAAATCTGTTATTACCCTTCGAAGTGGTAAGGTTGTGGAAAAATCCATTCCTGAACCTTGTGAAGATGATGATAAATCAACTCCAAAGGGTAAGGATGTGGAACCCATAACTTGCGAAGAGGAGGTTCAACAGACAGTGTCACCACCATTCCCTCATGCATTGAAAAATACAAAAAAATCAAATTTGAATTCTGATATATATGATATTTTTAAACAAGTAAAAGTTAATATTCCTTTATTAGATGCAATAAAACAGGTACTGTGAAAAGAAAATTGAATGTGAAAAAGAAAGCATTTTTAGCCGAACAAGTAAGTGCAATCATTCAAAATAATAATATTTTGAAATTCAAAGACCCTGGTTGTCCTACTATTTCATGTATTATTGGAGAACGAAAGATTAAAAAAGCCTTGCTTGATCTTGGAGCTAGTGTGAATTTACTTCCATATTCAGCTTATCAAGAACTCAATCTAGGCGAGTTAAAATCTACTTCGGTAACACTTTTACTTGCCGATAGATCTGTTAAAGTGCCAATAGGTATGGTAGAAGACGTGTTGGTCCAAGTTGATAACTTTGTATATCCTGTCGATTTCATAGTTTTAGATCCACAACCTATCGAAGCTTGTAATGAAATTCCTGTAATTCTGGGTCGTCCATTTTTAGCAACTTCTAATGCTCTTATAAATTGCAGGAATGGAATAATGAAGTTGTTATTTGGTAACATGACCTTGGAGCTCAATGTTTTTAATCTTTGTAAGCAACCACATGACAAAGGAGATGAAAGTGAAGATGAAAATCTTATTAAAACTCTTGTGGAAGAAAACATTCAAGAAGGGAGTACTCGTGATCAATTAGATATTTGTTCAATTGAAACTGTTAAAGAAAATATTGAAATTGATCTTGATAATTTTATCAGGTATCACTCGTTACCAGGATCAGAGAAAGAATTTGATGCAAAATATGATAACAAAGACGAACCACCCATATTGGAGTTAAAACCCTTGCCAGAAGAATTGAAGTATGCATTTCTTGGAGAAGATGAAACATATCCGGTGGTAATTTCTTCCAAACTAGCAAGTGATCAAGAAGGTAAATTAGTTGATATGCTTAAAAGACATAAAAATGCAATTGGTTGGACACTAAAACATCTCAAGGGCATTAATCCACTAATTTGCACTCACAAAATTCACTTATAAGAAAATGCAAAAACATCTCAACAACCACAAAGGAGATTAAATCCACACATGAAAGATGTTGTGAAAACTGAAGTTCTCAAACTACTTGATGTTGGGATTATCTACCCTATTTCTGATAGTAAGTGGGTAAGCCCAACACAAGTAGTTCTAAAAAAATCTGGCATCACAGTGATAAAAAATGAAAAAGGTGAATTGTTAACAAGTCGAGTCCCCTCTAGTTGGCGGATGTGTATTGATTATAGAAAATTAAATGACGCCACTAGAAAAGATCATTTTCCATTACCATTTTTGGATCAAATTTTAGAAAGAGTAGCAGGTCATCCATACTATTGTTTTCTTGATGGATATTCAGGTTATTATCAAATTTCCATTGCACTCGAAGATCAAGATAAAACTACATTCACATGTCCTTTTGGAACATTTGCATTTAGAAGGATGCCATTTGGATTATGCAATGCCCCAGCAACATTTCAAAGATGTATGCTAAGAATTTTTAGCGACATGGTTGAAAATTGTTTGGAGATTTTCATGGATGATTTAACTGTTTTTGAAAATACATTTGATAATTGTCTTGAAAATTTGGAAAATTTTTTAAAAAGATGCGAGGAAAAAGGTCTTATTTTAAATTGGGAAAAATGTCATTACATGATTACTTCTGGGATTGTTCTGGGACATGTCGTGTCATCTCATGGAATTGAAGTTGATAAAGCCAAAGTTGATGTCATTGCCAATTTACCCCCTCCAAAAACCATTAAAGAAATTCGCTCATTTTTGGGACATGCTGGATTTTATAGGAGGTTTATAAAGGACTTTAGTTCAATCTCTAAACCCATTTGTAACCTCTTAACAAAAGACACTGCATTTGAGTGGACTCAAGAATGTCAAATTGCTTTTGATAAAATCATTCGACATTTAACATCAGCTCCTATCATGCAACCTCCTGATTGGTCTTTACCATTTGAAATCATGTGCGATGCGAGTGATTATACAGTTGGTGCAGTACTGGGTCAAAGAAGAAACGGTAAGCCTTACGTGATATATTATGCAAGTAGAACTTTAAACAATGCTCAAAAAAATTAATCTACAACTGAAAAAGAACTACTTGCTGTAATATTTGCATTAGATAAATTTCGTTCTTATTTGATTGGATCAACGACTATTATGTTTACTGATCATTCTGCTATTAGATATTTGTTGACCAAACAGGATGGAAAGCCACGACTGATACGATGGATTTTGTTGCTCCAAGATTTGACATTGTGATCAAAGATAAAAAAGGAACCGAGAATGTCGTAGCCGATCATTTATCGAGACTAGTAACAGGATCATCTTGTGAAATGACACCAATTAACGATAATTTTCCTGATGAACATCTATTTTCAGTTACTACAACACCTTGGTTTGCTAACATAGTAAATTTTCTTGTGACAGAAAAAATGCCACCGCAATGGAGTTCCCAAGATAAAAGAAAATTTTTGAATGAGGTAAAAACTTTTATTGAGATGATCCGTATCTGTTCAAGTATTGTCCAGATCAAATTTTTCGACGTTGCATACCCGACAATGAGGTAAGTAGTGTCATTAAATTTTGTCATTCAGAAGCATGCGGATGACATTTTTTTCAAAGAAAACGGCTGCAAAAATCTTGCAGTGTGGATTTTATTGGCCCACTTTGTTTAAAGACACCCACGAAATCTGCAAGATCTGTGAAAATTGTCAAAAATTGGGTGTGATTTCAAAAAGAAACATGATGCCTTTGAATCCTATCATTGAAATTGAAATCTTTGACTGTTGGGGAATTGATTTTATGGGACCTTTTCCACCGTCGTTTGGATACTTGTATATTTTAGTTGCGGTTGATTATGTTTCCAAATGGATAGAGGCAATTCCATGTCGAACAAATGATCATAAAATCGTCATCAAATTTTTAAAAGAAAATATTTTTAGTAGATTTGGAATTCCTCGAGCCATGATAAGTGATGGGAGAACTCACTTTGTTAATAAATCATTTGCTTCATTAATGAAAAAATATGGTATTACTCACAAAGTAACTACTCCTTATCATCCTCAAACAAATGAACAAGTTGAATTAGCTAATAGGGAGATAAAGAAAATTTTGGAAAAAACTGTTAACTCAAATAGAAAAGATTGGTCTCTGCTACTTAATGATGCACTTTGGGCATATCGAACAGCTTTTAAAACATCATTGAATATGTCTCCCTATAGGTTGGTTTACGGAAAACATTGTCATTTGCCTGTGGAATTGGAACATAAAGCTTATTGGGCAATCAAAACTTTTAATTCAAGCATGGATGATTGCAACAAATTGCGCAAATTGCAACTTAATGAACTTGATGAACTCAGAAATGATGCGTATAAGAATTCAAGGATTTATAAAGCAAAAATCAAATCATTTCATGATAAAACAATTCTTAGAAAATCTTTTGAGATTGGTAAAAAAGTTTTGTTTTATAATTCTCGACTTCACATATTCCCAGGAAAATTACGATCAAGATGGACAGTCCCATATGTTGTAAAGCATGTGTATCCTTATGGAGCTGTGGATATTGAAAATCCTAAAAATGGTTATGTTTTTAAAGTGAATGGACAAAGGCTTAAACCATTTTTGGAAAATGAAATCTTTCAAGAAGAGTTTTTTTCTCTTTCTGATCCTTAAATTTTTATGTTGCATTTAATTTTGTTTGTTTTTAATTCAGGTTTCCTTAATATTTTTATTTTCCCGGTTAAATGGTGGATAACGGTACTCCGTGACTCTCATAGTCGGTTAAATCAGTTTCACACAATTGCTGATACAAAAAAAAAATCATTTCTTTTCTTTTCAAATTGGATGAAAATCTCTCAAAAATTTGTAAATATTTTCCCTCTGTTTCTGAAAATGTTCTAAGAAAAATGTATGCAGGTAGGTGTGAAAGATTGAGATTGTTAATGCAAAAAGGAATTCCAGAAGATATTCGTCTTGTAATAGAAGCTAAGGTCCGATTAGGAGGAGAAGTTCCACAATCATTGCTCATTCGGTATTTGCCTGGATTAGGAAAAAGCGCTTATGCGAAAAAACGAAGGGCCAAAAGGTTAGGGGTTTGTCACAAGTGTGCAAGATAGACTTGTGACAAACGATGCAGATCTTTGGGATGTGTTTCCGATAACACAGAAGATAAAATTGGTTTTATTAAGAATGGGCTGAGTAAGGAGTCTTTAGATAACATCTTATTGACTCTTGAGACGCATTCTAGTGGACATGTGCATATTGAACTTCTCCGTTTATGAAAACAATTTCAAGATGAGCGTCATAGTCTTGGGAATCCGACTAAAAAAGACCCTGTTTGCCAATTTATAAGAAAATTGGATGGGAAGCATATCCTCGACTCATAGAAGGTGTTGAAGCCGTTTCTGGACGTAAAACCAGAGGAAAATTGTGAGCCACAATCACACTACTGTTTATATGCATGTGTGTCATTATTATTTTTACTGTTTATTATGCTTACAGCTATGACCCATAGTTTTGTCATGATAACATATTACCCCTATAAAATCTCTCATCTTTCTCTCTATTTTCGCAGACCAAAAAGAAATTAAAAACATGGTTGGATCCTCTGCACAAACATTGAAAAATATTTGTGTATTTTGTGGGTCGAGTTCTGGAAAAAATGAAGTATTTGTAGTAAAAGCGAATAAACTTGGATAGATATTGGCTGAGAGAAAAATTCACTTGGTATATGGGGGAGGTAATATTGGGTTAATGGGATCTGTTTCAACATCTGCTCATCTTGGAGGTAGTCATGTTTTAGGTATTATTCCTACAGCTTTAGCTGAAGGAAATATTACAGGTGTTACGATTGGGGAGGAATTAAAAGTTTCTTCTATGTATGAAAGAATCACCAAAATGATTGAAAATTCTGATGCTTTTATCGCACTACCAGGTGGTTTTGGTACATTAGAAGAAATTTTTCACACTGTTTCTTGGGCACAACTTAATATCCACAATAAACCTGTGGGCTTGTTGAATATCAATAATTATTATGACAGTTTGTTGATATTTCTTGATAAAGCTGTGGAACAGAATTTCATTTCAGAAAATTCACGACGGATGCCCATCTGTGCTTCGACTGCCGACCAATTAATTGATGATTTGGAAGCTTTTGTTCATAAGCCTGATCCGATGATAAAAAATATCAATTGGTCGCAATCAAGCAGTAAGAAAAGAAAGTTGGATCATTGATTCAAAAATCGTAGATTGGTTTGCGTTTGTTTCAGTTTGTTATCTTCAATAAAATTTCAGGTGATATCTCTTTCATTATGTACTCTTTATTAATAGTAATTTTGACATTAGTGACAATTTCATATTCTGATTGGGGAGAGAAAAATCCACTCTCGTACTCTATGTTAAAATAAAAAAAAAATTTATTTTAAAATTAAAAAATGTTTATTGTTTGTATCTTAGTAATTTTTGCAAAAATATCATACATTACATGTTTGAAAAGTTTAGATTAGAAATTGTAATAATCTATCTAAGGATGTTTAAATTTTTATTTGAAAAAAAAAAGTCAATTTTAATATTTTGATCACTATAAAAATATGATTTATGAAATCTTTTTGAATGATTAACCATTGTGATAAAATCAGTTATTAAAATATATGGCCCAGGATATACCTGATAAGAGTGCCTAAAATTTTTAGACTCACACATATTTTTTGAGTGAGTGGAGAGGATTGAGAAAACAGGTTGCGAGCCTTTATCGATCATCAGAGAGGCTATCTATTGTTTAGATCTTGTGTTCTTATTTTGAAAAAAAAAAGTGATATTTCCTGAAAAAAAAAGAAAAAAAAAGAAAGATGTTGAAAATCTATGTAATTTTTAAGTTACATGCTGCGACCTATATCTCTCATAAAAAAACAAATAAAAAAAGAGAAAAAAAAAGAAAAAAAGAGAGAAATAAATTGTACAAATTAAATAAATATGTGGTCAAGGAGCATAAACTTAGTCTGATTCCATGATGTAAAAAAATCAGGAAAAAAATATATAATAAGAACACTGGATTTTAAACAATGGATTTCCTATCTTTTGATTAATTTGGCTCGTTTGTCTGTCTGCATTCTGTAAACAATTTTTCTGAGCATTTATCTGTATTCCAACTCCATGAGAGAAATCATTCCCATAAATTGAAACACTTATTAACCTGTGAGAATATGGAGTTGAGACTCTTACTAGGAATTTCTGAAGGCCATGTACATTTAACTACCTGAAAATAAGCTTTGAATTGATCAGTTCAGATTATTTCATAAATTATAATTATAATGATCTTGATATAACTTTGACAGTTTTCAAATTTAATTTAAACACTTGGATAGTTCTGATTACATTTCTATTTAAATTAATCAATATGTTTTGTGTTGCTATTAACGCTTAAATTGCTAGGGACTAGCAATAAGCTGGTTAGGGAGTGTGATAAAGATAAAAAATTGTATATTAATTAAATGTTTTATAATATAAATATATAGTTTTTGTTTTATTAAATGTTTAAATATTATATGTTTTATAATAAATTGTATAAAATATAAGTTGTTGTGTAATTATAAGTTTTTACTATTTTTTACAGGTTCGATAAAACAAAAATAAACTTGACGTTGCAAATGGGATTAAGATGATTCTTGGACCTGTAGAAAGTTGATGTTAATATCTACAATATTGGTGGCAAGCATGAGATAAAAATCTTCTCACAAATGGGATCAAATTAAGCAACAATTAAAGTTACCAAAGAAGTGACAGTTTTACCATGCTCTAGTATTTTGACCATATCTCTCAAATTACTTGGTCAAATGGTTAAAAAAAATACCACAATTCAAACAACTCAGATATCTACATGTTTGTTTTTATGTAGAGAAGAAAATTCGGATGGGAAGATTTTCAAAAGTGATGTGTATTAAAATATTAATTTCTTGGAACACCAATGAAGACTTATGTGTAAAAAATAATATTTTATTTGTGGTTGTCTCCCCAAATTTGGCTATAAATAGGGGCGCATTGTAATGTATTGAGATATCCCTTATTTTATGAACAAACCTTTGAGTTCATAATATTTCTCTCTTTGTTTTTCCTTTATTTCTTCATTTAAATATAATTAGCATGTTAAATTCATATTCAAATTTTTACATTTTGAATAATGAGTAGCTAATTCCCAAAGTTGAGATGAAAAGCTGAAACTCTTGGCATGATAATAAGGTTATTAAAAGGTAAGAATCTATGTTTTATATTATTTAATCATTATTTATTGTTTATGTTATATTTATTTCTTTAAATATTATTATACCCTACTTATAAGTGGGAGTTTTGATTTATTGTTGCTATATGTTACACTAAATTTTTGGAACCATTTAAATGTTAGTTTGGTATTACCAACCATTTAAAGTGGATGCCTTGATTTATTATATGATTATATCATAATATTAATTTCTTGGAACCATTTAAATGTTAGTTTGGTATTACCAACCATTTAAAGTGGATGCCATTGATTTATTATATATGAATATATCATAATATTAATTTCTTGGTACCATTTAAATGTTTGTTTGGTTTTACCAACCATTTAAAGTGGATGCCTTGATTTATTATTTATTAATATCATAATATTAATTTTTTGGTACTATTTAAATGTTTGTTTGGTTTTACCAACCATTTAAAGTGGGAACCTTGATTTAGTGTTTACATATATATATAGCACAATAAATACTTGACAACATTTACAAGTTTTGGTATATATTATATACTTAAAAGATAATAATATATAACATAATAAAAATATGATTATTAATATATATTTGAACCATTTTATTAAGTGGATTTCAATAATGTTCATTAATGTTAACTTTATTAAAATATCAAGAGTGGATCCTTTAATCTCAACTACTTAAATTAAAATTTGAACAATTAAAAATTACCAATTAAAGATTCAAACTATTAAAGGAAAAATAAAACAAAAACAAAAACAAAACCAAAAACTAAAAGGCATTGTAGTGGACTTGTAATTACCTTAGCTTCCTTGTGGATACGATATTCGGACTCACCGAAATATACTACTTGTGGACAACCTGCTCTTGGGAGTGCAACAATCAAAGTCGCAACAGTAGCTCATCAGATAATAACTCCAAAGTTAAGCGTGCTTGACTTGAGGCAATTTTGGGATGGGTGACCCCCTGGGAAATTTTCTATGGTGCGTGTGAGTGAAGACATAAGCACTGGAAAGACTCGACTTGGTACAGTGAGGATAGTCGTCGAATTTGGGGCGTTACAATTGGTATCAGAGCTGACCTCTCCTAGTACGGTTTGGTTCGGGGATGAACCAAGTGGAAGCTGGTGGCATGTGAGGCTCGGGCCGAAGAGGGCGGGGGGTGATCGCCTGTGCCATGACGTTGTACAGACAATGAGCAGCTCCTAGCAGGCTTCTAGGTAGAGGGAATATGAATGAACCGATCTTACACGGGAAGAAGAGGGATTCCGAAACTGTTCAGATATGGGACGGTGCAGTTGAGGAGGGCTTAAAAGATTTTATATATACTTCTCAAATCAAGAACTTTCATCTTCTTTCCTGGTAGCTCATCACCTAAGAACTCTAAAGTTAAGCGTGTTTGACTTGGGACAATTTTTGGATGGGTGACCCCCTGGGAAATTTCCTATGGTGCCTGTGAGTGAGAACATAAACACGCGCGGGAAAGACTCGTTTTGGTATAGTGAGGACAGCCATCGAATCTGGGGCCTAACAACCATCCTCGTTCCTCAATGTCTTGTAAAAGATGTAACAATTTAATGGAGAAGTCAAACCCCCATTCCGGAATGGGGCGCAACGCCTATGCACTTTGGCATGTTCATACCGATTTCGGGCTTTCTCATTCACAAATTTACCTCTATTATCGGACGAAGAGGAGGAAGAGGCATGTGTTACCTTAGATTTCTTTGGAGCCATTGTTGAATGTGGAGGTGGGCATGATAAACGAACCACGACAATTGCCTTGCCACTTAGAAAAGGGAAGCAGAGTCACCTTCTTGCTTGAATGGCGTGAGAACTTAGGGACTCAGGTACCTGCAAATAGAGAGGGACAAACGGATGGTGAGGGACAAATTTAGGAGGAAAATTGCGAAGCAGGAGGGTTTGTGTGTGCACATAGTGAGATAAAGAAGAGAAAGGAGGCTTTATAACGCGGCACGCTGGGGCGGTCAAATTATACCGCCCTAGCGCGCTGCCCTCTATCGAAAAAATAATTTCATGTAGAGCGCTGGGGCGGTCAAGTTCTACCGTCCTAGCGCAAATCTCTCTGTCTCCAAAGTGCCAATGAAGCGCGCTAGGGCGGTCAAGAAGTACCGTCCTAGCGCGTGCTCCTCTGCTTCTGACTTATCATTTTTTTAAAATAACAAATAAAAAAAATCAAAATATAAAACTAAAAAAAACACAATTAACTAACTAAAAGAAAACAAATTAAAAACGAGTAGAAAGGCTCAGTTTATAGTCAAGAGCTAGACTGTAGGTTCCCCCAACAAGAAAATATACATTCAACCACACTCGAAAAACAATGATTTTATGAAAAAATATTGTATTTTTCTTTTAACAACGGTTTTAATGAAAAACGTTGTCTTTTTGCATTTTTTTCTTATCAAAGAAAAAGGTTTTTAAAAAATTGTTGTCTTTTATGGGTCAAAGACAACGGTTTTTCAAAACTATTGTCTATGAGCGGGTTTTTTTTGGTAGCTACGACAACAATTTTGAAAAAACCGTTATTTTTCATGTGTCAAAGACAACAATTTTAAAAAACGTTGTCTATGAACGTGTTTTTTAGTAACTACGACAATGAATTTTAAAATTGTCGTCTATGAAAGGATTTTTTGGTAGCATGACAACGGTTTTTCAAAAACGATGTCTATGAACGAATTTTTATTTAGTTTCACAACGGTTTTTGTAAAAAAAAAAAACTTGTTTTTATTTAATTACAACAACGATTTTGAAAAATCTTTGTAAAAAACCATTTTCTTTTCACTAAAAAAAATAATTGTCTTGTGATATTTATTTATTAGATATCAAGGCGGAATCTCAATTCCCTCGATCATTTCTACGGCAATGACCTAATAAATCTTCTCCACCACAATAACCTTAATCCCTATATCACTGTTGACGAGCTCTCCAAGCTCATGCAATGGAAACTCGCTCGTGGAAAGTGAAGGTCACGCTTGTTAGCCTTTGTCTCCTCTCTAAGGGATGACGTCGTTCGAGTCGCGTCTCGGAAGGCGTTTGATTCATTGCCTGATATTGCCAAGGCTGTCTCTGAATTAACTGTGTTGAAGGGCGTCGGCCCCGCCACTCCATCCTTTGTTCTCACTGCTGTTGGATCTTGGTTTTCTCGTGCCTAAATGCAGCGGAAGTTTTAAAATTTTTAGATCTTGACATTCAAGATGCATTTGGACACTCGTATGGTTTTATAGATAAACATTCATAGGGTATTGAATTTATACCTTTGGTGAAAGATTCACAAGACTCCAACTATTCTAGAGTTAGCGGAGATAGCTCTTGATGAATTCCCTACGAACTTTGATCAGAAACTCCTTTCTTTATTCTTCGAATCAAGTACACGACTAGAAGATTTGTTCCTCTTCTAATTTGCACTATAAATATTAGAAGAGATTTTACGTTGGAGATCAAACTTTGAGAGACGGCTCAATCTTTTTCCTCAAAAGGAAGTGGCCGAAATATTGAGGATTTGGGAGAAGGGAATTTCAAAAATCTCAAGGTGATGGAGGCTAGGGTTATGGCTTGATTACACCATTTTATAATTAAGCCATGACCTAATATTCATAATTAATATTAATGAGCTTAATTAATTAATTGGGCTAGTCCAACTAGTTTATTAATTAATCAAAGTCCATTAAGAACTTTAATTATTTAGTATGTTGAACTTTTACTCCTACAAGCCCATTAAACCCACTTCCCACTACTTAATATTTAATATTTAATAAACTCAACTTTTGAGCTTAATAAATTAAATTCATTATAAATTCAACATTTGAATTTAATATTTAAATTATAAATTCAATTCCTTGAATTTATCACCCTCAAAATTTAATATTTAATAAACTCAACTTTTGAGTTTAATAAATTAAATTCTCGAATTTTATAAATTCAAGTCCTTGAATTTTTTTTCTCAAAATTTAATTATCATAAATTCAATTCCTTGAATTTACTATATCATAATATAAATTCAACTTCTTGAATTTATTCTCTCAACGGGAACAAATGATCTAGTGCTTGCGTGACCCTCAATGGTTCAGGGATACAGCTAGCCGTGGGTTCATAATTCCTTGTGATTCAGGACATAATCTTTTATTCGGGCTTACCCTTATTTGCCCCATTCTATATAACAACAATTGATCATAGGAATGTCAGAAATCATATTTCTGATTAAACCCATCGAATCATGGTAAGAGCGTCTAGTAGCATCACCTCATGATTCCCTAGGTATCACTGATAGTGCCTGCAAGAACCAGCCGATTATGATTAACGTACAGTACGGTCCCTTCATCTCATATATTCCAATCGAATCTGCAACCATTGGTTCATCGAGGGTTGCATAATAATTCGATAACTATGTGACACATATAAATAGTGGCATCGCTTCCACTATTGGAGAAACTCCTTCTCCAACGTACATCTCATACTCTTGCCAGAGATTCTGTAAGGTCCAAAAGTAAGACGACGTTCAAATTTAGGAATTTTGAAAAATGGCTAATTAATTGATTTTAATTACTTAATTGATTATGTGACATGCATGATTTTACGTTAAATAGGATTTTATTGTCATTATGTATAAAACTATATTTTTAAGGATTATTCGAGTTGTGATCGAGGATCGGAGACCGAGAGCTGAAAAATGTAAAATGTTTTTATTAAATAATTGTTTTTAATTATTTAAAATATGGTTGATATTTTTTCATATTTTTGAAAATAAGGGGTTTTGAGGTGAATTTATACGTCGAGACGTAAATTTTATCGGTGTTGATTTTTCAACAAAAATACGAACTTTTTGACAACCCGGCTAATAAATTCACAAACTTTCCTAAAAAAATTATTTTAAATACTTAATTATGCACTAATGGACCTAATTAACCTACCCAATGGGCCTAAGCTTGGTTAGTATCCTAATTATCTATTTAAAGTACAATTTCAACCCACAAAACCCACATAACTCTCGCCCCACTCCCCAATCCCATACAAACTCCCCACCAGCAAACCCACACAGCACACACATCATATTTCTTCAAGGAAAATCTCCAAAATTTCAAAGGAATTCAGCCAAGGGTTTTTCTTCGCCGTCGTTCTTCGCATCGCCATCAAATATTCGTGTGTTTAAAATGCAAAGACACACCATACATATCCTTTTCTTGTCTATCACATCGTATTATCGTTTTTATTACGTTGGTATGAAAAGCATGGCATTCTTGTTATTATTTTTGGATTTTTCATATACTTGAGATAAACTAATGGTTTTATGTTCCAATTCATGTCCTATACGTGTTAAGGGGCTGTCATGATGTTAGGTTATGATCAGGTAAGGTTTATACATGCTTTAGAGTCCTAGAAACACGACCCTAAACACTACTAAATCGAAGCAAACATGCTGGTGCGTAAAATCTGTCATGGTAGTCATAAGGGTTTGGTTGTTAGTTCATGGGGCTTGGCTTGGTCTCAGGCCTGAGTCCAGAGATTAGGCAGGGTCTGTGAGGGGTCAGGGGGAGAGTCCTAGCCATGCTAGGACTCGAGTACAGGGCTCGGGAAGGAGTCCTAGCTTGCTAGGACTCCTACTCGAGAAGGAGTAGCGCAGCGCGCCTTGGTGCAGCAGCGCGCTGGGGGTTGTACGGCTCAGCCAGGAGTCTCGGGCTGGGCTAAAGTGATTCACTAGGGTCCTAGGAGGGTGACGGGAGGTTGGTCCAGGGGCTGGCTTGGTCGAGCAGGGTATAGGCACTATACAAGATTCCTACGTCTACTAGGAGTCTCGGCCCCAGCACTTCGGTTGGCATGCTTCTGTTTCAGGTTGTGCTTCGAGTCATAGGGGTCCTTGTGGTCCAGAGGGTCCTTGAGGGTCCAGGGGAGGTGTGGCCCGAAGATGGCTCGGGGTGGCTCGAGCTTGACGCGGTGCAAACGTAAGGGTGGCTCGGGTATGACTTAGGGCTTGAGGTTAGGGTTTTCTTTCTTTGACAAATTATTCGAAACACAGCTCACCGGGGGTCGAGTCATGGTTCATGAGGGCTAAAATAAATAAAAAGCCTAAGCTTTAAATTTAGGAATTTTATATTAAAGTTTGAAATTATTCGGGATTAAAACGCCGTAAACACGAGTAATTAAATATTATTTAAAAAGTTTAACATTTAAGCTAAATAAAATTATGGGAAATTTAATTTAAGCTTAAATAATTATTTGGGACACGTTAGAGTCAATGAAATTAAGAAAAAGTCAAAATCGAGAAATTTTATGTCTAGGGGTAAAACGATCATTTAACACCTGAAAATTAGTAAACGTTATGGAAGTGCTCTGAAGTCTGTTTTATATGCTATTATGGTGATTTTAAATGTTTAAGGAGTTTTATATGCTAAAATGTTTATGTTAAAAGTTTATGAAAATTTTATGATTCATTTATGGAATTTACGACGAAACGATAAAGCTAAAAAGGTTATGTTGCATGCTTGTTTTTAAAGGAAAAATGATATTAAATGCATGATTTTTATAAAGTGATGAAAACGTAAAACGTTGAAAGAAGTGAAGTAATTGTGACTATTGAGGATATGAGGATAAGAATGGGGATGTCGTGAGAGAAAAGGCATCAGAGGGAGCCCAATATGGGAGAAGGCCCCAGAGGGAGCCAGACGATCGTATTTCCATTTGATTATGTCTCACTTGTGTGTGACAAATTTGCAGGAAAAATGACCGGAAAACCGAATCTGGAGCAAAGTGCGCAAGCCTAGAAGGACATGGCAAAAAGGCTGGCGCGAGAGGTGATCCGAGCAGCAAATCTCCAGAGAGGCGCGAGAAATGATTTCCGAGAAGAAAACTTGCAGAAGACTCGGTGCTCGGGCGGTAGAAAAATTACCGCCCGAGCGCGACTGCCGCATTCCCCAAGCAATTTACAGAAGGTGTGGCGCTCGAGCGGTAATTGACTACCGCCTGAGTGCCACCTATTTTTGGAAAAAGTTCCTTGCCGATTCCTTACCTTAGTCTGGGGATGTGGATGATATGGAAGGGATCTTTGGACGTTTTGAGGGCATTCAGACTTTATTGGAGAGCCGCCATAAGCTTTGGAGAGAACTTTGCGCTTGGAGTTGAAGATTCGAAGTATTTCGGGCGTCGTTCCTTGCAATTTTCGTCAAATCTAGTATTTCTAACTTAGTTTTTATCTTTTAATCATTGTTGTGTTTATGTCTATTATGAATTCGAGTAGCTAAACTTAAAATATTTGTTGGGATTTAAGGGGATCCTACCCCGAACTCTGATTTAGTTAATTCATATTTCGATTTGTGATTTATTCTTGATTTTACTATTGTTTTATCGTGTTGTTAGAGCGTAGCTAACTTTAACAACGTTTTTATATTGCGAGTGAGTTCGAGAGAATAACTTGTTATAGGAACGAGTAATATAATCCTTGGATCTACAATTTATATAGACATATGAAATTGGATACGCACTGATAGTTATAGTCTGGTAGGACGAAAAGTAGGGGATTTCATAGATCGACATGCGATTCATTCTTGATAAATAATTAACGACATTTAATTACTTCATTGAGTAGAATTAGTTTGGCATAGCTCGAGAGAGTGTGTTAAATTGAATAGAAAATCCTGTCGGAAGCATATAATCATTATCGAACGAATTAATTAATTAACGAGGGGTGGGTGAACCGATATTCCCAACAAATTCATTTCTCATTGTATTTTAAATCAACCATTCCAGATATTATATCTCATTATTTAATTCCTGAATATTTTGATTTGCATGTTTATTTGATCATAGTAGTAAAAATCAATCAACCAATTTTCGTTGCTAAATATTTAATAACTGAAAATAATAATTTTCAAACATAGTCTCCAGTGGAACGATACTCGTACTCACGTATATTATACTATTACTTGACATCGTGCACTTGCGATTAATTGTTGAGCATACAAAATCATATTTTTATTAAGGATTCCCCAGTGCAAGTTTTGCTCGATCAAGTTTTTGGCACCGTTGCCGGGCACTGTTAATATACAATTTTATTTTCAATTATTTACTTTAGCATTCTCTATTTTACTTTGTTTGACACCTTCGATTTCTTCGCAGGTATCTCTCTTGTGCATGCCAAGGTCTCTAGACTAGAGATATTCAATCCCGAGATTGAAAGAACCTTACGCAGGAGACGAAAACAGCAGAGGCTTAAAGACATAATGAACAGGAACGAACGTGAGGAGGAGCATCACGAAGATCTAAGGGTCGAAGAGCCAAGGCACATAACCATGCTTGAGTATACGCAACCGTCACTTGATGGAGCACGTCCAAGCATAGTGCGACCAACTGTCAGGGCAAACCAGTTCGAGATCAAGCCAGCCATAATTCAAATGATCCAGAACACTATCTAATTCGGGGGGAATGCGCTGGATGATCCAAACACTCACATCGCCGACTTCTTAGAAATTTGCGATACTTTTAAATTTAATGGAGTTTCAGATGATGCTGTTAGCCGTTCTCTTTGTGTGATAAAGCTAAATCTTGGTTGAATTGTTTGCATGTAGGGTCAATCACAACTTGGGAAGACATGGCTAAGGCATTCGTCTTGAAATACTTTCCTCCATCGAAAACCATGAAGCTGCAAGCGGACATAACCACCTTCTCTCAGTTTGAGCAGGAGTCACTCTACGAGGCATGGGAGCGCTACAAAGACTTATTGCGAAGATGCCCACATCATGAGTTGCCTCTTGGGTTAGTTGTCCCAACTTTTTACTATGGTTTAATTTCATCTAACCGAACCATGATAGATGCTGCGGCCTGCGGAAATCTGTTGAGGACAACGGCCGAAGAGGGGTATGAGTTACTAGAGGAAATGGCTGCTAGCAGCTATCACCCTCAATCTGAGAGGAACACTCAGCGAAGGAATGCAGGAGTACACCAGGTAATTGATTTTTCAGCTTTCACTGCACAATTAGAAGCACTTAACAGGAAAATAGACAGCATGAACGTAAACGGGACAGCGATGCGCCTGCAAGAAATATTTTGTGAAAAATGCGGAGGAGAACATTATTTTAAGGACTGTCAAGACAGTGGTCCTTTCTATGTGAATGAGGAGGCACCAGTGAATTATGTGGAGATTCAAAACCGTCCGAGGAATGATCCTTATTCAAATACATACAATCCTGGATGGAGACAACACACCAACTTCTCATGGGGTGGTCAAGGCAGTCAGACTCGACCACAAGGAGGACAGCAGTATAGTAAGCAACCGATGTATCGACATGAGCCTCGAGATGAGAAATCTAGTTTGGAGCAAATGATGTCTAAGTTCATTTCAGCCACCGAGACTAGACTGAAAAACCAGGATGCATCAATAAAGGGCTTGGAGAATCAGATAGGTCAGTTGGCTAAAATGATAACGAGCAGAGAACCGGGCACCTTGCCAAGCAACACGGAAACTAACCCGAAAGAGCAAGTGAAAGCCATAGCGTTGAGGAGCAGAAAAGTACTTGAACAAGAAGAGAAAGAAAAAGAAGATCAACGAAATGGAGCGGTTGACACATCTACAGGTAAATCTTCTAAATCTACAACCGCACCCACCGCACAATCTACAATTGCAAATCCCCCAGCTTTCCCTGCAGCAATAAAAAAGGCAAAATTGGATGCGCAATTCGCTAAGTTCTTAGAGATATTCAAAAAATTGCACATTAATATTTCTTTTGCTGATGCTCTGATGCAAATGCCGAGCTATGCTAAATTTCTGAAAGACATCTTAGCTAACAAGAGGAAGTTGGAAGATCACATGACGATAAACTTGACTGAGAACTGCTCTGTATTGGTACAAAACAAGATACTATCGAAATTAAAAGACCCAGGGAGTTTTTCTATTCCTTGCGTGATTGGTGATATTGTTTTTCATAAAGCCTTGTGTGATCTTGTTGCAAGTATAAATCTTATACCGTTATCTGTATTCAGGAAACTCGGATTAGGAGAACCTAAGCCAACAAGTATGTCCTTGCAACTAGCAGACAGATCTGTCAAATACCCGCGAGGAGTCATAGAAGACGTCTTGGTAAAGGTGGACAAATTCATATTTCCTGTAGATTTTGTAGTACTTTACATGGAAGAAGACGTGGAGATGCCCTTGATTTTGGGGAGACCATTCCTTGCGACTGGCAAGGCCCTGATTGATGTTCAAGAAGGTAAGTTGAGATTAAGAGTGGGCGAGGAAGAAATTACTTTTGACGTCTTTATTGCTCTTAAGCACACACTGCACACCGATAATTGTTTTAGAATTGATGCTGTTGATTCCCTTGTGTGTAATTTTGTGCAGCAGGCAATGAAAGACCCATTGGAAGCCACCCTCACAACTGAATTGGAGGATGACGATTTGGATGAAGAAAAAGCTGAAATAGTGGCATACTTTAATGCCACCATCCATGGAGAAAGCCAATGAGGATGAGACTGGAGGATTTAGGAGAGCGCCGAGATTTGACCCCTCCAAAGTCAAGCATCGAGGAACCACCAACGCTTGAGCTCAAACCCTTACCTCCGCACATAAAGTACGTATACCTAGGTGAGAATAACACTTTACCTGTCATTATCTCTGCTGCTTTGACAGATGCTATGGAGGAACAATTGTTGCAAGTTCTCAAAGAGCACAAAAAGACATTCGCCTGGAAGGTAGCAGACATAAAGGGAATCAGTCCATCGATCTACATGCACAAAATATTGATGGAAGAAAAGTACTCACCCCTCGTGCAACCTCAAAGATGACTCAATCCAAAGATGCAAGAGGTAGTGAAGGCTGAAACTGTTAAGCTTCTCGATTCAGGTATTATCTATCCTATTTATGATAGTGCATAGGTGAGTCATGTTCAATGTGTGCCTAAGAAAGGTGGGATTACGGTGATCACTAATGAAAACAATGAACTTATTCCCACAAGGACTGTTACGGGGTGGAGAGTGTGTATTGACTATAGGAAGTTGAATGATGCCACCCGTAAGGACCACTTTCCCCTTCCCTTTATTGATCAAATGCTGGAGAGACTAGCGGGGCATGAGTTTTACTGTTTTCTAGATGGGTATTCGGGGAATAATCATATCACTATTGCACCTGAGGACCAAGAGAAAACAACTCTCACTTGTCCTTATGGAACTTTTGATTTTCGCCGTATGCCTTTTGATCTTTGTAATGCACCTGCTACATTTCAGCGCTGCATGACTGCTATATTCCATGATATGATTGAAACCTTTCTTGAAATATTTATGGATGACTTTTCTATCTTTGGTACAACATTTGATGAGTGTTTGCAGAATTTGAGATCCGTGCTGAGGAGGTGCGAGGAGACTAACCTGGTACTTAATTGGGAGAAGTGCCACTTCATGGTCCAAGAGGGAATTTTCCTAGGGCATAAGATTTCAGAGTATGGAATAGAGGTGGATAAGGCAAAAGTGGAAGTTATCAAGAACTTACCACCTCCGACATCCATAAAGGGAGTTAGAAGCTTTTTAGGCCACGACGGTTTCTATCGGCGTTTTATCAGATATTTTTCTAAAATTGCCAAACCTCTTTCTTCCTTACTTATGAAAGATGTACCTTTTGATTTTAATGCTGACTGTGTACAGGCATATGAGGATTTGAAGGAGCGCTTGGTGACGGCTCTTGTCTTGGTGGCACCAGATTAGGATCTACCATTCGAGGTCATGTGCGATGCTAGTGATACTGCGGTTGGTGCCGTCCTCGGCCAAAGGCGGAACAAGGTATTTCACACTATATACTATGCAAGTAAGACTCTTGATGAAGCACAACTAAATTATGCCACCACTGAAAAAGAGTTACTTGCAATAGTATTTGCACTAGACAAGTTCCATGCATACCTAGTTTTGTCTAAAGTAATTGTGTTAACTGACCACTCTGCTCTTAAATATCTGCTTGCTAAGAAAGAGGCCAAACCACGATTGCTTAGGTGGATACTACTTCTCCAAGAGTTTTTGACCTCGAAATAAAAGATAAAAAAGGTGTAGAAAATGTGGTAGCAGACCATTTGTCTAGACTAGAGCTTATTAGTAATGACTGTGTAGATCAGGCTATTGATGATTGGTTTCCTGATGAACATATGTTTGAGGTGAAACATTGTCCTTGGTATGCCAATTTCGCTAACTTTCTTGTCACATGCACACCTCCACCAAATCTATCGTTTCACCAATGAAAGAAATTTTTTTCTGACGTGAAATATTATTTTTGGGAGGAACCGTTTTTGTTTAAGATTTGTACAGATGCCATGATAAGAAGGTGTGTTGCAGAGGAAGAGTTTGGTCAAATTCTCCACCATTGCCATGACCGTGAGGTAGGTGGTCATTTCGGACCAACAAGGACTGCATCGAAGGTACTTGAATGTGGCTTTTATTGGCCAACCCTTTTTAAAGACTCTCGTTCATATGTGCTAGCATGTGATAAATGCCAGCGGACAGGTAACATCTCTAACCGTCATGAAATGCTATTGAATAACATCATTGAGTGTGAGGTTTTTGATGTGTAGGGGATCTACTTCATGGGACCGTTTTCGAGCTCGTTCACGAAAAAGTATATTTTGGTGGCGGTTGACTATGTGTCTAAGTGGGTAGATGCAGAAGCATATGCCACTAATGATGCTCAAGTGGTCCTGAAATTTTTAAAGAAAAATATTTTTAACAGGTTTGGATACCAAGAGCAATCAGTAGTGATGGTGGTACCCATTTTTGCAACAAATTATTTGAAAATTTTTTGAGCAAATACGCTGTCACACACAAGAAATCTACCCCATACCACCTTCAAACGAGTGGTCAAGTGGAAGTGTCGAACCAAGAGATAAAGAGAATTTTAGAGAAAGTGGTAGGTGTAAGTCGGAAGGACTGGTCTATGAAGTTAGATGATGCTCTTTGGGCATATAGGAATGCTTTTAAAACACCTATAGGCACTACACCATATAGGTTGTTGTTTGGTAAAGCATGTCACTTACTTGTAGAGTTGGATCATCGAGCATACTGGGCCACAAAAGCATTAAACTTTAATTGTACTGCTGCAGGTGAACAACGTGTGCTGCAACTGGATCAGTTGGAGGAATTCTGGAACCTGGCATATGATCTTGCACTGTCATACAAGGAGAAAACAAAGAAGGCTCATGACAAGCGGATCGTTGAGTGGGAATTCAAGGAAGGTGAAAACGTCTTGCTCTACAACTCCCGATTGCGACTCTTTCCCGGAAAATTGAAGTCATGATGGTCTGGTTCATTCGTGATTTCCAAAGTTTACCCATCGGGAGCTGTTGAATTGCAAGATGGCAAGGATGGGACATTTATGATCAATGCCCAGCGACTGAAGCACTACATGGGTGGCACAGCTGAGCCACAACTTGGAATCATCCGGTTCCAAGACAATCCGAACTAAAACTGACCGACAGTCAAGTTCTCGACTATAAATTGAGAACTACCTCTCTTTCTTTTATCTTGCATTTAATTCGATATTTTGGTTATGTTAGTTATGTTTTATTTATTTTTATTGTTTTGTTTTCATTTTTTTTAAAAAAATTAAAATAAAAATAAATAAATAAAATGCGGGGACCTTTTTTCAGAGAGCTCGGCGCTCGGGCGGTAATTTTCTACCGCTTGAGCGCGAACACTTATTTCGAAAACAATTTTCCACAGAGCTCGGCGCTCGAGCGGTAATTTTTTACCGCTCGAGCGCACCTGCGATTAAAATCGCGATTCCCATTCCCCCTTTCTCATTCTGAAAATCTCCAAATCCCTCACAACCCTCTCGCCCCCTTTTTCGGTTTTCTTGTGCAGGCACTTCGCTCCCTACTCAAATTCCCGGCAAGGCGGAACAATCTTCATAGGGAAACAAGACTCACCTCTCTCCGGTCATCCACCATCTCTATCAATACCACCATGCTCCCAAGAAACAACGAGGTAATCCCGGTTCCTCCTCTTCATCTTCATCCTTTGATAGACATCGTTTTGTGAGTGAGGCGGCTAGGGCTAGATACAATCATGCTAAGATTCACAGAAACCCTATAGCCGAGAGGGTATTCCGTCGACAATTTGAGGACAGACACTTAGGGCCTCTTGTGGATTCAGAACTGCGTGGATGGGAACAATTTGGAAATCAACCAAGGCGGCAATAGTTTCAGTATTTCGAGAATTCTATGCGAATGCGGCGGAAGGGAAAGATGGTAGGGTCTTTGTTAGGGGTCGACTAGTCCCGTGTGACTCAGTTACAATCAATGCACTATTGGAAACGGAGGAAGTGGATGACTCTCAGTTCGAGGAATTGGTCGCCGACCCCGATTATGATATGATCCTCGCAGAGCTGTGCCATCCGGGCGTGATGTGGAAACCGTTGGGCGGACCTCCAAGCTGCTTTGACTAGAAGTATTTGAAAGAGGGAATTGCCCTTTGGTATCTCTTTGTGGCCCGAAGGATGATGCCGGTCTCGCATAAGAGCGAGGTGAAAAATGAGCGGGCGGTGCTCCTGTTTGCTTTGACTGCTGGATACAACATCAATGTGGGCAAACTTATAAATTCTCAGATCATGTTGAGTGCTCACAATAGTCATGTCGGTCTCTTCTTCCCCACCATCATCTCTGAATTGTGTGAGAGGGCGGGAGTTGTATTCCGTGATGATGAGGAGTGGTTGCAGCCGATGAAGGCTATTTGTGTAGATGACTTACAGCGGAAGAGGGCAAAACGACACGTAGACTTCCCCACTCAGGAGGAGGAGGCAGGTGGATCAAGCACCGCCATTCCTCGTTGCCCACAACCCCGCAGGCGCACTCAGAACGACAAAATGGACGAGAGTCTTGCCTTCATGGCTCACCAGGAGCAGGTCAACACCAACGTCACGGCACATCTTGCCCATCTTGACTCCATGATGCGCACTATGCTCATCCACGGGGGCATAGATCCAGGGACCATACCACCACGTCCACCGTTCATTCCCCCCAACCAGTTTCAGTATGACTATCTTCCGCAAGGGGATGCAGCCGGAGTGCCATTACCAGAGCACGACGAGGAGGAGCCTTGATCAGGGGAGGTCACTGTTTCCCATTTCTCCGCGTTTTATTTGAGTTTTTTTTCTTTTTTTACTGCTTTATGTTTTATTTCGTACCTTTTTTTTAATCTAGCATGTAGTTTGCAATTTTATTCTTTGTTTGCATTCGTGTGTGCACTTCTATGTTTTGTTTTTTTTTGTGCAATGGGGACATTGCACGCCTTTAGTATGAGGGGGTCATTTTGTAGAGTAGGTGCCCGTCGAGCCAAGTGTTGGCCGAGGGTTCATGTTTAAACTCTATGTATAAACAGTCTTTATTTTAATAATATTTGAATTCATTATTTTGGCACTTCTTTATTTGTATACCCATGCTAGTTGCATAGATAAAGTCCTTGAATATACAAATAGTAGAAAGAATATGAGATGCTCATATGATGAGTATCATGAAACTCATATTTGGAATACTGTATATTCTAAACAGTTCCTACTCGATTCAGCCGCCGCTAAGAAGGATATAGGCCGCTCGAGTTTGAGACTAGTATCTGCGATGTGAGTACCATGTTTCATTGGTAGGGGACATTGTGATGTCCGAGCATGCAGATAGGTGCTCCTTGTAGAGTGCACTGAACAACCCTCCATAAAGGACTTTTCAAGTGCTTCTCACTTATCGAGTGGAAACGTCCTAGTTTATGGTTGTACACCATTAGTCCTTATGACCCGGGACAACATTGAGACTCAATGTGCTAGCATTACACTTTGACTTGTTTACCGACTCTCAAGGGGTCATCAGATGGCAAGGTTGGGTGTTATGTCGAAACATATAGGAGTCGATGCATTGTAGTCAGGGATTCACCGCTTACCTTCGGGTATGGATATCCTATGTGTTATCATGTATGTGTAGTATGAAATCTCTGATCAGAGTATGATGGTAATTATAAAAGGGGTTTCATAGATTACACCATCGATGCAGCTACGACATGACACATAGTATCGATTCATTGACAACTCTCGATATACCAATGGTTGTCGAATCGGTCGGGATATATGAGTTGAAGGGACCGTACTGTACGCTAACCATAATTGAATGGTTTTTGCAGGCACTATCATTTGATACCTAGGGAATCATGTAAGCGATGCTACTAGGCGTTTAACATGATTGGTTGGGTACTATCAGACTTGAGTTCTGCCATTCTTGTTATCAAGGAGTTGATAAGTAAGAATGAAGGAATTGGGGTATGCTCGTATAAGGACATGTTTAGTCCGAATCACATGGAGATGTGAACCCACGGCTAGTTGTATCAATGAACCATTGAGGGCCACACAAGTACTGGCTTTCTAGATCCCGTTGAGAAGTTAAAATAGTTAAATGTGTTGAACGGCTTATAAAGGAGTTTATAAGCTTGAGGAAAAATAGAAGTATGAATTCTATGAGGGAAATGTAATTTTTAATTTATGAATATGTTCTTAAATTAAAAGTTGGCCAAATAAATAATGTATTTGAAAATTGTGATTTTCATAAACATTATTATGGAATAAATTAAATTAATTCAAATGTTGAATTAATTAAGCACTAGTGGGCCTAGTAGAGTCCAAATAATTAAATTAATTCAAGTGTTGAATTAATTAAGTAACATTGGGCCTTGTAGAGCCCAATTGGAAATAATTATTTAACTAGTGGGCTTGAGTAAAATCAAGCATTGTTTAATTGGGCTCAAATATGTTTGAGACAATTTAAATTAAAAGTCCATGGGCCCTTTGTAAATGTTACAAGCCCACTTGATTTGCATGCTTGGGAGGTGAAGGGTTGTGGATTACTTTTGATTGAAATATTGGCATGGCATGCACATGCTTCCTTTTGCTTTTCCCACAACAAAGACAAGTGATTCACTCTCCCATTAAAAACTCACAATGGCCGAAACCTGAAGGATCTTTCCTCTAATTTTTCTCTCATTTTTCTTCTTCAATTGTTGAGGAAAGAAATCACTTCTCAAAGAAAAATCTTCTTATTTTTCTAGTGCAAAGTAAGAAGGGTTCTAGTTTGCAAGTGGTGGGCCTAATTTTGAAGGAAAGTAAGGAGAGCTTGTAGAAGGTCATCCCATCAAGAGCTAAGGTGTTTACACCTTAGTTAGAGCCATCATCAATCCCATTGTGATTGATAGGTAAATTTCATAACACCCTATGAATGACATAGTTTGTGTTTTGTATATGTTACACACTAGTACATGAGGTGTTCAAGAAATTTTTCCCTTAAAATTTCGGTTTTCATGCCCTTAAACATTTTTGAACTTCCGTTGCGCATTTGAACACCCTAAAATCGATCCCTTTCAAGTGGTATCATGAGCTAAGGGTACTAGTTTTTGTAACATATACATGATATTATATTGAGGTCGATTTCTAACCGCATGAGATGATTTTTGCAACAAAATAAAAGGCCATGTGAGGGGTTATTTCGGGCAGCATGTTACTGCCCATTTCAGGCAGCTCGGGCTGCCCGAGGGGCTGCCCATTTCGGGCAGCAAGGGCAGCCCGAGGGGCAACCCGACACCCTCTACTCAAAATAAAAAAAAATTTTTGTTGGCTGGAATCCGGCGATGGAGCTCTGGCGACGGAGATGACGACTAGGGTTTTCAAAAGGTGTTTTGAAATATCAAAGTGTCATGGGCCTTGAGTTGTTGGGCCATTGGATGGCTAACATATTTGTGAAATTTAAATGGGCCAATATGTTTTTTGGTGAAAAATGAAAATTTTGGGCCCTTAAGTTTAAATTTACAAAAGTTGCAAATATTTTCTCATAAAATAAATAATTGAAGTTGGAATTTAATTATTTATAGTAAATTGTGATTTACAAGAAATTCGTGTATAAATAAATTAATTGGAAAGTAGACAAAGGTGTTTGTATACTTTGTTAATTTAGTTTATAATTGTGGCGGTTAGTGATTGGTTCAAGATATATAATATTGGATCAATTAATTATTGTGATAATTAATTGATGGTGTATGATATGTGATATGATGCATGAAGGATGATCCAAAGCCCAATCCCAATTTGCTAGGTGTATGCTAGGATATTTTGTGTTGAATGATTGTAATAATTATCAATTTATAAAGTGGACTTGGTTTAGGGCCCGTTCCCACCCCCATGAGATGTATCTCTATTTGCCATGGATATTTATTTGTAAATATTAGTATAGTGGATGATCAAGAATGGAAGATGGTGGCCATGATGATTATGAAGATCAAAGACATGTAAATATTGGAAGCTATTGTAATAGTTGCATTTGCATCCCATGCATTTCCCTAGGATTGGACCTAGGACCGTGTTTAGCTCACATGGGCCATTAGTTTTGGGGCGATTGATCATCCTTGTTTTGTATACTGTTTATAACATATGCATGATATGTTATAAATAATGAGTATGTGCGTTATTATTATGATAATAACAAAGTTGCATGAATCCGGCAAACATACGATCAAACATGGCGAGCTTTTAAATAAAATTAATGATGAGACCTTTCAAAATTAAAAACCATCATTTTGAATAAGATTCAAAATTAATATCAAGCCCGAAAAGGAGAATTATAAATTTGTTTATAATTTCCATGTCTTCCATCGACAATGGGTGCATGATGAACGCTAACCATGCTCGGGGCTCGGCTCATATTATTGGGGGGACCATGGGTGCCGGAAAACTGTGACATCCATTGACATGGTGATGTGAACTACGTGGAACTCCCATGATTTCGGCTCATATTATTGGGGGAACTCATGGCGACCGTCGATTAAGGTTCAACATCGATGGGTAAGGCTTGACACGTGAAGATGAACGACGTCATATTATTGGGTCCTAATCAAACGTGAGACAAAAGTTTACGTAAAGGGTTGCTTGGTGATGCAATTGGAAACTACCTTTTAGGGATTGTGATTGGCTGATATTATTCGGGATCATAGTTCGCTAATTGGACCTTGCGTACCTACTGAGGAAAGGAGTTTCCCGTTTTCACTAGAAGGTAGTGAAAATGTCAAAACAGTGGGAGCGAAAATTTATAAAGTAAAAGTCCATACTTTATATCTTACTAAATATTTTACAATAGTCATTGACGTTTATCCGTTTTACTTTTCAGTACAAATTTGACAATGTCTTCGATTCGCAATCCGCTGTCTATTATTTTCGAAAAACACGTATTAACCGGACCTAATTACCTCACTTGGCTAAGAAACCTGAAAATCGTCTTGAACTCGGAAAAGATTGCATACACACTGACTGAGTCGCCCCTTGTTGAGGCTCCGACTAGCTGCAATCCTGAGGAATTGCACACTTACAAGGATTGGTGTGACCATGACTTGAAAGCCAGGTGTTATATGCAGGCTTCTATGAATGATGAGCTGCAGAGGCGTTTTGAGGATGCAAAGAATGCTGCTGACATTCATTTGCACCTCAAGGAGCTCTTTGGTGAGCAGACTCGGCCTCTTAGGCTTGCTACAGTCAAGGAGCTGATCACTTTACGCATGCGAGATTGGACTTCGGTCCATGAGCATGGCCTAAAGATGATCGGGCTCGTGGACAAGCTCGTTGGCATGGATTTGATGTTGCCTTCGGAGCTGACCACCGACGTGTTGCTGTTGTCATTGTCTAGCTCATTTGATCCTTTTGTGGTGAACTTCAACATGAACAAGATGGAGCCGACCCTTGAGGAGTTGGTGAATATGCTTGTGACTTTTGAGTCCACTATCAAGAAAGAGAAGCTGGTTCTTTTTGTGGGCTTTTCATCTGGTACGTAGACCGGTCCACCTGGGAAGGGAAAGAAGCGTTCTTTCCAACGTCCCAAGAAGAACGTGCCCATAAAGAGGCAGACTCCGAGTCCCGTTGTGGCAGCCATACCAGTGAAGGCTGACAAGACTGTTGACATCTGTCATCACTGCAAGATGCCTGGACATTGGAGGCGTAATTGCAGGGAATATCTTGCCCAGAAGTGTTCTGGAAACGGTATGTTCTATATTGAAGTAAACATTTCAATTAACTCTACTTCTTGGGTATTGGATACCGGCTGTGGCTCACATCTCTGTAATGATTTGCAGGCGATGGGAAGAAGTAGGAGGCTCAGGGAAGGTGAGACCTTCTTGAGGATGGGCAATGGAGCAAGGGTTGCTGCTAAGGCCGTAGGAGATGTTTGCTTGTATTTGAACAATGATTTTAAGTTAATGTTAAGAGATGTTTTGTTTGTACCTGAATTGGTGAAAAACATTATTTCCATTTCTATGCTTGATAAAGATGGATTTTCTTGTGTATTTAGCAAAGGTGTTTGCAATATTTACAAGAACGAATGTTTAATTGGTACCGGAGAACTTGAAAACGATCTCTACACCTTAAAATTGAAAGATATTCCACTAAACAATGTCCAAGCTATAACAACAACAAACAAGCGCAAACAAGATACTCTAAATTCGGCACAATTATGGCATGCTCGATTAGGACATATTTCCCTAAGAAGGATGAACAAGCTAGTGGGAGTAGGCATGTTTGATATGTCTGATATTAATGCTCTCACGACTTGTGAATCCTGTCTGTAAGGAAAGATGACCAAAATTCCCTTTAAGGGCCATGTGGAGCAAGCCAAAGGGTTATTGGATTTGATCCATACCGATGTGTGCGGTTCGCAGCATCACCACTAAGCATGGACATGCCTACTTCATCACATTTACCGATGACTTTTCGAGGTATGGATATGTCAAGTCTGATGCCTTTGAAAGGTTGAAAAATTCAGAAGTGAAGTAGAGAAAGAGTTGGGACGAAGCATCAAGACACTTCGATCGGATCGAGGTGGCGAGTACTTGAGTGCCGAGTTCCAAGAGTATCTTAGGGAGAATGGGATTCTCTCGCAGTGGACTCCGCGCGCTACACCACAGTTGAATGGTGTTTCGGAGCGTCGTAACCGGACTTTGATTGACAAGACACCATATGAGATATGGATGGGTAAGCCACCCAAATATTCTTATCTTAGAATATGGGGGTGCCCTGCTTATGTGAAGCAGGTAGTGGGAGATAAATTGGATAGTCGATCCATTTTATGTTACTTTGTGGGATCTCCAAAGAATTCGGTTGGATACTACTTCTATCATTCCCAAGAAACAAAAGTGTTAGTTTCTAGGAATGCAACCTTTTTGGAAAAGGAATTTCTATTGGATAAAAAAGGGGAGATGATAGAACTCGAAGAGGTTCGAGAGACACCCACAATTATAGAACCCACACCCGAAGAGCCAAGAGAGGAGATACAAGTTCCTAGAAGATCCGAGAGAGTCTCGAGATCACCTATGAGGTATGGTCTGCTTCTTGAAGAGGGCCATGATGAGCCTAACCATGGATGTGATCCAAGGACCTTCAAGGAAGTATTATCTGATGCTGATTCATCCAAGTGGCTTGAAGCAATGGAATCTGATATGAATTCCATGCATTCGAACCAAGTGTGGAATCTCGTGGATCCACCTGAGGGAATTGTTCCCATAGGGTGTAAATGGATTTACAAGAGGAAACTTTGGGTGGATGGGAAGGTATTGACCTTCAAAGCGCGATTGGTGGCAAAAGGATATAGTCAAAGACAAGGAGTTGACTTTGAGGAAACCTTTTCTCCAGTTGCAATGTTCAAGTCCATAAGGATATTGCTAGCCATAGCTGCATGGTATGACTATGAGATATGACAGATGTATGTCAAGACAGCCTTTCTTAATGGTGATATTAAGGAAGAGATTTACATGTCTCAACCCGAAGGGTTTACATCTGTCGGAAGTGAGCATATGGTATGCAAACTTCAAAGATCTATTTATGGTCTAAAGCAGGCATCTAGGAGTTGGAACCTTAGATTCGATAGTACAATCAAAGAGTTTGGTTTTACTAAGAATCCCGAGGAACCCTGTGTGTATAAGAAGGTCAGTGGGAGTGCTGTGACATTCCTGGTGCTGTATGTTGATGACATTCTACTCATTGGGAATGATGTAGGAATGTTGCAATCAACTAAGATATGGTTAGCGAGTAAGTTCTCGATGCAGGACTTGGGTGAAGCATCTTTTGTATTGGGAATACAGATCTATAGAGATAGATCAAAAAGATTGCTTGGTCTCACCCAGTCCACATACATTGATACCATCGTGAAGCGGTTCTCGATGGATGAGTCCAAGAGAGGACATCTACCAATGTGTCATGGCGTGTCCCTATCCAAGTCTATGTCTCCCAAGACTGATGCAGAGATAGAGGCGATGACACGCATTCTGTATGCATCTGCAATTTGTAGCATCATGTATGGGATGATATATACACGTCCTGACGTGGCTTTTGCACTAAGTGTAGTGAGTAGATATCAATCGAACCCCGATCTTCCACATTGGAAAGCTGTGAAAGACATCCTCAAGTATTTGAGAAGGACCAATTAATTGTTCTTGGTCTATGAGGGTGGAGAACTGAAATTGGAATGCTATACCGACTCTAGCTTCCAAAGAGATATCGATGACTCGAAGTCAACCTCTGGATTTATATTCATGCTCAATGGTGCTGCTGTCTCTTGGAAGAGTTCCAAGCAAGACAGTACAGCGGATTCCACCACTGAGGTAGAATATATTGCTGCATCAGCTGCAGCAAAGGAGGCTGTTTGGATAAGGAATTTCGTCCAAGAGTTGGGTGTCATTCCTAATGGAGTTGCTTCTGTCCCGGTGTTTTGTGACAACACGGGAGCCATTGCTCAAGCAAAAGAGCCAAGGTCTCATCAGTCCAAACATATACTGAGAAAGTACCACATCCTCCGAGAGATAGTGGAAAGAGGAGATGTCACGATTGACAAAGTCGGCTCCGCAGATAATGTTGCTGATCCGCTAACTAAGCCTTTACCTGGACCATTGTTCGAGAAGCATCGCGAATCGATGGGTTTGAAGCATATGGGTAGTTGGCTCTAGTGCAAGTGGGAGATTGTTAGAGTATGTGCCTGTCGAGCCAAGTGTTGGCCGAGGGTTCATGTTTAAACTCTATGTATAAATTGTCTTTATTTTAATAATATTTGAATTTATTATTTTTGCACTTCTTTATCTGTATACCCATGCTAGTTGCATATATAAAGTCCTTGAATATACAAATAGTAGAAAGAATATGAGATGCTCATATGATGAGTATCATGAAACTCATATTTGGAATACTGTATATTCTAAACAGTTCCTAGTCGATTCAGCCGCCGCTAAGAAGGATATAGGCCGCTCGAGTTTGAGACTAGTATCTGCGATGTGAGTACCATGTTTCATTGGTAGGGGACATTGTGATGTTCGGGCATGAAGATAGGTGCTCCTTGTAGAGTGCACTGAAAAACCCTCCATAAAGGACTTTCCAAGTTCTCACTTATCGAGTGGAAACGTCCTAGTTTATGGATCGTACACCATTAGTCCTTATGACCCGGTACAACATTGAGACTCTATGTGCTAGTATTACACTTTGACTTGTTTACCGACTCTCAAGGGGTCATCAGGTGGCAAGGTTGGGTGTTATGTCGAAACATAAAGGAGTCGATGCATTGTAGTCGAGGATTTACCGCTTACCTTCAGGTATGGATATCCTATGTGTTATCATGTATGTGTAGTATGAAATGTCTGATCAGAGTATGGTGGTAATTATGAAAGGGGTTTCATAGATTACACCATCGATGCAACTACGACATGACACATAGTATCGATTCATTGACAACTCTTGATATACCAATGATTGTCGAATCGGTCGGGATATGTGAGTTGAAGGGACCGTACTGTACGCTAACCATAATTGAATGGTTCTTGCAGGCACTATCATTTGGTACCTAGGGAATCATGTAAGCGATGCTCCTAGGCGTTTAACATGATTGGTTGGGTACTATCAGACTTGAGTTCTGACATTCTTGTTATCAAGGAGTTGATAAGTAAAAATGGTGCAATTGTGGTATGCTCGTATAAGGACATGTTTAGTACCGAATCACATGGAGATGTGAACCCACGGCTAGTTGTATCAATGAACCATTAAGGGCCACACAAGTACTCGCTTTCTAGATCCCGTTGAGAAGTTAAAATAGTTCAATGTGTTGAACGGCTTATAAAGGAGTTTATAAGCTTGAGAAAAAATAGAAGTATGACTTCTATGGGGGAAATGTAATTTTTAATTTATGAATATGTTCTTAAATTAAAAGTTGGCCAAATAAATAATGTATTTGAAAATTGTGATTTTCATAAACATTATTATGGAATAAATTAAATTAATTCAAGTGTTGATTTAATTAAATACTAGTGGGCCTAGTAGAGTCCAAATAATTAAATAATTCAAGTGTTGAATTATATAAGTAACATTGGGCCTTGTAGAGCCCAATTGGAAATAATTATTTAACTAGTGGGCTTGAGTAAAATCAAGCATTGTTTAATTGGGCTCAAATATGTTTGAGACAATTTAAATTAAAAGTCCATGGGCCATTTGTAAATGTTACAAACCCACTTGATTTGCTTGCTTGGGAGGTGAAGGGTTGTTGATTACTTTTGATTGAAATATTGGCATGGCATGCACATGCTTCCTTTAGCTTTTCCCACAACAAAGACAAGTGATTCACTCTCCCATTAAAAACTCACAATGGCCGAAACTTGAAGGATCTTTCTTCCAATTTTTCTCTCGTTTTTCTTCTTCAATTGTTGAGGAAAGAAATCACTTCTTAAAGAAAAATCTTCTTATTTTTCTAGTGCAAAGTAAGAAGGGTTCTAGTTTGCAAGTGGTGGGCCTAATTTTGAAGGAAAGTAAGGAGAGCTTGTAGAAGGTCATCCCATCAAGAGCTAAGGTGTTTACACCTTAGTTGGAGCAATAATCAATCCATTGTGATTGATAGGTAAATTTCATAACACCCTATGAATGTCATAGTTTGTGTTTTGTATATGTTACACACTAGTAAATGAGGTGTTCAAGAAATTTTTCCCTTAAAATTTTGGTTTTCATGCCCTTAAACATTTTTGAACTTCCGTTGCGCATTTAAACACCCTAAAATCGATCCCTTTCAAGTGGTATCATGAGCTAAGGGTACTAGTTTTTGTAACATATACATGATATTATATTGAGGTCGATTTCTAACCGCATGAGATGATTTTTGAAACAAAATAAAAGGCCATGTGAGGGGCTATTTCGGGCAGCATGTTACTGCCCATTTCGGGCAGCTCGGGCTGCGCGAGGGGCAGCCCGAAACCCTCTACTCAAAATAAAAAAATAATTTTTTTGTTGGCCGGAATCCGGCGACGGAGCTCCGGCGACGGAGATGACGACTAGGGTTTTCAAAAGGTGTTTTGAAATATCAAAGTGTCATGGGCCTTGAGTTGTTGGGCCATTGGATGGCTAACATATTTGTGAAATTTAAATGGGCCAAAATGTTTTTTGGTGAAAAATGAAAATTTTGGGCCCTTAAGTTTAAATTTACAAAAGTTGCAAATATTTTCTCATAAAATAAATAATTGAAGTTGGAATTTAATTATTTATAGTAAATTGTGATTTACAAGAAATTCGTTTATAAATAAATTAATTGAAAGTAGACAAAGGTGTTTGTATACTTTGTTAATTTAGTTTATAATCGTGGCGGTTAGTGATTGGTTCAAGATATATAATATTGGATCAATTAATTATTGTGATAATTAATTGATGGTGTATGATATGTGATATGATGCATGAAGGATGATCCAAAGCCCAAGCCCAATTTGCTAGGTGTATACTAGGATATTTTGTGTTGAATGATTGTAATAATTATCAATTTATAAAGTGGGCTTGGTTTATGGCCCGTTCCCACCCCCATGAGATGTATCTCTATTTGCCATGGATTTTTATTTGTAAATATTAGTATAGTGGATGATCAAGAATGGAAGATGGTGGTCATGATGATTATGAAGATCGAAGACATGTAAATATTGGAAGCTATTGTAATAGTTGCATTTGCATCCCATGTATTTCCCTAGGATTGGACCTAGGACCGTGTTTAGCTCACACAGGCCATTAGTTTTGGGGCGATTGATCATCCTTGTTTTGTTTACTGTTTATAATATATGCATGATATGTTATAAATAATGAGTATGTGCGTTATTATTTTGATAATAACAAAGTTGCATGAATCCGGCAAACATACGATCAAACATGACAAGCTTTTAAATAAAATTAATGATGAGACCTTTCAAAATTAAAAACCATCATTTTGAATAAGATTCAAAATTAATATCAAGCCCGAAAAGGAGAATTATAAATTTGTTTATAATTTCCATGTCTTCCATCGACAATGGGTGCATGATGAACGCTAACCAGTGCTCGGGGCTCGGCTCATATTATTGGGGGGACCCTGGGTGCCGGAAAGCTGTGACATCCATTGACATGGTGATGTGAACTACGTGGAACTCCCATGATTTCGGCTCATATTATTGGGGGAACTCATGGCGACCGTCGATTAAGGTTCAACATCGATGGGTAAGGCTTGACACGTGAAGATGAACGACGTCATATTATTGGGTCCTAATCAAACGTGAGACAAAAGTTTACGTAAAGGGTTGCATGGTGATGCAATTGGAAACTACCTTTTAGGGATTGTGATTGGCTGATATTATTCGGGATCATAGTTCGCTAATTGGACCTTGCGTACCTACTGAGGAAAGGAGTTTCCCGTTTTCACTAGAAGGTAGTGAAAATGTCAAAACAGTGGGAGCGAAAATTTATAAAGTAAAAGTCCATACTTTATATCTTACTAAATATTTTAAAATAGTCATTGACATTTATCTGTTTTACTTTTCAGTACAAATTTGACAAATGTCTTCGATTCGCAATCCGCTGTCTGTTATTCTCGAAAAACACGTATTAACCGGACCTAATTGCCTCACTTGGCTAAGAAACCTGAAAATCGTCTTGAACTCGGAAAAGATTGCATACACACTGACTGAGTCGCCCCCTGTTGAGGCTCCGACTAGCTGCACTCCTGAGGAATTGCACACTTACAAGGATTGGTGTGACCATGACTTGAAAGCCAGGTGTTATATGCAGGCTTCTATGAATGATGAGCTGCAGAGGCGTTTTGAGGATGCAAAGAATGCTGCTGACATTCATTTGCACCTCAAGGAGCTCTTTGGTGAGAAGACTCGGCCTCTTAGGCATGCTACAGTCAAGGAGCTGATCACTTTACGCATGCGAGATGGGACTTCGGTCCATGAGCATGGCCTAAAGATGATCGGGCTCGTGGACAAGCTCGTTGGCATGGATTTGATGTTGCCTTCGGAGCTGACCACCGACGTGTTGCTGTTGTCATTGCCTAGCTCATTTGATCCTTTTGTGGTGAACTTCAACATGAACAAGATGGAGCCGACCCTTGAGGAGGTTGGTGAATATGCTTGTGACTTTTGAGTCCACTATCAAGAAAGAGAAGCCGGTTCTTTTTGTGGGCTTTTCATCTGGTACGAAGACCGGTCCACCTGGGAAGGGAAAGAAGCGTTCTTTTCAACGTCCCAAGAAGAACGTGCCCTTGAAGAGGCAGACTCTGGGTCCCGTTGTGGCAGCCATACCAGTGAAGGCTGACAAGACTGTTGACATCTGTCATCACTGGCAAGAAGCCTGGACATTGGAGACGTAATTGCAGGGAATATCTTGCCCAGAAGTGTTCTGGAAACGGTATGTTCTATATTGAAGTAAACATTTCAATTAACTCTACTTCTTGGGTATTGGATACCGGCTGTGGCTCACATCTCTGTAATGATTTGCAGGCAATGGGAAGAAGTAGGAGTCTCAGGGAAGGTGAGACCTTCTTGAGGATGGGCAATGGAGCAAGGGTTGCTGCTAAGGCCGTAGGAGATGTTTGCTTGTATTTGAACAATGATTTTAAGTTAATGTTAAGAGATGTTTTGTTTGTATCTGAATTGGTGAAAAATATTATTTCCATTTCTATGCTTGATAAAGATGGATTTTCTTATTTATTTAGCAAAGGTGTTTGCAATATTTACAGGAACGAATGTTTAATTGGTACCGGAGAACTTGAAAACGATCTCTACACCTTAAAATTGAAAGATATTCCACTAAACAATGTCCAAGCTATAACAACAACAAACAAGCGCAAACAAGATACTCTAAATTCGGCACAGTTATGGCATGCTCGATTAGGACATATTTCCCTAAGAAGGATGAACAAGCTAGTGGGAGTAGGCATGTTTGATATGTCTGATATTAATGCTCTCACGACTTGTGAATCCTGTCTGAAAGGAAAGATGAACAAAATTCCCTTTAAGGGCCATGTGGAGCGAGCCAAAGGGTTATTGGATTTGATCCATACCGATGTGTGCGGTCCGCAGCATCACCACTAAGCATGGACATGCCTACTTCATCACCTTTACCGATGACTTTTCGAGGTATGGGTATGTCAAGTCTGAAGCGTTTGAAAGGTTCAAAGAATTCAGAAGTGAAGTAGAGAAAGAGTTGGGACGAAGCATCAAAACACTTCGATTGGATCGAGGTGGCGAGTACTTGAGTGCCGAGTTCCAAGAGTATCTTAGGGAGAATGGGATTCTCTCGCAGTGGACTCCGCCCGCTACACCACAGTTGAATGGTGTTTCGGAGCGTCGTAACCGGACTTTGATGAACATGGTTCGGTCTATGATGGGGTTCACGGAGTTGCCGCCATCTTTTTGGGGATATGCGCTTGAGACAACGGCACTGTTGTTGAACAATGTCCATTCAAAGGCAGTTGACAAGACATCATATGAGATATGGATGGGTAAGCCACCCAAATATTCTTATCTTAGAATATGGGGGTGCCCTGCTTATGTGAAGCAGGTAGTGGGAGATAAATTGGATAGTCGATCCATTTTATGTTACTTTGTGGGATATCCAAAGAATTCGGTTGGATACTACTTCTATCATCCCCAAGAAACAAAAGTGTTTGTTTCTAGGAATGCAACCTTTTTGGAAAATGAATTTCTATTGGATAGAAAAGGGGAGATGATAGAACTCGAAGAGGTTCGAGAGACACCCACAATTATAGAACCCACACCCGAAGAGCCAAGAGAGGAGATACAAGCTCCTAGAAGATCCGAGAGAGTCTCGAGACCACCTATGAGGTATGGTCTGCTTCTTGAAGAGGGCCATGATGAGCCTAACCATGGATGTGATCCAAGGACCTTCAATGAAGCATTATCTGATGCTGATTCATCCAAGTGGCTTGAAGCAATGGAATCTGAGATGAATTCCATCCATTCGAACCAAGTGTGGAATCTCGTGGATCCACCTAAGGGAATTGTTCTCATAGGGTGTAAATGGATTTACAAGAGGAAACTTGGGGTGGATGGGAAGGTATTGACCTTCAAAGCGCGATTGGTGGCAAAAGGATATACTCAAAGACAAGGAGTTGACTTTGAGGAAACCTTTTCTCGAGTTGCAATGTTCAAGTCCATAAGGATATTGCTAGCCATAGCTGCATGGTATGACTATGAGATCTGGCAGATGGATGTCAAGACAGCCTTTCTTAATGGGGATATTAAGGAAGAGATTTACATGTCTCAACCCGAAGGGTTTACATCTGTCGGAAGTGAGCATATGGTATGCAAACTTCAAAGATCTATTTATGGTCTAAAGCAGGCATCTAGGAGTTGGAACATTAGATTCAATAGTACAATCAAAGAGTTTGGTTTTACTAAGAATCCCGAGGAACCCTGTGTGTATAAGAAGGTAAGTGGGAGTGCTGTGACATTCCTGGTGCTGTATGTTGATGACATTGTACTCATTGGGAATGATGTAGGAATGTTGCAATCAACTAAGATATGGTTAGCGAGTAAGTTCTCGATGCAGGACTTGGGTGAAGCATCTTTTGTATTGGGAATACAGATCTATAGAGATAGATCAAAAAGATTGCTTGGTCTCACCCAGTCCACATACATTGATACCATCGTGAAGCGGTTCTCGATGGATGAGTCCAAGAGAGGACATCTACCAATGTGTCATAGCGTGTCCCTATCCAAGTCTATGTCTCCCAAGACTGATGCAGAGATAGAGGCGATGACACGCATTCCATATGCATCTGCAATTGGTAGCATCATGTATGGGATGATATCTACACGTCCTGACGTGGCTTTCGCACTAAGTGTAGTGAGTAGATATCAATCGAACTCCGGTCTTCCACATTGGAAAACTGTGAAAGGCATCCTCAAGTATTTGAGAAGGACCAATAAATTGTTCTTGGTCTATGGGGGTGGAGAACTGAAATTGGAAGGCTATACCGACTCTAGCTTCCAAAGCGATATCGATGACTCGAAGCCAACCTCTGGATTTATATTCATGCTCAATGGTGCTGCTGTCTCTTGGAAGAGTTCCAAGCAAGACAGTACAGCGGATTCCACCACTGAGGCAGAATATATTGCTGCATCAGCTGCAGCAAAGGAGGCTGTTTGGATAAGAAATTTCGTCCAAGAGTTGGGCGTCATTCCTAATGGAGTTGCTTCTGTCTCGGTGTTTTGTGACAACACGGGAGCCATTGCTCAAGCAAAGGAGCCAAGGTCTCATCAGAAGTCCAAACATATACTGAGAATGTACCACATCCTCCGAGAGATAGTGGAAAGAGGAGATGTCACGATTGACAAAGTCGGCTCCGCAGATAATGTTGCTGATCCGCTAACTAAGCCTTTACATGGACCATTGTTCGAGAAGCATCGCGAATCGATGGGTTTGAAGCATATGGGTAGTTGGCTCTAGTGCAAGTGGGAGATTGTTATAGTAGGTGCCTGTCGAGCCAAGTGTTGGCCGAGGGTTCATGTTTAAACTCTATGTATAAACAATCTTTATTTTAATAATATTTGAATTTATTATTTTGGCACTTCTTTATCTGTATACCTATGATAGTTGCATAGATAAAGTCCTTGATTATACAAATAGTAGAAAGAATATGAGATGCTCATATGATGAGTATCATGAAACTCATATTTGGAATACTGTATATTCTAAACAGTTCCTAGTCGATTCAGCCGCCGCTAAGAAGGATATAGGTCGCTCGAGTTTGAGACTAGTATCTGCTATACGAGTACCATGTTTCATTGGTAGGGGACATTGTGATGTCCGAGCATGCGGATAGGTGCTCCTTGTAGAGTGCACTGAACAACCTCCATAAAGGACTTTCCAAGTGGTTCTCACTTATCGAGTGGAAACGTCCTAGTTTATAGTTGTACACCATTAGTCCTTATGACCCGGGACAAGATTGAGACTCTATGTGCTAGTATTACACTTTGACTTGTTTACCGACTCTCAAGGGGTCATCAGGTGGCAAGGTTGGGTGTTATGTCGAAACATATAGGAGTCGATGCATTGTAGTCGGGGATTCACCGCTTACCTTCGGGTATGGATATCCTATGTGTTCTCATGTATGTGTAGTATGAAATCTCTGATCAGAGTATAGTGGTAATTATGAAAGGGGTTTCATAGATTACACCATCGATGCAACTACGACATGACACATAGTATCGATTCATTGACAACTCTCGATATACCAATGATTGTCGAATCGGTCGGGATATATGAGTTGAAGGGACCGTATTGTACGCTAACCATAATTGAATGGTTCTTGCAGGCACTATCATTTGATACCTAGGGAATCATGTAAGCGATGCTGCTAGGCGTTTAACATGATTGGTTGGGTACCTATCAGACTTGAGTTCTGCCATTCTTGTTATCAAGGAGTTGATAAGTAAGAATGGTGCAATTGGGGTATGCTCGTATAAGGACATGTTTAGTCCGAATCACATGGAGATGTGAACCCACGGCTAGTTGTATCAATGAACCATTGAGGGCCACACAAGTACTGGCTTTCTCGATCCCGTTGAGAAGTTAAAATAGTTCAATGTGTTGAACTGCTTATAAAGGAGTTTATAAGCTTGAGGAAAAATAGAAGTATGACTTCTATGAGGGAAATGTAATTTTTAATTTATGAATGTGTTCTTAAATTAAAAGTTGGCTAAATAAATAATGTATTTGAAAATTGTGATTTTAATAAACATTATTATGGAATAAATTAAATTAATTCAAGTGTTGAATTAATTAAACACTAGTGCGCCTAGTAGAGTCCAAATAATTAAATTAATTCAAGTGTTGAATTAATTAAGTAACATTGGGCCATGTAGAGCCCAATTGGAAGTAATTATTTAACTAGTGGGCTTGAGTAAAATCAAGCATTGTTTAATTGGGCTCAAATATGTTTGAGACATTTTAAATTAAAAGTCCATGGGCTCTTTGTAAATGTTACAAGCCCACTTGATTTGCATGCTTGGGAGGTGAAAGGTTGTGGATTACTTTTGATTAAAATATTGGCATGGCATGCACATGCTTCCGTTAGCTTTTCCCACAACCAAGACAAGTGATTCACTCTCCCATTAAAAACTCACAATGGCCGAAACTTGAAAGATCTTTCTTCCAATTTTTCTCTCATTTTTCTTCTTCAATTGTTGAGGAAAGAAATCACTTCTCAAAGAAAAACTTCTTATTTTTCTAGTGCAAAGTAAGAAGGGTTCTAGTTTGCAAGTGGTGAGCCTAATTTTGAAGGAAAGTAAGGAGAGCTTGTAGAAGATCATCCCATCAAGAGCTAAGGTGTTTACACCTTAGTTGGAGCCATCATCAATCCATTGTGATTGATAGGTAAATTTCATAACACCCTATGAATGTCATAGTTTGTGTTTTTTATATGTTACACACTAGTACATGAGGTGTTCAAGAAATTTTTCCCTTAAAATTTCGGTTTTCATGCCCTTAAACATTTTTGAACTTCCGTTGCGCATTTGAACACCCTAAAATCGATCCCTTTCACGTTTTTTGTATTTGTCTTGCATGAGTGTCAGATGATGGTGAAACTAGTAAATTGGTAGCCAATGATGATTGTGGGATAAATGAACTGCATGTTGCTTAGTCTTATCACTCGTTATGAATCCCCAGGTGAATTGAAATCTTTTTATGCACACATAGTGGATTTTGATAGTGGTGTCGATGACAGTTAAGTTCAAAATAATCTGTGAGGGGAACTGGAGAAACATAAGTTGCGAGTAAAACTTGAATGATTACCTGTTGAAATGAGTAACCAACCAGTAGCATGAACTCAAGTAGAAAATCCTTCATGCCAATCGTGCATAGGACCAAAAAATTCATCTATAGGCCAGATAAATAAACATACCCTATATCCCAAGCTTAGGGAGTACGCATGAGAAAACTATGTGGCAAAAAAAAAAAGAAAAAGAAAAAAGGGGATGTAAGGTGTGGGGGAGCCAAAAAGTGATGAAATCCTATCCAAAGGCTAAAAAGATGGAGATGTAAGGCGTTGAGGAATGTCTGAGAAAATTTCTGACAAGTGCATAGTTAAAATGATCTACGTACTCCCAATCTTTCTGAACCACTTGAGCACTTATGACTATTGACTCCCTACATTGTGTTGTTCAACTATGAAACTTTACCACTTTACGTGTTTACTGGTTGGTCCCAAATGGAAACAGAACTCAGGAAAGAGAAACTTGCGTTGAATTGTTGATTCGGCGACCCACATGATTTGCGAATAATACTGTCTGAAACACAATCTAGAAAAATCCACAACACACACGACCACACCTTGTGGAAAAATACAAACGTTTTGTGATGTTCTGAAAGGGGTATTAAAGGATGTTGTGTCTTGACTAAGTGGATGTGGTTCACAAACCCGCTGAGGCAGGAGATGTCAGTTTGCTACTTCGCCATCAATCTAGTTATTTTAATACGTTCACTTTGTGTTTGTTCATGTTTTGGTTGTAGTCTGTAACCTATTTTGCTTGAGGGCAAGCAAAATGTTAGTATGAGGGGGTTGATAGATGTGGTTTTTACATGTTTTATTGCATTAGTTTGTGTGTGTTTGCATTGTGCATGCGTACATTTCATTTACATTTTAGAGTAAACATATGCATTTGATCATGTCTCACTTGTGTGTGACAAATTTGCAGGAAAAATGACCGGAAACCGAATCTGGAGCAAAGTGCTCAAGCCAAGAAGGAATTGGCAGAAAGGCTGGCGCCCGAGCGGTAGAAAATTACCGCTCGGGCGCGAGAGGTGATCCGAGAAGCAAAATTCTAGAGAGGATGGCGCGCGGGCGGTAATATTCTACCGCCCGGGCGCGAGAAATGATTTCCGAGAAGAAAACTTACAGAAGACTCGGCGCTCGGGCGGTAATTTTCTACTGCCCGAGCGCGACTGCCGTATTCCACAAGCAATTTACAGAAGGTGTGGCGTTCGAGCGGTAATTGACTACCACTCGAACGCTACCTATTTTTGGAAAAAGTTCCTTGCCGATTCCTTACCTTATTCTGGGAATGTGGATGATATAGAAGGGATCTTTGGACGTTTTGAGGGAATTCAGACTTTATTGGAGAGCCACCACAAGCTTTGGAGAGAACTTTGCGCTTGGAGTTGAAGATTCAAAGAATTCCGGGCGTCGTTCCTCGCAATTTTCGTCAAATCTAGTATTTCTAACTTAGTTTTTATCTTTTAAACATTGTTGTGTTTATGTCTATTATGAATTCGAGTAGCTAAACTTAAAATATTTGTTGGGATTTAAGGGGATCCTACCCCGAACTCTGATTTAGTTAATTCATATTTCGATTTGTGATTTATTCTTGATTTTACTATTGTTTTATCGTGTTGTTAGAGCGTAGCTAACTTTAACAACGTTTTTATATTGCGAGTGAGATCGAGAGAATGACTTGTGATAGGAACGAGTAGTATAATCCGTGGATCTACAATTTACATATACATATGAAATTGGATACGCGCCGATACTCATAGTCCGGTAGGGCAAAAACTAGGGGATTTCATAGATCTACATGCGATTCACTCTTGATAAATAATTAAAGACATTTAATTACTTCATTGAGTAGAATTAGTTTGGCATAGCTCGAGAGAGTGTGTTCAATTCAATAGGAAATCATGTCGTAAGCATATAATCATTATCGAACGAATTAATTAATTAACGAAGGGTAGGTGAACCGATATTCCCAACAAATTCATTTCTCATTGAATTTTAAATCAACCATTCCAGATATTATATCTCATTATTTAACTCCTGAATATTTTGATTTGCATGTTTATTTGATCATAGTAGTAATAATCAATCAACCAATTTTCGTTGCTAAAGATTTAATAACTGAAAATAATAATTGTCAAACACAGTCTCCAGTGGAACGATACTCGTACTCACGTACATTATACTATTACTTGACATCATGCACTTGCGATTAATTTTTGAGCATACAAAATCATATTTTTATTAAGGATTCCATATTGCAAGTTTTGCTCGATCAACAGGTAAATGACATGCTTTTCCAAAAAGTATCCCATACGGTGTCGTGCCTATAGTTGTCTTAAAAATAGTCCTATACGCCAAAAGCGCGTCATCTAGCCTCAACGATCAGTCCTTTCGATTTATCCCCACAACCTTCTCTAGAATCCTCTTGATCTCGCGATTCGACACCTCCACTTGACCATTTGTTTGAAGATGATAGGGAGTGGAGAATTTATGAGTGACCCATATTTGCCCAAAAGTCTTTCAAAAAGTTTATTGCAAAAAATGGGTGCTACCATCACTAATGATTGCCCGTGGTGTTTCAAATTTGTTGAAAATATTTTCTTTAATTCCAACACCACTTGAGGATCATTCGTGGCATATGATTCCACCTCAACCCATTTGAAAACATAGTCAACCGCAACCAAAATGTATTTTTTCGTGAAAGAAGTTGGAAACGGTCGCATGAAACCTATCCCCCAAACATCAAAGACTTCGCATTCGATAATATTATTTAAAGAGATTTCATGGAGATTAGAAATGTTACATGTGCGCTGGCATCTATCACAAGAGAGGACAAATGAACGTGCATCTTTAAATAGAGTTGGCCAATAAAAACCACATTCGAGTACCTTGGATGTCGTTTGTGTGGGTCCAAAATGACCACCTACCTCACGGTCATGACATAGGCTAAGAATCGATTTCATCTCTTCCTCCGCTACACATCTCTTTATCATGACATCTGCACAGATTTTGAAAAAGAAGGGTTCCTCTTAAAAATAATATCTCACATCCGAAAAGAATTTCATTCTTTGTTGAAATGTTAAATTTGGCGGGGGGGGGGGGGGGGGTGTGGGCCTGTAACAAGAAAATTAGCAAAATCCGCAAGCCATGGATCATTTTTCACCTCTAACAGCCGTTCATCCAGAAATCAATGATCTATCTCATCATTTTCACAATTTTCTCCAACATGCTCAAGCCTAGAAAGATGATCAGTTGCTACGTTCTCTACACTTTTTTATCTTTTATTTCGAGGTCAAAATCTAGTAGAAGTAAGATCCACCTAAGCAATCGTGGTTTGGCCTCTTTCTTATCAAGCAAATATTTGAGTGTGGAGGGTCAGTAAAGACAATGACTTTTGACAAAATAAGATATGAATGAAATTTATCAAGTACAATTACTACTGCGAGTAATTCTTTTCGGTTGTTCCTTAATTTAATTGTGCTTCATCTAAAGTCTTACTAGCATAGTATATAGTGTGAAATACCTTGTTCCGCCTATGGCCTAGAATAGCACCAACTGCCGTATCACTGGCATCACACATTACCTCGAATGGCAGATCCCAATCCGATGCCACCAACATAAGAGCTGTCACTAAGCGCTCCTTTAGGTCCTCGTATGCCTGCAAACAATCAGAACTGAAATCAAATGGCACATCTTTCATGAGTCGAAAAGTTAGGGGCTTAGAAATATTAGAAAAATCTCTAATGAAACGCCGGTAAAAACAGGCATGTCCTAGGAAACTTCTAACTCCATTCACTGATATTGGTGGTGGTAGGTTTTTGATGACTTCCACTTTAGCTTTGTCTACCTCAATGCCTTGTTCTTGTGCCCTAGCACAATCCCCTCTTGTACCATGAGATGACACTTTTCCCAATTTAGCACTATGTGTGTCTCCTCGCACATTTTCAATACTGCGGTCAAATTCTGCAAACACTCATCAAACATTGCACCAAAGATAGAAAAGTCATCCATAAATATTTCAAAAAAGTTTCAATTATATAATGGAATATAGAAGTCATGCATCGCTGAAAAGTAGCTGGGGCATTACAAAGACCAAAGGCATACGTCGGAAAGCAAAATTGCCATAAGGACAAGTGAAAGTCGTTTTCTCTTGGTCTTCAGGTGCAATAGAGATTTGGTTTTATCCCAAATACCCATCTAGAAAACAATAAAACTCATGCCCCATAGCCTTTCTAACATCTGATCAATAAAGGGGAGGGGAAAGTGGTCCTTACGGGTGACATCATTCAACTTCCTATAATCAATACAGACTCTCCACCCCGTAACAGTCCTAGTGGGAATAAGTTCGTTATTTTCATTAATGATCACAGTAATCCCACCTTTCTTAGGCACACAATGAATAAGACTTACCCATGCTCTATCAGAGATAGGATAGACAATAACTGCATCGACAAGCTTGATAGTTTCAGCCCTTACTACGTCTTGCATCTTTGGATTAAGTTGTCTTTGAGGTTGCACGAGGGGTGAATACTTCACTTCTATCAGGATTTTGTGCATGCATTGTAACGACCATGGGCTATCTTGATCTTGGGCTCCCTCGGGGGCCTTGTCCCATTTGGGTTCCCTCTGGGGCCTTTTCCCTCACGGGCTTTCCACATGCGTCATTACTTATAGGACTCTCCACACCAGGATGGTGGAGTGATACCTCCCCAAGTCTCGAACCCATGACCTCCTGGCATAAGTACATAGTTCAAAGAGACTTGGTACCAGTTGAGCCCAAGATTTAAAATAAATCTTTTAAAATTTATTATAGCATTCAGGGTACTGCCAGGACGTCTAGCATTTTTCAGGTGTAAAATGACCGTTTTTCACCTGAATCACCAATTTTTTCAATTTATCCTTAGACATTAAAACGATGACCCAAACCATTCAAAACTTAACATATCACCTTAAACTACACCCATAAATATTTCTTAGACGTAAACTTAGGTTTCTCGACTAATTTACCAATTTGTTTTTCAACTTAAACGACATCCCTGTTTTGACTCGTATGGACTCGAAACTTAACCAAACTATACCAAATTTGAACTCAAGATTATTAACACCCAACTCAACCATATTAGATCAAAACCAAGCCAACTAAGGCCATCGATCAACCTATATTAGCTACTGAAATTTTTGCCCTACATGGATTGAACCCAAACTCATGATACCTTCCAAAATTTCGAACCTAGACCCTAACCGATTGGACCAGCCCCTGACCAGCCCTCCTAGGACCTAGAACAAACCCTCTAGGACCCCCTTAGGCCAGCTCCCATGGCCCATGCACGTAAACATGCAGGGTTCATCTTAAACGCTCGGCCGCAGCTAGGAAGAGTCCTAGCCATGCACCTCCTCTTTTCTTGCCCTTACAGCCTTGTGTGGACCACCTTGGCTCAAGGCTAGGACCTTCACGAGCCCAACCCTTCTCCTAGATGGCACCCGCACGGACTCCCTTCCTAAATCACCCAAAACCGAGCCATAGCCATCCTTAAACCCTCGAGTCGTTCATCCCTTAGCCTCCCTCATTCCAGACTTGAACCGTGAGCCTTAATGTCACGCCCCGAGACCGAAGCTTCGATGACATCCGGCATTGTTTAACATTTAGTTGAAAACAATAAGCCTCGTATCAAAAAGCCAAATAAACCAGTCTTTTTCATAAATCAAATATTGTCTTTACATTGACAACAAAATCAAAATTACATCAGAGTTGCGGAAGCGAAATAAATACAAAGGAAATTCAACTTTTAATCCTGGATTTCTGAATATGTTCACTAACCCCAGAATGCTCCTTGCTCTTCATCATTCACTTGTTCCTCAGTCTTATCTGGGAAGAGATGTAATGGGTGAGCGTTTTGGGAAACACTCATCAAGTGGGGGACAATCGATTTCCACAAATAAATACTTATAGAGATAATTTTAACTCATCCTTTTTAACAACTTTCAAAACTTATTATTTTGAATTATCAGAACCGAATCAAGTTATACAAAGACTATCAGACGTTTCATAGTAAATCAAAATCAGATCAGAACAAACAAAACACTGTTACTCTTCTCGTTTCTATGGTCAAATTGTCCCCAATATGTTAGTACTCTAAGGGGTGAGGCCAGAACATGGTTTTATACCCACCGATGAGGGCCAGAAAGAACATGGTTTTTTATCCACCAATGGGAGCAAGAACATAATCACAATTGTCGTTACGTATATAACTCGAATTGTAACAGTGTAACACAGACTCAAATTTATCGGACAGAACTTTTCAGAATAGTGACATTATTCGGAAAAATCAAAGAATATCGAATTTTAGAATAAACTTAACAGTCATCGATCGAAATTTTAAATTATATACACATCAAATTTCTATAATCATAACACACCAACAAGCATGTCATGTTATTTTTATACAAGATTTAAAATACAATAAACTACGTAACAAAAACCCACTTACAGAAATGCGAAGGTATGCTTCGAGAGCAGCTCAAACCCGAATGTTCGAAACTTGCTGAATTTGTACCAGATGTTGACCGAAATTTGGACAGAGTTTTCCTACAGTGTTGATAATATTCTCGAGTACGAAACTCCGGGACTGACCTCCTTTCTCCTGATGGCCGAATTTTTGTAAAGAGGAAGGGCCGAAATCTTGAGAGAATTGGAGGGATTTTTGAAGTATAATTTTTGTGAGATATGAGATGGTATTTATAGAAAAATGTTGGCTTTTAATCTCGTATTCAGCCGAAACTTGGAGCCCAATTTTGGATGTAAATGTGGTGAAAGATTATCTATTTCTCAAGATTCACCTAGGTTTTCTAAAGGTCATTTCTTGCATAATTAGTTTTTCCAAACCCTTAGATCCTCCTTTAACTCCCTTTTTGGTCATTTTAGGACAATCATGGTTGAGCTTCATTCCGCTGAAAGATTGAGTCCTTGAGCTCGGGGTTTACTTCTCCAATGACGATTCTTCGATTGACCCGATTTCTTATAGCATAGCTTCCCGTTGAGCTAATTCCAGAGCTTTGGAGCTACTTCCTCGTGTCAAGTTAGCTGAAATTTAAGTTCATATTTGAGTTTTATAGTTAAGATTAAAATTTCGAGCTTAGTTTCGAGTTTTTATTTGTTACACGATTTGCTTCGGAAATTCCGGGTTCTCACATCCCACCTTCCTTTTTAAAATTTCGTTCTCGAAACTTGGATCAGCTCGATCTTTTGAATAGATTAGGATATTGTGTGCGCATCTTCTCTTCTAGTTCCCAAGTTGCTTCCCGTTCAGTATGATTTGACCAGTGTACATTGACATTGTTCGATGTCTCAACACTTGATCTTTTGTGTCCACTATTCGAATAGGGACCTCTTCATATTTAAGTTCTTCATTAAGATGTCCTTCAATCATCAGCGGTGCAAATTTGAGAACATGACTTTGGTCTGGGACATATTTCCTCAGTTGTGAGATGTGGAAAACGTTATGAATTCTGGACATATCTGTTGGCAAAACCATTCGGTAGGCTAGAGTTCCCAATTTTTCCAATATCTTGAACAGTCCTACATACCTTGGATTTAACTTTCCGGATTTACTGAACTCAACCACTCCCTTCATAGGAGAGACTATGACATATGCCTTTTCACCGATCTCCAATTCAAAAGGTCTTCTCTTCAAATCTGCCCAACTCTTTTGTCTATCTTGAGCTGCCTTGAGTCTTTCTCTGTTTATGGCGAATTTGTCGACGGTTACTTGAACAAGCTATGGTCCAGTAATAGTCTTCTCTCCGACTTCATCCCAGTATAGAGGTGATTTACACCTTCGGCCATACAATGCCTCATATGGAGCCATTTCAATGCTGCTGTGATAACTGTTATTGTAAGCAAATTCTATCGGGGGTAATTGTTCACTCCAATTTCTATGAAATTCCATAGCACATGCCCTTAACATGTCCTTGAGGGTTTGACTTGTCCTTTCAGTTTGGCCATCAGTCTGTGGATGATAGGTCGTGCTGAGGGTGACTTTGGTCCCCATAGCCTTTTGAAAACTTTTCCAAAATCGTGATACGAATCTTGGATCTCTGTCAGATAATATACTTGCCGGAACTCCGTGTAATCTCACTATATTGTCCATGTACAGGGTGGCTAATTTGTCCAATTTTTAATTCATTCGCACTGGTAAGAAATGTGTTGATTTGGTCAATCGTCCACGATCACCCATATTCCATCGTGACCTTGTCTTGCCTTTGGTAGCCCTACTACGAAATCCATGGAGATTTGTTCACACTTCCACTTGAGTATTTCTAGTGGTTGCAGTAGTCCTCCAGGTCGTTGATATTCTGCCTTGACTTGTTGACAGGTCAAGCACTTGGCAACAAATATTGATACGTCTTTCTTTATTCCATTCCACCAATAATTGTTATTCAGATCTCGGTACATCTTGGTGCTTCCAGGATGCACATAAAATTTCGATTTATGCGCCTCGACCTTTACTTCTTCCCGAATTCCATCGATGTCTGGCACACACAACCGTCCTTTCATCCATAGATACCGTTTTCATCAATCTGAAATTCTGGGGGTCTTTCCTTCTTGAATTTGTTCTTTATTTTGAGGAGGAGTCTTGGCTTTGCTTCAATTTGATTTTTTCTTGAAGGCATGGTTGCACTGATAGAGAAGATAAGCTCACTTTCCAAAGGTTCCTTCGGCTCAAAGCATCTGCCACCTTATTTTCCTTACCCGGATGGTAATTGATTGATAGATCATAATATTTTAGAAGTTCCATCCACCTTCTTTGCCTCATGTTTAATTTCTTTTGGGTAAATATGTACTTGAGGCTCTGGTGATCAGTTACTTCGAATTTTACTCCATAAAGGTATTGCCTCCAGTTTTTGAGCGCAAATAAAACTGCAGCTAACTCAAGGTCACGAGTTGGATAATTTTACTCATATGGTTTTAATTGCCGTGAAGCATAGGCAATCACTTGACCTTCTTGCATAAGCACACACCCTAACCCTCCCTTTGAAGCGTCACTGTATATTGTGTAGTTCTTGCCATCCTCAAAAAGAATTAGTACTGGTGTAGATGCGAGTTTCGTCTTCAGGGTTTCAAAACTCTTGTCACATGCTTCATTCCAAATGAATTTCGAATTTTTCTATGTAAGTTTGGTGAGAGGAATGACTATCGAAGAAAATCCTTCCACAAATTTCATATAGTAGCCAGCTAAACCCAGAAAACTTCTTACCTTGGTTACTATTTTTGGTTGAGGCCAGTCCTTGATTGCTTCTACTTTCTTAGGGTCCACTGACACCCCTAATTCAGATATTATATGGCCTATGAACTCCACACTTTTTAGCCAAAATTCACACTTCTTGAATTTGGCATAGAGTTCTTTCTCTCGCAGTGTCTGCAAATTGGGACGCAGATGTTCTCTATGTTGTTCCTCACTTGGTTAGTATACCAGGATATCATATATGAAAACAACCACAAACGTATCAAGGTATGGTTTGAATACGTGGTTCATAAGGTCCATGAATGTTGCAGGAGCATTTGTTAGACCAAAAGGCATTACCATGAATCCGTAGTGACCATATCTAGTCCTAAAAGCGTTTTTGGGGATATCCTCTGCTTTGAATTTCAGTTGATGATAACCTGACCTTAAATCGAGCTTTAAGAATACCTTGGCTCCTTTTAACTGATCGAAAATATCGTCTATTCTTGGGAACAGGTATTTATTCTTTATGGTGATCTTGTTTAACTCCTTATAGTCGATGCATAGCCTCATGCTCCCGTCTTTTTTCTTTACAAACAGGACCGAGGCTCCCCACGGTGATGCACTGGGTCGAATTTGCTTCTTGATCAATAATTCCTGAAGTTGCTCCTTTATATCCTTTAATTCTGCTGGAGCCATTCTGTATGGTGCCTTTGAAATTGGTGCAGCACCAGGGACATGATCGAGCAAAACTTGCACAGTGGAATCCTTAAGAAAAATATGATTTTGTATGCTCGAAAATTAATCGCAAGTGCACGAGGTCAAGTAATAGTATAATGTATGAGACTATGAGTATCGTTCCACTAGAGAGACTGTATTTGACAATTATTATTTCCAGTTATCAAATCTTTAGCAACGAAATTTGAATGGTTGTTTATGACTACTAAAATCAAATAAACACGCAAATAAAAAGGTTCAGGAATTAAATAATGAGATATAATATCTAGAATGGTTAATTAAAATTCAATTAGAAATGAATTTGTTGGGAATTTCAGTTCACCTACCCCTCTTTAATTAATTAATTCGTTCGATAGTGATTTATGCTTCCGACAAGATTTCCTATTCAATTGAACACGCCTTCTCAAGCTATGTCAAACTAATTCTAATCAGTGAAGTAATTAAATGTATTTAATTATTTATCAAGACTGAATCGCATATCGATCTATGAAATCCCCCAGTTTTAGACCCTTAGGACTATAACTATCGACATGTATCCAATTTAATATTTCTATGTAAATTGTAGATCCACGGACTATACTACTCGATCCTATCGCAAGCTATTCTCTCAACTCACTCACGATATGAGACTATTATTAAAGTTAGCTATGCTTTAATAATCGTAATAAAAACAGTAGTATACTCAAGAACAAATCAACAATTAAAATACGAATTAAATAAATCAGTTTCGGGATAGGATCCCCTTAAATCCCAACAAATATTTAAGTTAGCTACTCGAATTCATAATAAAAGTAAACGAAACAATGTTTAAACGATGAATACTAAACAAGAAATACTAGACAAGACGAGATCTGTGAAGAACGATGCCCGGAAATTTTCGAATCTTCAACTCCAAGCGATTTCTCCCTCTCTAGACTCCTTGGCTGCTGAATAATACCAATTTTTCGTGCCTCCTCCCCTTCCATATCCTTCCCCATTTAGAAATAAGGGAAGAAATCGGCCAAGAATCTTTCCAAAATTAAGCGCGCCCGGGAGGACATAAGTTTCCGCCCGGGCGGATGACTTTCGCAAACCTTGTTCCACAATTTTAATCGACGCGCCCGGGTGGACATAAGTTTTCGTCTGGGCGGATGACCTTCGCGAAAATTCTTCTTTCTCACACCTTGCAGGCGTCCGGGCGGACATAAGTTTCCACCGGGCGGATAGCCTTCGCAGATCTTTGTATTTTCTTCAGTTTATTCACAATTTTTTGCATTTTCACCCACGAGACACATGATCAACAATAAAACATAATATATGCCAAAATGTCACAAAATACATGCAATCTAAACGATATGTGCAACACAATGAACTATCACATAATATGAAAAACACGTAAAATTCACCTACATCAACCCCACAATACTAACCTTTTTCTCGCCCTCGAGCAAAAACATGTGACACGAAAAAACGGAATCTGACATGAAGAAGCTCAACGGTGAGTTCATATTCTCAATTAACCTCAGCGAAACTCAACATATTCCCTTACCAATCAATGTAAAAGCACAACTCTTCGCACTTTCCTTGGTCTAGACATTGTTTCAAATAAAACCTGAAAGTGTATGTGTGTGTCGTTAGTCATGGCATCATAAATGACAGAGAGATCCATTCTCAACCATTATCAGAGATTTAAATCAGCCTGTTAGTGTGAATTTTACTCTCCTCTATTCCTCTGCACTCAGTAATCACCAGCAGCTTCTCTTTTTTTTTTGACAGAATTTTTATACAGTAATAAAAGAACTATGTTAGAACTTTTCATTTAAGATTCAAATCCATGTGTTTTACATTTTTAGCCAGGAATATGATTTCATTCTTTTATTCGGCTCTCCAACACCTTACATCTCAAACTTTAGCCAGGAAAAGGATTTCATTCCTTTTTTGGCTCCCCCACACCTTACATCTCCATTTTTTTTAACGCTGCTGATAAATACCTGGATCCAAGAGAATATGGTGAAAGCTCAATTCACAGCTTCAAACCTCTTCGTTCCCCACTTTGGTTTTAAATTTTCGCCATCTTATCATGCATGCTTCTAGTTCTAACATTTGTGCAAAGAGAATTCAATGTTTTAAATAAAACTTCATGTCTCCACCATAGTATGTGCTAAAGAAATCCGAGTACACGACAAACACGGCATGTCTCATCACCTCTTAATCATCCTTGGCTAACAAGTACTACTTCGAACACTGTCGGCTAACACACACACCAATGAAAAACGGTTAAAACTAAATGCCAACAAATAAAACCAACGAAGCACGAAAAAAATGAACACACAAAACGCCAATCCACCCCCCATTACTAAAGTCGAGCAGTGTTCCCAATGCAACAGACGATGGAAAAAGAGACAGATAGTGCAAAACAAAATGGATGCAATATAACCTAAGCTTGCAACAGAAACAGAAATAAATAAAATGATCTAAACAAAATTCAAGAAATAAAAGAAGGGACAAAAGTGACTCCCCTCTCAATGATCATCCTCCTCGTACTCCTCTGGGGAATGACGCCAGCTTTTGGCTCTGGTGCATCGGCATAGTGGAAATGAAGCGGCGGTGGGAAGGATGGCATAGGTGGTGGCATAAGGGCCGGGTCAATACCACTGTGGCTCAGGGACAGAGGCAGCATGGCATCAGTAGCGGTCTGATATGTTTGACTCACAGCCTGCCACTGTAACTGATGGTCAGCGAATGCAGCAAATTCATCCATCCGGTCCTGAAAAAGGCGACGTCGAGGTCGCGGGGCCGGTGGCAGGTGCTGCTTTGGCAGTGGATCGAAAGTCTAGCCATCCCATATAAGGCCAAACTGAGGAAAGGCCTTCCGTCGTACCGCGGTTTTCTTTAGCCAGCTAGTGTCATCAAGGGCCTTGGTCGGTGGCAACCATTCAGCATCATCCTGAAAAACGACTCCAGTGCCCGTACACAGCTCGATGATAATGTGGGGAAAGAATAATGCCACATTCGGAATGTGGATACTCAGCTGGATATGTGAATGAATAATTTTCCCCACATTGATTGGCATATGGGTTATCAGTGCATAAAGCAACAATCCCCTCTCCCTCTGTACTTTGCTAGTGTGCCCGACTGGCATCAATCGTGTGGCCTAAAATGCATATCACATCGCAGCCGGGACTAACAAATATTTCTCGACGAAACAAGTGTATGATCCAGGTGTCTTCCCCGGAGACCCCGGATAGCAGATTCTGTGCATCATCAAGTATAAGTCGGGGTCTGCAGCCCATGCTATATATACCGAATCATCTACATCCGGTGTCTCAAGCACCCTATTAATCTCCACAAAACTAAAATCCACCAACTTCCTCTCACAATGGCTTTTTGATCGCTCTTTTCAGCCGCATTGACGTAAAAATCCCGCACTACTGGCGCCACCGCAGCTTGTGGTTGGCTACAAAATTTTGCCCACCCTCTATTTTGAATTATATTTATAATGGAAATGTTTTGCACAAGCTGGAAACCACGCTCTCGAATCGGAGCTCGATGTATTTTTGCATGTTCATAGCGTTCCTCAGCAGCATTATTCACAAACAACTGGGAATTACGAGATGATGACGAAGAAGCATCGTGACTTACCCGAGCTTTCTTAGGCGGCATCGTTGATGATTTGTGAAGAACAAGAAGCCCGGAGTGGAAGGTGGGTTGTCGGAGGAATGCCTCGTCGGAAATTCTGCAGTGGCGGTCGGAGAATTCAGTGGTGGCCTAAGAAATTCAATGGTGGCCGGAAATGTGTAGCTGTGGCCGGAAAAATCACTTCTTGATGCTTGGTGAAGGTGGTGACACTTAATTTTACCTGAAATTGTCACAAGACAAGTGATATGAGTGAGATTGAGAGAGGAGGAGGCGAAAATCAAAGGGCGGTGGCTAGGTTTTGAATGGGGGAGGAGAAAAAGAGAATGCAGTTTTTAAAAAAATCGCGACCCGCCCGGGCGGACATAAGTTTCCGCCCGGGCGGATGACTTGCGGCTTTTTGAAAATATTTTTGAAGAGGGGCGCGCCTGGGCGGACATAAATTTCCGCCCGGACGGAAGCTCTATGGCTTTTTTTTAAATTTTTTTATTTAAACGTAATAAATAAACTAAATCAGTAAAATCGAATTAAGTAGGGAAGAGAGGTAATTCTCAATTTATAGTCGAGAGCTGGACTGTCGGTCAGTTTCAGTTCAGATTGTCCTGGAACCGGTTGATTCCAAGTTGTGGCTCAATTGTGCCACCCATGTAGTGCTTCAGTCGCTAGGCATTGACCGTAAATGTCACATCCTTTCCATCTTGCAATTCTACAGCTCCCGATGGGTAAACTTTAGAAATCACAAATGGACCAAACCATCGCAACTTCAATTTTCCGCGAAACAGTCGCAACCGGAGTTGAAGAGTAGGACATTTTCGCCTTCTTTGAATTCCCTTTCGATGATTCTCCTGTCATGCGCCCTCTTTGTCTTTTCCTTTTATGACAGTGCGAGATCATATGCCAGATTCCGGAATTCCTCCAATTGATCCAATTGAAGCAGACGTTGTTCACCTGCATCAGTAAAGCTAAAGTTTAGTGCTTTTGTTGCCCAATATGCCTGATGCTCTAACTCCACAGGTAGATGACATGCTTTACCAAACAATAACCTATATGGTGTAGTGCCTATAGGTGTTTTGAAAGCAGTCCTATAATGTCAAAGATCATCATCTAACCTCACTGACCAGTCCTTCCGACTGACGCCTACCACTTTTTCCAAAATCCGCCTGATCGCTCGGTTCGACACTTCCACTTGACCACTCGTCTGGGGGTGATAGGGGGTAGAAATCTTATGTGTGATACCGTATTTGCTCAAAAGTTTTTCAAAGAGTTTGTTGCAAAAATGGATGCCACCATCACTAATGATTGCTCGTGGTGTCCCAAACCTGTAAAAAATATTTTTCTTTAGAAATTTCAGGACCACTTGAGCATCATGAGTTGTATATGCTTCTGCCTCTACCCACTTAGTTACATAATCAACCACAACCAAAATATATTTCTTCGTGAACAAAATGGGAAACGGTCCCATGAAGTCTATCCCCCACACATCAAAAATCTCACACTCAATGATATTATTTAATGGCATTTCATGACGGTTTGAGATGTTACATGTCCGCTGTCATTTATCACAGGCTAGCACATAAGAACGAGTATCTTTAAAGAGGGTTGACCAATAGAAGCCACATTCAAGCACCTTAGATTTCGTCCTTATTGGTCCGAAATGACCACCTACCTCACGGTCATGGCAATGGTTGAGAATTTGACCAAACTCTTCCTCTGCAACACACCTTCTGATCATAGAATCTGCACATATTTTGAACAAGAAGGGTTCCTCCCAAAAATAGTATTTCACGTCCGAAAAAAATTTCTTTCTTTGGTGAAATGTTAAATTTTGGGGGGAGGAGTGAGCCTGTAACAAGAAAGTTAGCAAAGTTTGCAAACCATGGACAAATTTTCACCGCTAGCAGCTGTTCATCTGGAAACCAATCATCTATCTCATCGTTTTCACAATTTTTACTAACATGTTCTAGCCTAGAAAGATGATCAGCTACCACATTTTCTACGCATTTTTTATTTTATTTCGAGGTCAAAATCTTGAAGAAGTAATATCCACCTAAGCAATCGTGGTTTTGCCTCTTTCTTAGCAAGCAGATATTTAAGGGCAGAGTGGTCAGTAAACACAATTACTTACGACAAAACAAGGTATGAATGGAACTTGTCAAGTGCAAATACTACTGCAAGTAATTCTTTTTCAGTGGTGGCATAATTTAATTGTGCTTCATCTAGAGTCTTACTTCCATAGTATATAGTGTGAAATACCTTGTTCCTCCTTTGGCCAAGGACAGCACCAACTGCAGTATCACTGGCATCGCACATGACCTCGAAGGGTAGATCCCAATCTGGTGCCACCAAGACAGGATCCATCACTAAGCGCTCCTTCAAATCCTCGTATGTCTGTAAACAGTCAGAATTAAAATCAAAAGGCACATCTTTCATAAATAAGGAAGATAGAGGTTTGGCAATTTTGAAAAAATCTTTTATAAAACGTCGATAAAAACCGGCGTGGCCTAGAAAACTTCTAACTCCCTTTATGGATGTCGGAGGTGGTAAGTTCTTGATAACTTCCACTTTTGCCTTATCCACCTCTATTCCATGCTGTGATATCTTGTGCCCCAACACTATGCCTTCTTGTACCATAAAATGGCATTTTTCCCAATTCAGTACCAAATTCGTCTCCTCACATCTCATCAACACCACCTTCAGATTCTGCAAACCATCATCAAACGTTGTACCAAAGATAGAAAAGTCATCCATAAATATTTCCAGAAAGGTTTCAATCATATCATGGAATATAGAAGTCATGCAGCGCTGAAATGTAGTAGGGGCATTACAAAGACCAAAAGACATACGACGAAAAGCAAAAGTTCCATAAGGACAAGTGAAAGTGGTTTTCTCTTGGTCCTCAGGTGCAATAGTGATTTTATTATACCCCGAATACCCATATAGAAAATAGTAAAACTCCTGCCTCGCTAGTCTCTCTAACATCTGATCAATAAAGGTGTGGGGACCCGAACCTAATTCATCTTCTTAATCATCATTAGGATCAATTAATTAATCTGGGTCTAATTTTTTTTTTTAAATGCATAAGTGCGAAACATATAATAATCTGTCTGATATAAACATCGGAGATAAAGTACAAGTCTTGTACAACATATGTTTATCTCCAACTAAGGTTCAACATCTATACATCAAGTGCTGAAACCAATTCTACTTCTAAGTCCGGATCTCCACGCTAATCTTGAATCTCTCATCCTCTTCTTGACCCTGATCATGTCCCACCTGTTGTCATACACACATACAAACACAACAACAGCCGGATAACTCCGGTGAGAAATACATTCCTAGTATAAACAACGTGTACATGCAACCATATAACAGATATAAAAGCATGAAACAGATATCAATAACATGTATCATAATCTGAAAGACATGAATCGATATATGAAGCTGTAAATCAAACTCGTGACTCATCATCTCAGACTCGATTCATCTCTAATCTAGGGATCCCGGTTCCTGGACATTGGCACAATATACCGAATCTCCGCAATAGAAGCCGATCCGCTCCTAGGCAACATCGATATAAACCAAACATCTAGTGTCTTGGCATATCCGCCAAAGACTTGGCACCTCTGCCAATGACTAGGCACCTCCGCCCATGACTCAGTACATGCTTTGTTATAAATCAATAGACTAAGCATAACAATCTCATGAATTGCAAATATCAATGCAATAAAGTAAAGTATGTGGTTTTTGGGAAACTCAAGTCAGATCTAACTCGAGTCGTATCGTCCCGGTTCAACATTGACTTATACCTTTCTTTTGTCGATCTGACGAAGTAGAAATCTCGAATTCGTATCTGTCAATACTCAATCTTGCAATGACAATATCGAGGAGTACAACATCAATATACCACTCAAATCAATATTGTATATAATCAGAACTCAATCTAATTCTGTTTCGACGGCATAACCGCACAATCTCGATATACCCAGCAATACAATCTCAACAGATATCAATCTCAATAACTCATAATCAATCAATAACACAATCTGATAACAAATCTGAATAATATCAATCAAATCAAGTCTGAAACTCTTAACAATTTCATACGGTATCCGTTCTCCGATCTGGTTGCAATTATACGATGTCTACTATCTTAAGAACACCATATATAAATCATATCTGATTCCTCCAATATCATATTTTCAAAGCACAACAAAACATAAGATAACTTACGTCTCGTTGCAGCTCTTGTCGAGAGGAACACGGAAATAATGTCGGATTGAAATTCTAACGGCTGGATCTTGCAAATCAGAATTCTATGAAGTGCAAAGGCGTAAGGATTTCTCGTAGCTTCCTCGGATGGTTTTTGTTACAATTCTGAAGAAAGGAAGATAACTTATATATATATCTTGCATGGCCTGGACCCTTGGCTATTTCTTCTTGTATTTCAGGCGACGCTCGGGCTGTCAAAAACTACCGCTCGTGCGCGGAACGTTCTGTCCGAGTCTCAACTTGTTATACACTGGCGCTCGGGCGGTCATTTTCTACCGCTCGGGTGCCATACTTTCTGTCCGAATATTACTTAAATCACATGCCTTACCAAATCTGGTCTCGGAGTGGTCCGTCTATAATCACATCAATTCATAATCAATAATCTCAGATTAACAGAATAAAAATCTCGGGCATTACATTTTTCCCTCTCTAAAATCTGATTTCGTCTTCGAAGTTGCGGGCAATCAAATCAGATACGATAAGAAATGTATAAGAGAAATTAAACATGACTCACATCAATGAAATAACTTTGGGAATTTCTGTCTCATGTCTGATTCCGTCTCCCAGGTAGTTTCTTCAATGCCATGACGACTCCACTGAACTTTCATCAGTGGAATATTCTTCGTTCTGATTTGCTTTTATTTACGATCAAGAATCTGAATCGGCTTCTCAAAATAACTCAGTGTCTCATCAAGTTCGGCCTCGTCCGGCTGAAGAATATGAGATGCATAAGGAAGATACTTCCGCAATAAAGATACATGAAAGACATCATGTATTCCAAATAGAGAAGGCGGTAAGGCGAGTCGATAGGCATGATCTCCTATCTTCTCGAGAATCTCATAAAGCTCAATATAACGTGGAGACAACTTCCCTTTCTTGCCAAATCTGACAACGCCTCTGAAAGGAGAAATCTTCAGAAATACTCTGTCTCCTGTCTCAAATACCAATGGTCGACGACGAACATTGGCATATTTGGCATGTCTGTCTTTAGCTGTTGTCATTCTCTTCTGAATTAGTTTCACTTTCTAAGTCATATCTCGAATCATATCAGGCCCAATCTCAGGTACTTCGGAGATATAATCCCAATAAAGAGGGGATATGCACTTCTTACCGTACAACGCTTCAAATGGAGCCATCTCTATACTCGTTTGATAGCTGTTGTTGTACAAAAACTCACAAAGTGGCAAAGAATTTTGCCAAGTAGTGCCAAAATGTAGCACTACAGCTCTAAGCATATCCTCAGTGTCTGGATAGTCCGCTCTGACTGTCCGTCAGTCTGAGGATGATATGCGGTACTCAGATATAACTTCGTACCTAGAGCTTGCTGTAAACTGTGCCAAAAGTGCGAAGTAAACCGAGGATCGTGGTCTGATACAATCGACTTCGGCACTCCGTGCAATCTGACCACTTCTCTGACATAAATCTCTTCCATCTGGTCATGTCTGTACGTCATCTTTTACGGAATAAAACATGCGGATTTGGTCAATCTTTCAATCACGACCCAAATCGCATCACAACCTCGGGAGGATCGAGGTAGCTTCGTCACGAAATCCATGGAAATGTGATCCCATTTCCATTCAGAAATAGACAAGTTGTGCAACAAACCTCCTGGTTTCTTTCTTTCGGCTTTTACCTGTTGGCAATTTAGACATTTTGATACAAATTCGGCAATATCAGCTTTCATTTGTTTCCACCAAAACTGTCTTTTCAAATCATTATACATTTTTCTGCCACCAGGATGAACATTGAATCGACTACTGTACGCTTCTGACAATATATGTCATTTCAAATCCGAAACATCTGGCACAACAAGACGATTATTCACATATAAAACACAGGCACAAACCTAATACTCGGATCGATGCCCTGTTCTGACCATCGAAATCGAATTCTGAACATTCTGATCAACTTGCTGAGCTTCTTTAATTCTCAAAATCAGCTCTGGTTCGACTTGAACATCATATAATCTCAACGGTTTACAATCTGTTTCAAATAATAATCCAGACAAACAGCAATCTTCAATCAAATTCGGAACACCAATCGTCGATAAGGATAAGGAACATACCTTTCAACTGAGTGTATCAGCTGCTGCATTGGACTTCCCCGGATAATACTTGATTTCACAATCAAAATCTTTCAATAAATCAAGCCATCTTCGCTGCCTCATATTCAACTCTGACTGTGAAAACAGATATTTCATACTCTTGTAATCAGAATAAATCTCAAACTTCTTACTGTATAGATAGTGTCGCCAAATATTCAGTGCGAACACAATGGCTGCCAATTCAAGATCATGAATTGGGTAGCGAGATTCATGTGGCTTCAATTGTCTCGAGGCATAAGCAATGACATGTCCTCGCTGCATCAGAACACAACCCAATCCTCTATGAGACGCATCACAATAAACAATAAAATCAAAAGTACCTGACGGGATAGTCCCACCGGAGCACTGGTCAATCTTTTCTTCAATTCGAGAAAACTAGACTCACACTCTTTTGACCAAACAAATGGAGCATTCTTCTGAGTCAGCTGCGTAATAGGCTTAGCAATACTAGAGAAATCTTTAATAAATCGTCGTTAATATCCTGCTAAACCCATAAAACTGCGTATCTCTGACACAGATGTCGGTCTAGGCCAACTGATCACTGCCTCAACCTTGCTAGGATCAATAGAAATACCATTTCTAAATATAATATGTCCCAGAAATACCACTTGTTTCAGCCAGAATTAAAATTTAGACAGCTTAGCATACAATTTCTCAGCCCTCAAAATTCTTAACGCAGTTCTCAAATGTTCAGCATGCTCAATCATATTCTTTGAATATATCAGAATATCATCGATAAATATAATCACAAACTCAACAAGGTACTTCTGAAATACATGGTTCATCAATGCCATAAATACAGCTGGAGAATTGGCTAAACCGAATGGCATGACAATAAACTCATAATGGACATACCTGGTTCTGAAAGTTGTCTTCGATATATCAGAATCTCTGACTCTCAGCTGATGATATCCAGATCTCAGATCGATCTTGAAATAGACAGAAGAACCCTGCAACTGATCAAATAAATCATCGATACGAGGCAAAGGATATTTGTTCTTTACCATAGACTTGTTCAGTTGCCGTTAATCAATACAGAGTCTCATTGAACCGTCCTTCTTTCTCACAAACAATACTGGAGCACCCCAAAGAGAAACACTTGGTCTGATATACCCCTTGGCCAGTAAATCCTCCAACTGATCTTTTAATTCTTTCAATTTGATTGGTGCCATTCTGTACAGAGCTCTAGAAATCGGAACTGTACCTGGTACCAATTCAATGCTGAAGTCTATCTCTCTGACTGGAGGCAAACCCGGAATCTCATCTGGGAAGACATCAGCAAACTCACATACCACTTGCAAATCAGCCAATGATGGGCTCGATTTCAGTACGTCAAATGAATATACAAGGAATCCCTCTGCTCTTTTCTATAATAATCGAGTCATATACAATGCGGATATCAAATGAATTCTCGATCTAGAACCCTTACCGTAAAATTTCCATTCATCAGCCATCTCAGGTCTGAATCTCACAATCTTCTGGAAGCAATCTACGGTAGCTCTGTACTTGGTCAGAATATTGATACAAATAATTTAGTCAAAATCAGACAACCCAAGTACAATACAATCAAACTCAATCTCATGCCCGTCATACTGTAGCATACAATGTCTAACAGACGTCACTGATACAAGACCTCTCCCCAAAGGTGAAGAGACAGATACTACAACAGATAAAGAATCAACAGGCAATGCATGAATTAATGCAAATCGCTCAGAAATAAATGTATGGGATGCACCCGTATCAATCAATACATAAGCATGATAACCACATACAGAACAGTTACCTGCAACAACATCATCAGGTGCTTCCTGGGCCTGTTCTTTAGTCAAAGCAAATACTCTGGCCTGCTGTCTAGGAGGCTGGCTAACAGTCTGGCTTCCTCCTGGCCTTTGCTGTGACGGAGTAATAGTCGGTGATGGCTGGAAAGAATGAACAGCTGATGATCGTCTATCAGTCTGAGCCACTAATCCAGCTGATTCTGCTCCCTAGGATCCCTGGGAACCTCGCTGTGGTCAAACTCTAGCAAAATGTCCCTGTTGTCTGCAGATACGGCAAATACCAAGTACTCCTTGGCATTGCTCTGTGGGATGTCTCCCTCCGCAAGTCTTGCAATAAGCCCCTGTACTACTCTGGCTCTGTCGTGAGCCACTGGAGCTAGATGAACTACTACCAGGCCTCTTGAACTGTTTTCCTCGGGCTTTCAAATGATCTTTCTTCCCACCACTGCTGCTGCCACTCTCAAATCTGGGAGGGGGTTGTTGTCATCTCGGTGCTAAAGGAACATACGAAGCTCCCTTCTGTCTACTCAGACCAACTTTGGCTCCCTTGGCTCTATTCAGGGCATCAGCAAAATTATTCGGTCGCCCGGTATTCACAAATGTAAAAATCTCGGGATTCAGCCCATTGATAAACTGATCAGCAACAGCTTCGTCATTCTCGGAAACATGTCGAGCAAATCGCAACAAGGTAAAGAACTTGGCCACATATTCTTCTATATTCAACTGACCTTGTCTCAGATTAGCAAACTCTGCCCCTTTGTCTTTTCTATATGATACTGGAAAAAATCTTTGATAAAACTCAGTCTTAAAGATTTTCCTGGTAATAACTGTACCTCGGTGTTCCAAAGCCCTCTTCGTCGTGAGTCACCAATTCTTCGCAACATCATGCAACTGGTGCCCAATCAGTCTGACTCTGCGCTCATCTGTATAATCCAGTGAATCAAACAACATATCTATATCATCGAGCCAACTCTCACACTCAACTGAAGTCTCAGTACCCTTCAGAGTCGGCGGTTTAAAAGACTGAAACCTCTTCAGTAGGGTTTCCATCTGAGTGGCTGTAACATCCATTGGATTAGTCGAGGTACTACCCTGTTCTGGGACTCTTCGAGGAGGCATATCTTATTATCAAAAGGATTAGTAACACAATACAACAAATCTGTTTCAGTCCTCCTCTGATCATCTTACTACTGATCAAGAATCGGTTCTCATTCATTCTCAAGTCATACATATTTCCAATCAAATCAGATAATCAGGTAAACATGTATTAAAGCAGTAACACATGCTAGCACATAAAAGCAGGAAAGAAAACTCAATCTACCCCGCTCACTAGCTTCTATCTCAGTCTAAGGAACCTACTGCTCTGATACCACCTACCGTGGGGACCCGAACTTAATTCGTCTTCTTAATCATCATTAGGATCAATTAATTAATCTGATTCTAAATTTTTTTAAATACATAAGTGCGGAACATATAATAATAAGTCTGATATAAACATTGGAGATAAAGTACAAGTCTTGTACAACATATGTTTATCTCCAACTAAGGTTCAACAGCTATATATCAAGTGCTCAAACCAATTCTATTTCTAAGTCCGGATCTCCACGCTAATCTTGAATCTCTCATCCTCTTCTTGACCCTGATCATGTCCCACCTGTTGTCATGCACACATACAAACACAACAACAGCCGGATAACTCCGGTGAGAAATACATTCCCGCTATAAACAACGTGTACATGCAATCATATAACAGATATAAAAGCATGAAACAGATATCAATAACATGTATCATAATCTGAAAGACATGAATCGATATATGAAGCTGTAAATAAAACTCGTGACTCATCATCTCAGACTCGACTCATCTCTAATCTAGGGATCCCGGTTCCTGGAAATTGGCACAATATATCGAATCTCCACAATAAAAGCCGATCCGCTCCTACGCAACATCGATATAAACCAAACATCCAGTGTCTTGGCATACCCGCCAAGACTTGGCACCTCCGCCAATGACTAGGCACCTCCGCCCATGACTCAATACATGCTCTGCTATAAATCAATAGACTAAGCATAACAATCTCATGAATTTCAAATAACAATGAAATAAAGTAAAGTATGTGGTTTTTGGGAAACTCAAGTCAGATCTAACTCGAGTCGTATCCTCCAGTTTCAACATCGATTTATACCTTTCTTTTGTCGATCTGACGAAGTCGAAATCTGGAATTCGAATCTGTCAATACTCAATCTGGAAATGAAAATATCGATGAGTACAATATTAATATACCACTCAAATCAATACTGGATATAATCTGAACTCAATCTAATTCTGTTTCGACGACATAACCGCACAATCTCAATATACCCAGCATTACAATCTCAACAGATATCAATCTCAATAACTCATAATCAATCAATAACACAATCTGATACCAAATCTGTATAATATCAATCAAATCAAGTCTGAAACTCATAACAATTTCATACGGTATCCATTCTTCGATCTGGTTGCGATTATACGATGTCTACTATCTCAAGAACAACATATATAAATCATATCTGATTCCTTCAATATCATATTTTCAAAGCAAAACAAAACATAAGAAAACTTATGTCTCGTTGCAGCTCTTGTCGAGAGGAACACGGAAATAAAGTCGGATTGAAATTCTAACGGCTGGATCTTGCAAATCAGAATTCTATGAAGTGCAAAGGCATAAGGATTTCTCGTAGCTTCCTCGGATGGTTTTTGTTACAATTCTGAAGAAAGGAATATAACTTATATATATCTTGCATGGCCTGGACGCTTGGCTATTTATTCTTGTATTTCAGGTGGCGCTCGGGCGGTCAAAAACTACCGCTCGGGCGTGGAACGTTCTGTCCGAGCCTCAACTTGTTATACACTGGCGCTCGGGCAGGTCATTTTCTACCGCTCGGGCGCCAGATTTTCTGTCTGAATATTATTTAAACCACATGCCTTACCAAATCTGGTCTCGGAGTGGTCCATCTATAATCACATCAATTCATAATCAATAATCTCAGATTAACAGAATAAAACTCTCGGACATTACAAAAGGGAAGGCGAAAGTGGTCTTTACAGGTAGTGTCATTTAATTTCCTATAGTCGATGCATACTCTCCACCCCCTAACAGTACTCGTGGGAATAAGTTCATTCTTTTCATTAGTGATCACCGTAATCCCACCTTTCTTAGGCACACATTGAACATGACTTACCCATGCACTATCTAAAACAGGATAGATAATACATGCATCGAGAAGCTTAGTAGTTTTGGCTTTCACTACCTCTTGCATCTTTGGATTGAGTCGTCTTTGAGGTTGCACGAGGGGTGAGTACTTTTTTCCATTAATATATTGTGCATACAGACTGATGGATTGATCCCTTTGATGTCCGCCACTTTCCATGCAAATGCGCTCTTGTGCGCTTTCATGACTTTCAGTAGTTTGTCCTCCATCACATCTGTCAAAGAAGAAGAAATAATCACATGAAGTTTATTGTTCTCACCTAGATAGACGTATTTTAATGTGGAGGTAATGGCTTGAGCTCCAGAGTTGGTGGCTCCTCTAGGCTTGACTTCTGAGGGATCAAGTCTATTCGATCTTCCAAGTCCTCTAATCTCATTCTTATTGGCCTCTTCCACTGCTGGTTGGCATTGAGGTATGCCACTATCTCAACTTTATCTGCGTCCAATTCGTCTTCTCGTGATTCATTAGTGAGAGTGGCTTCCAAAGGGTCCGTAAGAGCATCATGCACATAGTTAAACACAAGAGAATCAAAAGCATCAATTCTATAACAATTATCAGAATGCAGTGTGTGCTTAAGAGCATTAAAAACGTCAAAATTAATCTCCTCTTCTCCCACTCTCAATCTCAACTTCCCCTCATGCACATCAATTAGAGCCTTGCCAGTTGCAAGGAACGGTCTCCCCAAAATGAAAGGCATCTCCATATCCTCCTCCATGTCGAGCACCACAAAATCTGCAGGAAAAATAAATTTGTCCACTTTCACCAGAACATCCTCAATAACTCCCCGTGGATACTTGACAGATCTGTCTGCTAGCTGTAAAGACATCCTCGTTGGCTTAAGTTCTCCCAACCCAAGTGTCCTAAATACAGACAAAGGCATGAGGTTAATGCTTGCACCAAGATCACATAAGGCTTTATGAAAAACAATATAACCAATCATGCAAGTAATAGAAAAACTCCTTGGATCCTTAATTTTCGGTGGGATCTTGTTTTGCATCAAAGCAGAGCAATTTTCAGTTAGATTTACCGTCATGTGGTCCTCCAATTTTCTCTTGTTTGCTAAGATGTCCTTCAAGAATTTAGTATAACTAGGAATTTTCATCAAAGTATCGGCAAAAGGAATATTGATATGCAATTTTTTAAATACCTCAAGAAACTTACCGAATTGCACATCAAGTTTTACTTTTTTCAATGCTGCAGGGAAAGAAGGAGGGATAACAATTTTAGATTGTGCAGTGGGAGCTGGTGTAGAGTTAGAAGACTTACCTTTTGATGAATCAATCTGTTCATCACGTACTTGAGTTTTTTCTGTCCCTCTAGCCTCTAAAATCTTTCCACTCTTCAACTCGATGGCCTTCACTTGCTCTTTTGTATTGGTCTGTGTGTTACTTGGCAAGGTGCCCGGCTCTCTACTTTCTATCATCTTAGCTAACTGTACAATCTGATTCTCTAGCCCCTTTATAGATGCATCTTGATTTTGGAGTCTAGTTTCAGTAGATGAGATTAACTTAGACATCATCTGCTCCAAATTGGACTTTTGTTCTCTAGGAGGGTTAGATCTGTACATTGGTTGTTTTCCATATGGTTGTCCTCCCTGTGGTCGAGTCTGACTATTTTGGCCATCCCATGAGAAGTTGGAATGTTGTCTCCATCCAGGATTGTATGTGTTTGAATACGGATCATTCCTTGGACGGTTTCGGACTCCCACTTGATTCACTGGTGCTCCTTCCTGCACATAAAAAGGACCACTGTCTTGACAGTCCTTAATATAGTGTTCTCCTCCGCATTTTTCACAAAATATCTCTTGAAGACGTGTAGCCGTGCCACCCATATTCAAGCCATCCAATTTCCTGTTCAAGACATCAAGTTGTGCAATAATAGCGGAAAGGTCAGTTACCTGGTGAACTCCTGCACTTCTTAGCTGGTTGTTCCTTTTAGATTAAGAATGATAACTGCTAGCGGCCATCTCCTCCAATAACTCATATCCTTCCTCAGCGATTTTTCTCAGTAGGTTTCCACAGGCAGCAACATCTATCATAGTACGATTAGGAGTGAGTAAGCCATAGTAAAAGGTTTTAACGACTAACCCAAGTGGCAGTTCGTAATGACGACATCTTTGCAATAGATCTTTGAAACGCTCCCATGCCTCATATAAAGACTCCTGCTCGAATTGAGCAAATGTGGTTACGTCTGCCCGCAGCTTCATGGTCTTAGATGGAGGAAAGTATTTAATGAGAAACGCTTTCGCCATATCCTCCTATGTGGTGATCGAACTTACAGGAAAACAATTTAACCATGCTTTAGCTTTGTCACATAAGGAGAAAGGAAATAAACGCAACCTAATGATAAAGATAAAAAATTGTATATTAATTAAATGTTTTATAATATAAATATATAGTTTTTGTTTTATTAAATGTTTAAATATTATATGTTTTATAATAAATTGTATAAAATATAAATTGTTGTGTAATTATAAGTTTTTACTATTTTTTACAGGTTCGATAAACAAAAATAAACTTGGCGTTGTAAATGAGATTAAGATGATTCTTGGAACTGTAGAAAGTTGATGTTAATATCTACAATATTGGTGGCAAGCATGAGATAAAAATCTTCACACAAATGGGATCAAATTAAGCAACAACTAAAGTTACCAAAGAAGTGGCAGTTTTACCTTGCTCTAGTATTTTGACCATATCTCTCAAATTACTTGGTCAAATGGTTAAAAAAAATTCCACAATTCAAACAACTCAGATATCTTCATGTTTGTTTTTATGTGGAGAAGAAAATTCGGATGGGAAGATTTTTAAAAGTGATATGTATTAAAATATTAATTTCTTGAAACATCAATGAAGACTTATGTGTAAAAAATAATATTTTATTTGTGGTTGTCTCCCCAAATTTGGCTATAAATAGGGGTGCATTGTAATGTATTGAGATATCCCTCATTTTATGAACAAACCTTCGAGTTCATAATATTTCTCTCTTTGTTTTCCCTTTATTTCTTCATTTAAATATAATTAGCATGTTAAATTCATATTCAAAGTTTTACACTTTGAATAATGAGTAGCTAACTTCCCAAAGTTGAGATGAAAAGGTGAAACTCTTGGCATAATAATAAGGTTATTAAAATGTAAGAATCTATGTTTTATATTATTTAATCATTATTTATTGTTTATGTTATATTTATTTCTTTAAGTATTATTATACCCTACTTATAAGTGGGAGTTTTGATTTATTGTTGCTATATGTTACACTAAATTCTTGGAACCATTTAAATGTTAGTTTGGTATTACAAACCATTTAAAGTGAATGCCTTGATTTATTATATGATTATATCATAATATTAATTTCTTGGAACCATTTAAATGTTAGTTTGATATTACCAACCATTTAAAGTGGATGCCTTGATTTATTATATATGAATATATCATAATATTAATTTCTTGTTAACATTTAAATGTTTGTTTGGTTTTATTAACCATTTAAAGTGAGAACCTCGATTTAGTGTTTACAAAATATATATAGCACAATAAATACTTGACAAAATTTATAAGTTTCGGTATATATTATATACTTATAAGATAATAATATTTAACATATTATAAATATGATTATTTAATATATTGGAACCATTTTATTAAATGGATTTCAATAATGATCATTGATGTTAACTTTATTAAATTACCAAAGAGTGGATCCTCTAATCTCAACTACTTAAATTAAAATTTGAAATTAAAAATTACCAATTAAATATTCAAATAATTAAAAGAAAAAAAACAAAAACAAAAAGACATTGTAGTTGACTTGTAATTACCTTAGCTTCCATGTGGATACGATATTCGGACTCGCCGAATTATACTACTTGTGAACAATCTACTTTTGGGAGTGCAACAATCAAATTCGTATCAGGTCTCAGGTCGGTTCGAGTTAGAAGGGTAGTTTGGTCATTTGCTTAACCGAATACGCAAAAATGGTGGTAAACGAGCCATCCGGTAAGCGAAGTGAGTCGTTTTGTAAACGTAGGTCCTAAGTTTGAAAGTTCAGCAAGCTACTGGATATTTAATCATTATTTATTGTTTATGTTATATTTATTTCTTTAAGTATTATTATACCCTACTTATAAGTGGGAGTTTTGATTTATTGTTGCTATATGTTACACTAAATTCTTGGAACCATTTAAATGTTAGTTTGGTATTACAAACCATTTAAAGTGAATGCCTTGATTTATTATATGATTATATCATAATATTAATTTATTGGTACCATTTAAATGTTTGTTTGGTTTTACCAACCATTTAAAGCGGATGCCTTGATTTATTATATATGAATATATCATAATATTAATTTCTTGGTACCATTTAAATGTTTTTTTGGTTTTACCAACCATTTAAAGTGGATGCCTTGATTTATTATTTATTAATATCATAATATTAATTTATTGGTACCATTTAAATGTTTGTTTGGTTTTACCAACCATTTAAAGTGGGAACCTTGATTTAGCGTTTACAAATATATATATAGCACAATAAATAATTGACAAGATTTACAAGTTTTGGTATATAATATATGCTTATAAGATAATAATATATAACATAATAAAAATATGATTATTTAATATATATTGAAACTATTTTATTAAGTGGATTTCAATAATGTTCATTAATGTTAACTTTATTAAAATACCAAGAATGGATCCTTTAATCTCAACTACTTAAATTAAAATTCGAACAATTAAAAATTACCAATTAAAGATTCAAAATATTAAAAGAAAAATAAAACAAAAACAAAAACAAAAAGACATTGTAGTGGACTTGTAATTACCTTAGTTTCCATGTGAATACGATATTCGGACTCACCGAATTATACTACTTGTGGACAACCTGCTCTTGGGAGTGCGACAATCAAAGTCGCAACAAGTTTTTGGCGCCGTTGCCGGGGAAGTATAATTTAATTTCAAGTCTATTTAATTTTGTTTATAGTTTATTTTTTTTATTTGAATTTTTATTGTTTTTTTGTGTTTTTATTCTTTTGCATGAGCATTTGGTCACGTACACTTAGTGGTCGACTCATTCAAAATAACCTTTTATTTTTACAAAACATGGCGGAAGAACCCATCCAAGAAAATGAAGATGAAATTCAATCTCAACATGATCATGATAGACGAAGAACACTTAGAGATCACAAGAATCCTACACGTACTAGTGCACCTTCATGTCTAGTTTTTCCCCTTGATGCATCTCATTTCAATTTTAAGCCTGGTATTATCCAACTTTTACCCAATTTTCATGGCTTAGATTCTGAAAATCAATACATGCATTTACGAGAGTTTGAAGAAGTGTGCAACACATATAATGATCTAAATTGTAGCATGAACACAATTTGACTTAAGCTTTTTCCTTTTTCTTTAAAAGATAAAGCTAAAAATTGGCAACAAAATCTTAGATCGGGATCCATTCGAACTTGGGATGAATTGCAACAACAATTTTTGAAAAAGTTTTTTCCATCTCATAGAACAAATTCTTTCAAAAGGCAAATCATCACTTTCACTCAAAAACAAGGAGAAAATTTTTATCAGTGTTGGGATAGATACAAAGAATTGCTTAATCTTTGTCCATATCATGGTTTTGAAATTTGGAGAGTTGTTTCTCAATTTTATGAAGGCTTAACACCTAAAGATAGACAAATGGTTGAATTTATGTGTAATGAAACATTTGAAGATAAAGATCCAAATGAGGCAATTGAGTATCTCGATTCATTAGATGAAAATGCTCAAAATTGGGACACTATAGGTACAATCGAACCATCAAACAAGATTCAATCTCCCACATCTGGTGGAGGTATGTACACCCTCAAAGATGAACATGATCTCTAAGCTAGATTTACCTCTTTGGCAAGAAAAGTTGAGGCACTTGAATTGAAAAAAAATGGTCAATTAAAAGCTATTCAAGAAATTGCGTGTCACATCTGTGATACAAGTGATCATTCTACAAAAGATTGTCCCACTTTGCCCTCTTTTAAAGAATGTCTCCATTAACAAGTCAATGTTTTGAACAATTTCAAAAGGCCAAATTTTGAACCATTTTCTAAAAATTACACTCCAGGTTGGCGAAATTATCCAAATTTTAGTTGGGGGAATGATAATGCTGCACAATTTCCGCAACCACATTTTCAAAATCAACAAAATTTTCAAAATTATGCACCTTATGTTCCTCCACCTAAAAGGAATTTGGAAGATTTATTGAATTCTTTCATTGCAAAGCAAGAGTCTATCAATACTTAAACTGCTCAAACCATGATAGATTTGAAAGATACTCTTGCTAAATTTGCATCTGCACTTAATGTTCATGAAAAAGGTAAATTTCTTTCACAACCACAGCCTAATCCCAAGGATCATCATTCACAAACTGGAACTTCTGGAACTCAACCGATGGACCAGGTAAAATTTGTTATTACCCTTCGAAGTGGTAAGGTTGCGGAAAAATCCATTCCTGAACCTTGTGAAGATGATGATAAATCAACTCCAAAGGGTAAGGATGTGGAACCCATAACTTGCGAAGAGGAGGTTCAACAGACAGTGTCACCACCATTCCCTCATGCATTGAAAAATACAAAAAAATCAAATTTTAATTCTGATATATATGATATTTTTAAACAAATAAAAGTTAATATTCCTTTATTAATGCAATAAAACAGGTACCATTATATGCCAAATTTTTGAAAGACTTGTGCACTGTGAAAAGAAAATTGAATGTGAAAAAGAAAGCATTTTTAGCCGAACAAGTAAGTGCAATCATTCAAAATAATAATACTTTGAAATACAAAGACCCTGGTTGTCCTACTATTTCATGTATTATTGGAGAACGAAAGATTAAAAAAGCCTTGCTTGATCTTGGAGCTAGTGTGAATTTACTTCCATTTTCAGTTTATCAAGAACTCAATCTAGGCGAGTTAAAATCTACTTCGGTAACACTTTTACTTGCCGATAGATCTGTTAAAGTGCCAAGAGGTATGGTAGAAGACGTGTTGGTCCAAGTTGATAACTTTGTATATCCTGTCGATTTCATAGTTTTAGATGCACAACCTATCGAAGCTTGTAATGCAATTCCTGTAATTCTGGGTCGTCCATTTTTAGCAACTTCTAATGCTCTTATAAATTGCAGGAATGGATAATGAAGTTGTCATTTGGTAACATGACCTTGGAGCTCAATGTTTTTAATCTTTGTAAGCAACCACATGACAAAGGAGATGAAAGTGAAGATGAAAATCTTATTGAAACTCTTGTTGAAGAAAACATTCAAGAAGGGAGTACTCGTGATTAATTAGATATTTGTTCAATTGAAACTGTTAAAGAAAATATTGAAATTGATTTTGATGATTTTATCAGGTATCACTCGTTACCAGGATCAGAGAAAGAATTTGATTCAAAATATGATAACAAAGACGAACCACCCATATTGGAGTTAAAACCCTTGCCAAAGAATTGAAGTATGCATTTCTTGGAGAAGATGAAACATATCTGGTGGTAATTTCTTCCAAACTAGCAAGTGATCAAGAAGGTAAATTAGTTGATATGCTTAAAAGACATAAAATTCAATTGGTTGGACACTAAAAGATCTCAAGGGCATTAATCCACTAATTTGCACTCACAAAATTCACTTAGAAGAAAATGCAAAAACATCTCAACAACCACAAAGGAGATTAAATCCACACATGAAAGATGTCTTGAAAACTGAAGTTCTCAAACTACTTGATGTTGGGATTATCTACCCTATTTCTGATAGTAAGTGGGTAAGCCCAACACAAGTAGTTAAAAAAAAATCTGGCATCACAGTGATAAAAAATGAAAAAGGTGAATTGTTAACAAGTCGAGTCCCCTCTAGTTGGCGGAGGTGTATTGATTATAGTAAATTAAATGACGCCACTAGAAAAGATCATTTTCCATTACCATTTTTGGATCAAATTTTAGAAAGAGTAGCAGGTCATCCATACTACTGTTTTCTTGATGGATATTCAGGTTATTATCAAATTCCCATTGCACTCGAAGATCAAGATAAAACTACATTCACATGTCCTTTTGGAACATTTGCATTTAGAAGGATGTCATTTGGATTATGCAATGCCCCAGCAACATTTCAAAGATGTATTCTAAGCATTTTTAGCGACATGGTTGAAAATTGTTTGGAGGTTTTTATGGATGATTTAACTGTTTTTGGAAATACATTTGATAATTGTCTTGAAAATTTGGAAAAAATTTTAAAAAGATGCGAGGAAAAAGGTTATTTTAAATTGGGAAAAATGTCATTACATGATTACTTCTGGGATTGTTCTGGGACATGTCGTATCATCTCATGGAATTGAAGTTGATAAAGTCAAAGTTGATGTCATTGCCAATTTACCCCCTCCAAAAACCATTAAAGAAATTCGCTCATTTTTGGGACATGCTGGATTTTATAGGAGGTTTATAAAGGACTTTAGATCAATCTCTAAACCCATTTGTAACCTCTTAACAAAAGACACTGCATTTGAGTGGACTCAAGAATGTCAAAATGCTTTTGATAAAATCATTTGACATTTAACATCAGCTCCTATCATGCAACCTCCTGATTGGTCTTTATCATTTGAAATCATGTGCGATGCGAGTGATTATGTAGTCGGTGCACTACTGGGTCAAAGAAGAAACGGTAAGCCTTACGTGATATATTATGCAAGTAGAACTTTAAACAATGCTCAAATGAATTACTCCACAACTGAAAAAGAACTACTTGCTGTAATATTTGCATTAGATAAATTTCGTTCTTATTTGATTGGATCAACGACTATTGTGTTTACTGATCATTCTGCTATTAGATATTTGTTGACCAAACAGGATGCAAAGCCACGACTGATATGATGGATTTTGTTGCTCCAAGAATTTGACATTGTGATCAAAGATAAAAAAGGAACCGAGAATGTCGTAGCCGATCATTTATCGAGACTAGTAACAGGATCATCTTGTGAAATGACACCAATTAACGATAATTTTTCTGATGAACATCTATTTTCAGTTACTACTACACATTGGTTTGCTAACATAGTAAATTTTCTTGTGCAGGAAAAATGCCACCGCAATGGAGTTCCCAAGATAAAAGAAAATTTTTGAATGAGGTAAAAAACTTTTATTGGGATGATCCGTATCTGTTCAAGTATTGTCCAGATCAAATTTTTCGACGTTGCATACCCGACAATGAGGTAAATAGTGTCATTAAATTTTGTCATTCAGAAGCATGCGGAGGACATTTTTCTTCAAAGAAAACGGCTGCAAAAATCTTGCAGTGTGGATTTTATTGGCCCACTTTGTTTAAAGACACCCACGAAATCTGCAAGATCTGTGAAAATTGTCAAAAATTGGGTGCGATTTCAAAAAGAAACATGATGCCTTTGAATCCTATTATTGAAATTGAAATCTTTGACTATTGGGGAATTGATTTTATGGGACCTTTTCCACCGTCGTTTGGATACTTGTATATTTTAGTGCTGTTGATTATGTTTCCAAATGGAAAGAGGCAATTCCATGTCGAACAAATGATCAAAAAATCGTCATAAAATTTTTGAAAGAAAATATTTTTAGTAGATTTGGAATTCCTCGATCCATGATAAGTGATTGAGGAACTCACTTTGTTAATAAATCATTTGCTTCATTAATGAAAAAATATGGTATTCTTCACAAAGTAACTACTCCTTATCATCCTCAAACAAATGGACAAGTTGAATTAGCTAATAGGGAGATAAAGAAAATTTTGGAAGAAACTGTTAACTCAAATAGAAAAGATTGGTCTCTGCGACTTAATGATGCACTTTGGGCATATCGAACAACTTTTAAAACATCATTGAATATGTCTCCCTATAGGTTGGTTTACGGAAAACATTGCCATTTGCCTGTAGAATTGGAACATAAAGCTTATTGTGCGATCAAAACTTTTAATTCAAGCATGGATGATTGCAAAAAATTGCGCAAATTGCAACTTAATGAACTTGATGAACTCAGAAATGATGCGTATGAGAATTCAAGGATTTATAAAGCAAAAATCAAATCATTTCATGATAAAAAAATTCTTAGAAAATCTTTTGAGATTGGTAAAAAAGATTTTCTTTATAATTCTCGACTTCACATATTCCCAAGAAAATTACAATCAAGATGGACAGGCCCATATGTTGTAAAGCATGTGTATCCTTATGGAGCTGTGGATATTGAAAATCCTAAAAATGGTGATGTTTTTAAAGTGAATGGACAAAGGCTTGAACCATTTTTGGAAAATGAAATCTTTCAATAAGAGTTTATTTCCCTTTCTGATCCTTAAATTTTTATGTTGCATTTAATTTTGTTTGTTTTTAATTCAGGTTTCCTTAATCTTTTTATTTTCCCGGTTAAATGGCGGATAACGGTACTCCGTGACTCTCATAGTCGGTTAAATCAGTTTCCCACAATTGCTGATACAAAAATAAAAAAAAAATCATTTCTTTTCTTTACAAAATGGATGAAAATCTCTCAAAAATTTGTAAATATTTTCCCTCTGTTTCTGAAAATGTTATAAGAAAAATTTATGCAGGTAGGTGTGAAAGATTGAGATTGTTAATGCAAAAAAGAATTCAAGAAGATATTCGTCTTGTAATAGAAGCTAAGATCCGATTAGGAGGAGAAGTTCCACAATCATTGCTCATTCGGTATTTGCCTGGATTAGGAAAAAGCACTTATGCGAAAAAACGAAGGGCCAAAAGGTTAGGGGTTTGTCATAAGTGTGCAAGATGGACTTGTGACAAACGATGCAGATCTTTGGGATGTGTTTCTGATAACAGAGAAAATAAAATTGATTTTATTAAGAATGGGCTGAGTAAGGAGTCTTTAGATAACATCTTATTGACTCTTGAGACGCATTCTATGGACATGTGCATATTGAACTTCTCCGTTTATGGAAACAATTTCAAGATAAGCGTCATGGTCTTTGGAATTGATAGGACTCGTTTTTACGTGTTTTTAGTGTTGGTTTTGAGTCGCGTTCATGCATCATATTAGTTTGTTTTAGTTGAATTTTGCATTTTTTTAGCATTATTGAGCATTTGACTAATCTCGTGTATTCTGTGGTTATTTTGTAGGAATTGAACCAAAAAGTGGGAGAAACTTTGGCATAATATCGAAGAGGTCTCGCTAGGGCGGTCAAAGTGACCGCCCCAGCGAGCATTGTGGTCTGGCCGAGGATTATTTTGCGCAAGTGTCTCGCTAGGGCGGTCAAAAGTGACCGCCCCAGCGAAACCAGGGACATGCTCGAGGAAGCTTATTCGAGGACCTCTCGCTAGGGCGGTCAAAATATACCGCCCTAGCGAGAAGCGAGATTGAGAAAGATTTGTTTCCAAATTTTGAGGGACTCTATCCTACACCAAGACCTAACACACGAGATCAGCCGTTTTTTGGACACACTTTATCAGACTTTTCATCATTTTTCTTGGAGAGGAGGCTAGGAGCAAAGGAGATTTCGAAGACCTCGAAATTTCCACGCGTCGTGGCCGTCATCCATCGTCATCTTTAGTATTTTCATTATTCAGTATTTTATTTCTTACATTGATTGTTGGTTTTTATCATGAATTTCAGTAGCTAAACTCTAGATTTGTTGGGATTTGAGGGGATCCTACCCCGTACTCGGTGTTTAACATTATTTCTCGACGTTTTTATTAGTGATTTGTTTATGCTATTGGTGGAGATGTAAGGTGAGGGGGAGCCGAAATAAAAGGAATGAAATTCTATTCCTGGGCTAAAAGGTGGAGATGTAAGGAGACGAGGAAAGTCAGACGAAAAGTCTTGACGATTGCACTATGAAAATGATCGGTGTACTCCCGACTGTTAGCCACTTGAGCTTATTTTCCTGCTTTTCGACACCCTTCTCTGCACTTAAGAATCGAATAAAGTTCAAATTATGGTTAGTGATAAATGGACACGGGGGTGCATGCTAGTGAGACTTGTATTGAAGTGCTAATTGAGTGACTCGCATGATCGGATGATTGATCTATTTGAAGTACGAATGACTAGACCCATCATGACACACACACACGTTCAAATTAGTGTCGAGATTTATGTGTAGATGAGAATGAGTATTCGTTTGTGATTTGACTTGATTTTGATTTGTATGTGGGAAAGTTCACTGAGGCATGAGCATAAAAGTGTTAACTCACCATTGACATTTACTTGTGTTGGTTATTTCTTGTTTGAGTATTTTGTGTTTGTTTAGAATCTCGTGCTTTAACCTATTTTGCTCGAGGACGAGCAAAAGGTTAGTATGAGGGGGTTGATAGGACTCGTTTTTACGTGTTTTTAGTGTTGGTTTTGAGTCGCGTTCATGCATCATATTAGTTTGTTTTAGTTGAATTTTGCATTTTTTTTAGCATTATTGAGCATTTGACTAATCTCGTGTATTCTGTGGTTATTTTGTAGGAATTGAACCAAAAAGTGGGAGAAACTTTGGCATAATATCGAAGAGGTCTCGCTAGGGCGGTCAAAAGTGACCGCCCCAGCGAGCATTGTGGTCTGGCCGAGGATTATTTTGCGCAAGTGTCTCGCTAGGGCGGTCAAAAGTGACCGCCCCAGCGAAACCAGGGACATGCTCGAGGAAGCTTATTCGAGGACCTCTCGCTAGGGCGGTCAAAATATACCGCCCTAGTGAGAAGCGAGATTGAGAAAGATTTGTTTCCAAATTTTGAGGGACTCTATCTTACACCAAGACCTAACACACGAGATCAGCCGTTTTTTGGACACACTTTATCAGACTTTTCATTATTTTTCTTGGAGAGGAGGCTAGGAGCAAAGGAGATTTCGAAGACCTCGAAATTTCCACGCGTCGTGGCCGTCATCCATCGTCATCTTTAGTATTTTCATTATTCAGTATTTTATTTCTTACATTGATTGTTGGTTTTTATCATGAATTTCAGTAGCTAAACTCTAGATTTGTTGGGATTTGAGGGAATCCTACCCCGTACTCGGTGTTTAACATTATTTCTCGACGTTTTTATTAGTGATTTGTTTATGCTATTGGTGGAGATGTAAGGTGAGGGGGAGCCGAAATAAAAGGAATGAAATTCTATTCCTGGGCTAAAAGGTGGAGATGTAAGGAGACGAGGAAAGTCAGACGAAAAGTCTTGACGATTGCACAATGAAAATGATCGGTGTACTCCCGACTGTTAGCCACTTGAGCTTATTTTCCTGCTTTTCGACACCCTTCTCTGCACTTAAGAATCGAATAAAGTTCAAATTATGGTTAGTGATAAATGGACACGGGGGTGCATGCTAGTGAGACTTGTATTGAAGTGCTAATTGAGTGACTCGCATGATCGGATGATTGATCTATTTGAAGCACGAATGACTAGACCCATCATGACACACACACACGTTCAAATTAGTGTCGAGATTTATGTGTAGATGAGAATGAGTATTCGTTTGTGATTTGACTTGATTATGATTTGTATGGGGGAAAGTTCACTGAGGCATGAGCATAAAAGTGTTAACTCACCATTGACATTTACTTGTGTTGGTTATTTCTTGTTTGAGTATTTTGTGTTTGTTGTGTTTGTTTAGAATCTCGTGCTTTAACCTATTTTGCTCGAGGGCGAGCAAAAGGTTAGTATGAAGGGGTTGATAGGACTCGTTTTTACGTGTTTTTAGTGTTGGTTTTGAGTCGCGTTCATGCATCGTATTAGTTTGTTTTAGTTGAATTTTGCATTTTTTTTAGCATTATTGAGCATTTGACTAATCTCGTGTATTCTATGGTTATTTTGTAGGAATTGAACCAAAAAGTGGGAGAAACTTTGGCATAATATCGAAGAGGTCTCGCTAGGGCGGTCAAAAGTGACCGCCCCAGCGAGCATTGTGGTCTGGCCGAGGATTATTTTGCGCAAGTTTGACCGCCCCAGCGAAACCAGGGACATGCTCGAGGAAGCTTATTCGAGGACCTCTCGCTGGGGCGGTCAAAATATACCGCCCTAGCGAGAAGCAAGATTGAGAAAGATTTGTTTCCAAATTTTGAGGGACTCTATCCTACACCAAGACTTAACACACGAGATCAGCCGTTTTTTGGACACACTTTATCAGACTTTTCATCATTTTTCTTCGAGAGGAGGCTAGGAGCAAAGGAGATTTCGAAGACCTCGAAATTTCCACGCGTCGTGGCCGTCATCCATCGTCATCTTTAGTATTTTCATTATTCAGTATTTTATTTCTTACATTGATTGTTGGTTTTTATCATGAATTTCAGTAGCTAAACTCTAGATTTGTTGGGATTTGAGGGGATCCTACCCCGTACTCGGTGTTTAACATTATTTCTCGACGTTTTTATTAGTGATTTGTTTATGCTATTGTTATTTCTTGTTTCAATCGAAGCCTAGCTAACTTCCTTTGATTATTTCATGTTGTTGATGAGTTCGATAGAATAGTTAACAATATGATCAAATAGTATAAACCACGGATTTACAATTTTAGTAGATATACGGAATTGGGTACGTGTCGATAGTGATAGTTCACCCGAATGAAAGCTAGTGGATTCCATAGAATGTAATGCAATCTTGAACTGTTAAATATTTGAGGACACTTGAGTACTGCATGTTTTTTATTAGTATTAATATAGCTCGACATAGTATATTAATTAGTCTAGGGAATTCCGTCGAACGCACGAGTAAAAGTCGAGTGTGATTATTTAAACACGAGTGGTAGGTGAACTGCTAATTCCCAACAAATTCATTTCTCATTTGATTTAATCCAAATTAATCATTGCGGTCTTGAGTACGTTTTCTTTGCATTTTAATTATTTTAGTTGTTTAATTTACATTAGTTTAATCATCAACTCATTTTATCGTTGCTAAAGAAATTTTACTTGAAAATAAAAATAGTGTAACGCAGTCCTTGTGGAACGATACTCGTATTCACTTACGTTTATTATAACTTGACTATCGTGCACTTGCGATATTTAAATCGAGCTTTCATTTATAAAATAAATTTTGGGATTATTCACTATGCAAGCTTTGCTCGATCAGAATCCGACTAAAAAAGACCCTGTTTGCCAATTTATAAGAAAATTGGATGGGAACCATATCCTCGACTCATAGAAGGCGTTGAAGCCGTTTCTGGACGTAAAACCAGAGGAAAATTGTGAGCCACAATCACACTACTGTTTATATGCATGTGTGTCATTATTATTTTTACTGTTTATTCTACTTACAGCTATGACCCATAGTTTTGTCATGATAACATATTACCCCTATAAAATCTCTCATCTTTCTCTCTATTTTCGCAGACCAAAAAGAAATTAAAAACATGGTTGGATCCTCTGCACAAACATTGAAAAATATTTGTGTATTTTGTGGGTCGAGTTCTGGAAAAAATGAAGTATTTGTAGAAGAAGCGTTTAAACTTGGAAAGATATTGGCTGAGAGAAAAATTCAATTGGTATATGGGGGAGGTAATATTGGGTTAATGAGATCTGTTTCAACATCTGCTCATCTTGGAGGTAGTCAGGTTTTAGGTATTATTCCTACAGCTTTAGCTGAAAGAAATATTACAGGTGTTACGATTAGGGAGGAATTAAAAGTTTCTTCTATGTATGAAAGAATCACCAAAATGATTGAAAATTTTGATGCTTTTATCGCACTACCAGGTGGTTTTGGTACATTAGAAGAAATTTTTCACACTGTTTTTTGGGCACAACTTAATATCCATATAAATCTGTGGGCTTGTTGAATATCTATAATTATTATGACAGTTTGTTGACATTTCTTGATAAAGCTGTAGAACAGAATTTTATTTCATAAAATTCACGACGGATGCTCATCCGTGCTTCGACTGCCGACCAATTAATTGATGATTTGGAAGCTTTTGTTCATAAGCCTGATCCGATGATAAAAAATATCAATTGGTCGCAATCAAGCAGTAAGAAAAGAAAGTTGGATCATTGATTCAAAAATCGTGGATTGGTTTGCGTTTGTTTCAGTTTGTTATCTTCAATAAAATTCCAGGTGATATCTTTTTCATTATGTACTCTTTATTAATAGTTATTTTGACATTAGGGACAATGTCATATTCTGATTGGGGGGAGAACAAACTTAAATTTTTTTTTAAAAAAAATTTTAAAAAAAAATTTATTTTAAAATTATAAAATGTTTATTGTTTGTATCTTAGCAATTTTTGCAAAAATATCATACATTACATGTTTGAAAGGTTTAGATTATAAATTGTAATAATCTATCTAAGGATGTTTAAATTTTTATTTGAAAAAAAAAGTCAATTTTAATATTTTGATCACTATAAAAATATGATTTATGAAATCTTTTTGAATGATTAACCATTGTGATAAAATCAGTTATTAAAGTATATGGCCCAAGATATACCTGATAAGGGTGCCTAAAATTTTTAAACTCACACATATTTTGTGAGTGAGTGGAGAGGATTGAGAAAACAGCTTGCGAGCCTTTATCGATCATCAGAGAGGCTATCTATTGTTTAGATTTTGTGTTCTTATTTTGAAAAAAAAATTGATATTTCCTGGAAAAAAAAAAAGAAAAAAAGAAAGATGTTGAAGATCTATGTAATTTTTAAGTTACATGCTGCGACCCATTTATCTCTCATAAAAATACAAATAAAAAAGAGAAAAAATAAAGAAAAAAATAGAGAAATACATTGTACAAGTTAAATAAATATGTGGTCAAGAAGCATAAACTTAATCTGATTCCATGATGTAAAAAAAATCAGGAAAAAAATATATAATAAGAACAACTGGATTTTAAATCAATGGATTTCCTATCTTTTGATTAGTTTGGCTCGTTTGTCTGTCTGCATTCTGTAAACCATTTTCCTGAGCATTTATCTGTATTCCAACTTCATGAGAGAAATCATTCCCATAAATTGAAACACTTATTAACCTGTGAGAATATGGAGTTGAGACTCTTACTAGGAATTTCTGAAGGCCATGTACATTTAACTACCTGAAAATAAGCTTTGAATTGATCAGTTCAGATTATTTCATAAATTATAATTATAATGATCTTGATATAACTTTGACAGTTTTCAAATTTAATTTAAACACTTGGATAGTTCTGATTACATTTCTATTTAAATTAATCAATATGTTTTGTGTTGCTATTAACGCTTAAATTGCTAGGGACTAGCAATAAGCTGGTTGGGGAGTGTGATAAAGATAAAAAATTGTATATTAACTAAATGTTTTATAATATAAATATATAGTTTTTGTTTTATTAAATGTTTAAATATTATATATTTTATAATAAATTGTATAAAATATAAGTTGTTGTGTAATTATAAGTTTTTACTATTTTTTACAGGTTCGATAAAACAAAAATAAACTTGACGTTGCAAATGAGATTATGATGATTCTTGGACTTGTAGAAAGTTGATGTTAATATCTACAATATTGGTGGCAAGCATGAGATAAAAATCTTCTCATAAATGGGATCAAATTAAGCAACAATTAAAGTTACCAAAGAAATGGCAGTTTTACCATGCTCTAGTATTTTGACCATATCTCTCAAATAACTTGGTCAAATGGTTAAAAAAAATACCACAATTCAAACAGCTCAGATATCTACATGTTTGTTTTTATGTAGAAAAGAAAATTCGGATGAGAAGATTTTCAAAAGTGATGTGTATTAAAATATTAATTTCTTGGATTATCAATGAAGACTTATGTGTAAAAAATGATATTTTATTTGTGGTTGTCTCCCCAAATTTGGCTATAAATAAGGGTGCATTGTAATGTATTGAGATATCCCTCATTTTATGAACAAACCTTCGAGTTCATAATATTTCTCTCTTTGTTTTCCCTTTATTTCTTCATTTAAATATAATTAGCATGTTAAATTCATATTCAAAGTTTTACACTTTGAATAATGAGTAGCTAACTTCCCAAAGTTGAGATGAAAAGCTGAAACTCTTGGCATGATAATAAGATTATTAAAAGGTAAGAATCTATGTTTTATATTATTTAATCATTATTTATTGTTTATGTTATATTTATTTCTTTAAGTATTATTATACCCTACTTATAAGTGGGACTTTTGATTTATTGTTGTTATATGTTACACTAAATTCTTGGATCCATTTAAATGTTAGTTTTGTATTACCAACCTTTAAAGTGGATGCCTTGATTTATTATATGATTATATCATAATATTAATTTCTTCAACCATTTAAATGTTAGTTTGGTGTTACCAACCATTTAAAGTGGATGCCTTGATTTATTATATATGAATATATCATAATATTAATTTCTTGGTACCATTTAAATGTTTGTTTAGTTTTACCAACCATTTAAAGTGGGAACATTGATTTAGTGTTTACAAATTTATATATAGCACAATAAATACTTGACAACATTTACAAGTTTTGGTATATATTATATACTTATAAGATAATAATATATAACTTAATAAAAATATGATTATTTAATATATATTGGAACTATTTTATTAAGTGGATTTCAATAATGTTCATTAATATTAACTTTATTAAAATACCAAGAGTAGATCCTTTAATCTCAACTACTTAAATTTAAATTTGAACAATTAAAAATTACCAATTAAAGATTCAAACTATTAAAAGAAAAATAAAAAAAACAAAAACAAAAAAACATTGTAGTGGACTTGTAATTACCTTAGCTTCCCTGTGGATACGATATTCAGACTCACCGAATTATACTACTTGTGGACAACCTGCTCTTGGAGTGCAACAATCAAAGTCGCAACACCTAACAGCGTCATCAGAAACTCCATTAAATTTAAAAGTATCGCAAATTTCAAGGAAATCTGCGAAGTGCGTGTTTGGGTCATCTATTGCAGATCCTCCAAACTGGACTGTATTCTGAATCATCTGAATTATGGCTGTCTTGATTTCGAAGTGGTTTGCCCGCAAAATACGCCTCACAATGCTGGGGCGTGCACCATCCAAAGAAGGCTGGGCATACTCAATCATCGGTATGCGGCGTGGCATCTCAACATGTCTGCTTTTATGGTGTTCCTCCTCATGCTCGTGCTCGTGCCTCTCCATCAGTTCCTTCAGTCTCTGCTCCTGTCTTCTTCTGCGGAAAGTTCTTTCAATTTCCGGATTAAACTGCTCAAGCTCCACGTCAAGTGATTTTGGCATGCACTGGAAAAGATATCTGGAATAGAATATGGAGTGTTAGCTCAAGAAAAATAAAAAAATTCTAAATAAAATAACTAAAAATAAAATTGTGAATTAACAGTCCCCGGCAACGGCGCCAAAAACTTGATCGAGCAAAACTTGCACAGTGGAATCCTTAAGAAAAATATGATTTTGTATGCTCGAAAATTAATCGCAAGTGCACGAGGTCAAGTAATAGTATAATTTATGAGAGTACGAGTATCGTTCCATTAGAGAGACTGTATTTGACAATTATTATTTCCAGTTATCAAATCTTTAGCAACGAAATTTGAATGATTGTTTATGACTACTAAAATCAAATAAACATGCAAATAAAAAGATTCAGGAATTAAATAATGAGATATAATATCTAGAATTGTTAATTAAAATTCAATGAGAAATGTATTTGTTGGGAATTTCAGTTCACCTACCCCTCGTTAATTAATTAATTCGTTCGATAGTGATTTAGGCTTCCGACATGATTTCCTATTCAATTGAACACGCCTTCTCAAGCTATGTCAAACTAATTCTACTCAGTAAAGTAATTAAATGTATTTAATTATTTATCAAGAGTGAATCGCATATCGATCTATGAAATCCCCTAGTTTTCGACTCTTAGGACTATAACTATCGACATGTATCCAATTTAATATTTCTATGTAAATTGTAAATCCAGGAAATATACTACTCGATCCTATCGCAAGCTATTCTCTTGAACTCACTCACGATATGAGTATTATTAAAGTTAGCTATGCTTTAACAATCGTAATAAAAACAGTAGTATACTCAAGAACAAATCAAGAATTAAAATACGAATTAACTAAATCAGTTTCGGGGTAGGATCCCCTTAAATCCCAACAAATATTTATGTTAGCTACTCGAATTCATAGTAAAAGTAAACGAAACAATGTTTAAACGATGAATACTAAACAAGAAATACTAGACAAGACGAGATCTGCGAAGAACGATGCCCGGAAATCTTCGAATCTTCAACTCCAAGAAATTTCTCCCTCTCTAGACTCCTTGGCTGCTGAATAATGCCAATTTTTTGTGCCTCCTCCCCTTCTATATCCTTCCCCATTCAGAAATAAGAGAAGAATCGGCCAACAATATTTCCAAAATTACAAGCGCGCTCGGGAGGACATAAGTTTCCACCCGGGCGGATGACTTTCGCAAATCTTGTTCCACAATTTTAATCGATGCGCTCGGGCGGACATAAGTTTCCGCCTGGGCGGATGACCTTCGCCAAAATTCTTCTTTCTTACACCTTGCTGGCACCCAGGTGAACATAAGTTTCCTCCCGGGCGAATGGCCTTCGCAGATCTTTGCATTTTCTTCAGTTTATTCACAATTTCTTGCATTTTCACACACGAGACACATGATCAACAATAAAACATAATATATGCCAAAATGTCACAAAATGCATGCAATCTAAATGATATGTGCAACACAATGAACTATCAGATAATATGAAAAACACGTAAAATTCACCTACATCAGGACCAAATTGATTTCAAATTCCACTTCTCTATCGGGTATTACACCCAGTAATTCTTCAGGAAAAACATATGGGAATTCTTGAACAACTGGAATATCTTCCAACTTTGGGGCATCTTTTTCTTTGGCTTCATTGATCATTGCTAGATAAATTTCTTCGCCTCCTTTTATGGCCTTCTAGGCTTGTGAGGCAGATAACAGAGATTTTCGTTCTTTGGATTTTTCGTGATATGTGACTTTCTTTTTAGTCAGAGTCTGAAGTCTAATATTTTTCTTTTGGCAGCCTATTATGGCATGGTTTTTAGCTAACCAATCCATTCCAAATATGATTTCAAACTCAATCATATTGAGTTGAATCAATTCTGCCTCAAAAATCTATTTACTGATACCAATTTTACAGTTTCGATACACCTTGTGGGTTTCAATTGTTTTACTTGCAGGTGTTGACTCTTAACGATTCACTAAGAATTTCATGCTCAAGTTTTAGCTTCTTAGAAAATCTTCTAGACACAAATGAGTGCGTAGCACCACAATCAAACAAAGCATATGTAGGTATTTCATTGAATAATACAGTACCTGCCACCACTTCGTTGGTGTTATCGGCTTCTTCCTGGGTTATTGCAAACACCCGAGCATTAGTCTTATTTTCATTTTGTTTGTTGTGTCCTGCCCCTTTGTCTTTGTTGTCTAAACAATCTCTAATCCGATTACCCACCTTACCACATCTGAAACAAGCGCCCGTTTTCTTATAACATTTCCCGATGTGATTTTGTCGACAAGTGTCGCACCACTTTCCTTATTTATGGCCAGTACTGCTAAAGGTTCCTCTTGAGGGGCCGCTTGAATAGTTTGGCTTTTGAATTTGGGACCACTCTGAGCATACTGACTAGTCAAAGGTCTCTTGTTTTTGTTTTCTTCTTCGAAGCGTTTGATATCAGTTTTCGCGCTTATTGCTGCGCCCAAAAAATCCGCAAAAATTCTTGGCCTGAATACCGCCAAAGCTGATTGAATCCGGCTGCTAAGCCTTTTCTTGAACCGGTGCATTTTCAGAGTTTCATCGGACATCATAGTTGGAACATAGGTTCCCAGATCATTGAACCTTGAGGTGTATTCCATCACTGTCATGTCTGATGTTTGTTTAAAGTTTTCGAATTCACTTAGCTTCTCCAGACGAAACTCTGCTGGATAATACTGCTTTAAAAATTCTCTCCGGAAGGTTTGCCATGTGATCTGCTCTACCTCAGCCAAATATAGTGACACTGTTTCCCACCACTTTCGTGCTCGGTCTTCCAGAAACGGGGTCACGACCTCTACTCTAAGTCCTTCAAGTACTTCAAATAAGTGCAGCTCTGATTCAACATTCTTAAGCCAGTTATGACTGACATGGCTGACTTCTGGGTCTGGATTTCCATCAAAAGTGGGGACTCGATTCTTTCTGAGGGATTCGTAATGATACTTGATTCCTCGTGGTTGTGGTTCTGGTGGCAGCTGGATGGCATTGGCAATGGGATTCACCATTCCTTGCAAAGTGGCGGCTACTCTGGTAGCTATTGCCATCATGTCCTCTAGGCTAAGGTTCACCATCGGTGGTGGCTGTGGATTTTTGTTCTCGTTTTGATTAATTCCGCGGGGATTACGGTTGTTCCTTGGTTGTATTCCTGTCATTTCCTATAAGCATAAAGATTTTCTAAGTTGTTTGTATAACTTTGATAACAAAATATATCTTTCATTAATAATTCAAAAATCACAAAGTTCTTACATCAGAATAGTTAATTCAACTCTTATACATTAGCATCTTATTTTAGTTGTCTATCCTATTCATCTAAGACTTCTCCATCGCCCATGTCTCCAATAGCTTCTTCTTCTTCTTCAAGATTCTCCTCGGGGTCTATTTCCATCTCACCTTCGAGATCTTCTAAATTGATCATATCGTTCTGTAACTGATCAATGTGTTGTTCCAATAGAGCGTTTTGATTCGTCATAGTTTCCACTTCTGCTTGCAGCTCTTGAATCATGGACTGGTTTACGTTCTTATTGATTTCCTGTTCCTCGATCTGTTCTTCAAGACGACGTTGTGATTTGAGAAGGCTATCATCCCGGATGTGGAGCGTAAGAATCCTATCATGAACTTTGTTCAACTCTCTTTTTGTGATATCGTGTTGACGTTCAGATTCTAGGTGGTTAGCAGCATAGCGTCTAACATCATCCCACAGTCTTTTATCTTCTTCTCTAGCCTCACGAAGATCCACCATCATGCATACGTTATTTCCATCTAACTGATAGTTATCTCTCTCAAGTTTGTCATTTTTATTTTTCAATATTTTAATTTCTGCTTCTTTTTCCTGGAGATGTTTTTGAAGTTGGGTTGTAACGCTTTGAGGATCCATTTTTGTTTCCTATAAAGATAAAAAAAACATTTTTATTCATAAAATACTCATCAATATTTAAATAGGCAATAATTTTAAAATAAATTTTTTATTTAGAATTAAGTTGTTACACTTAACACTTTTCCAATCATAATCTTAATGCAATCATAATACTAATCTAGTCTAGTCTATCATATCTCCGTCGTCGCTATCCCTGTCATTGCCGACCACCTCCATCGGTGCTTCCTCTTCTTCATCCATGTTTTCTATCACCAGATACAAGTATTTATTCTGATCCTGAAGTATGTCCTTGGTGTTGTGGAGCTTGGAAATGTACCGTTCTTGCTTGGTGTTGAACTCCTCCTAACGCTGACGAGCCTGAGTAGCACGTCCTCGCTCTATCTCTACTCTATCTAGCAAGTCTATGTTTAGTGAAGCTAGACGTGCGATTCGAGCTGAATCAGTAGGTATCTGAAGGAGTTATCTCTCAGCCAAGTCCAGATGGTGAGTGAGTCGATGTACGTCTGTCTCAAGTATGTCCCTAATCTCGCGAAGCTCTTGTTTCTCTAGCTTCTACCCAGTTGCGCCTTCAAAGTTGCAATCTCCCTAGTTTGATTGTTTATCGTGAGCTGGCGCATATGAAGGGCAGCCTGAGCACGAGTATGTGGAGCAGCCATTTCCTGACATAATTCGAGGTAGAATATCAGAAACGTAGCAAAGGATAGAAAGGCACAAAAGTAGCAACAAAGTTATCGTGAAAATTTCAATACTAAGAGTTTGCGGAACGAATGAAGTGGTATACTTTCTTCGAAAAATTTAGTGAACAAATGAAGGTTGGACTCAGATTGGGATGCACTAGGCTTTTGCCAAAATTTGACTTTGTCAAATTTTATCTGTCAAAATCCTAACCGGATTATGAACTTGGCGACTCCGATACTACTTAAATGTCACGCCCCGAGACCGAAGCGTCGATGACATCTGGCATTGTTTAACATTTACTTAAAAACAGTAAGCCTCGTATCGAAAAGCCAAAAAAACCAGTCTATTTCGTAAATCAAATATTTTCTTTACATTGGCAACATAATCAAAATTACATCAGAGTTGAGAAAGAGAAATAAATACAAAAGAAATACAACTTTTAATCCTAGATTTCTCGATGCCTTCACCAACCCAGAATTCTCCTTGCTCTTCATTATTCATTTGTTCCTCAGTCTTATCTGGGAAGAGATGTCAGGGGTGAGCGTTTTGGGAAAACACTCAGCAAGTGGGGTCGATCGATTTCCACAAATAAATACTTATAGAGATAATTTTAACTCATCCTTTTTAACAACTTTCAAAACTTATTATTTTGACTTATCAGAACCGAATCAAGTTATACAAAGACTATCATACGTTTCAGAGTAAATCAGAATCAGATCAGAAGCAAATTTGAACAAACAAACACAGTTACTCTTCTCATTTCTAGGTCAAATTGTCCCCAATATGTTAGTCCTATAAGGGGTGAGGCCAGAACACGGTTTTATATCCCCCGATGAGGACCAGACAGAACACGGTTTTATAGCCACCGATGGGGGCCAGACAGAACATGGTTTATACCCACCAATCGGGGCCACAACAGAATTACAATTATCGTTCAATATCTGACTCGAATTGTAACAGTGTAACACAGACTCAGATTTATCGGACAGAACTTTTTCGAATAGTGACAATATTCGGCAGAATCAAAGAATATCGAATTTTAGGATAAACTTAACAGTCATCGATCAAAATTTTAAATTATATACTCATCAAATTTTTATAATCATAACACATCAACAAGCATGTCATGTTATTTTTGTACAAGATTTAAAATACAATAAACTACGTAACAAAAACCCACTTACAGAAATGCGAAGGTATGCTTCGAGAGTAGCTCAAACCCGGACGTCTGAATCTTGCTGAATTTGTACCAGATGCTGACCAAAATTTGGACAGAGTCTTCCTACAGTGTCGATAATATTCTCCAGTACGAAACTCCGGGACAGACCTCCTTTCTCCTTGCCAAGTGATGGCCGAATTTTTGTAAAGAGGAAGGGCCAAAATCTTGAGAGAATTGGAGGGATTTTTGAAGTATAATTTTTGTGAGATATGAGATGGTATTTATAGAAAAATGTTGGGTTTTAATCTCCCATTCAGCCGAAACTTGGAGCCCAATTTTGGATGTAAATGTGGTCAAAGATTATCCATTTCTCAAGAGTCACCTAGGTTTTCTAAATGTCATTTCTTGCATAATTAATTTGTCCGAACCCTTAGCTCCTCCTTTAACTCCATTTTGGTCCTTTTAGGACAATCATGGTCGAGCTTCATTGAGCTGAAAGATTGAGTCTTTGAGCTGGGGGTTTACTTCTTCGATGAAGATTCTTCGATTGACGCGATTTCTCATAGCATATCTTCCCGTTGAGCTAATCTCCGAGCTTTGGAGCTACTTCCTCGAGTCAAGTTAGCTGAAATTTAAGTTCATATTTGAGTTTTAGAGTTAAGATTAAAATTTTGAGCTTAGTTACGAGTTTTTATTTCTTACACGATTTGCTTCGGAAATTCCGGGTTATCACGCTTAAAGCCGCTAAAAATTGTGAATTTGACCCCTTTTCACGTCTCTACCATGGCAGCCCCCTTGGTGCAACATTGACAAGAGTTTTGAATTGTAAAAACACATGTTCTAAGCATAATATGGTATAAAAACAAAAATAAATACAAGGAAACATAGTTTTCATGGACATATACATCAAACACATAATATTGTGTGATAGATGATAAAAAGGAGACTAAGCCGTGCCTTTGCCTATATTATGCCTGAAATACGGCTTGCGATGCGAGGAACGTCGCCGGAGATTGACCATTGGTGAAAATTCCTTCAAAACGTGAGTTTCCTTCTCCAATTCGTATGGTGCGTGGGCGTGTGGTGTGTGAGGGAGATTCCTAGTATGAATGGAGGGGTGGGGCGTGAGTTGTGAGGGTTTGGGAATTAGGGCCTTTTATTTTTATTAAAACACATGGTATAAGCTTAGACCCATTAACCTAGTACAATATGCTCATTAGTTAATATTTAAAATATTTTGTTTAGGAAAGGTTGTGAAAATATTAACCGAGTTCACAAAATGTTCATATTTTTGTCGAAAACGAATACCGTTAAAAAATACGACTAGGCGTGTAAAAACACATCATTTTAGAAATTTCATTTAAAATACTCCAAACATTAAAAAATTAAAAAAATTATTTAATAAAATATTTTCTCTCATATGGTCTCATCTTTGTTCCTCGATCGCGTCTCGAATAGCCTTTAAAACAAAGTTTTATGCATTCATGTAGAAAGGTACATTTTAAACATGCACACCCTATTAAATTTATGCAATGAAAATCATTTAATTTGTCGTTTTCCATTTTTCCTACATTTCCATGCAATTAGTGTGACGTCCCGAAAATTTGAAGGTTCACATAAACCACATGCATACAAATTATCAACTTCTTATGTATCTTAATTGTTTTTATTGCATAAATCAATGATGTTGTGCATGTTGACAATACTTTTCTACGTGATTGCATTAAAATGTGTTTTTTATGGTAATTCGAGTTGCGAACGAGGAACGGAGATCGAGGACTGAAAAATGGAAAATATTTTTATTAGTTAATTGTTTCTAATTATTTTAAATAAGAGTGATGCTTTTTATTACTTTTTTTGAAAATAAGAAGTTATGAGGTGATTTTATACGCCGAGACGTAATTTTTATCGGGATACGATTTTCATCAAAATTACGAACGTTTTAACAACCCGACTAATAATTTCACAAATTTTATTAAACGATATAATTTTTGAAAGAACTAATGGGCTTATTGGGCCTAACTAACTTAGTTAATGGGTCTAAGCTACCATTAGTACTTTAATTAGTATTTAAAGTACAAAACTCACCACAACTGAATCACAACTCACGCCTCCCTCACCCCAATATTTTACAAGACTCCTTTCTCTCTTAAACTCACGGTACACACCATCAAAACAAGGAGGAAGTTTCGAATATTGCAAGGAAAAATTCAGCGAACGTCTTCTCGTCATCGTTCTTCGATTCGTCAACGATAATTCGTGCTTTATACACGCAAAGGCGCGCCAACTCTTTCTCTTACTCATCATCACATCATATTATGTATTTTTCTATGAATTGCATGAAAAAAAGTTGCACTTTGCTGTATTTTCGTTTCTATGAAAACATGAACCTTTTAGCATGTTGTTTTTTTTAAAATCCAAAATCATGATTTACATGTGCATAAGGGGCTGCCATGATTAAGATTGATCAAGGGTTGTTTTTACACGCCAAAAGGAGTCCTAAATCACACATGAAACACGCTGCACCCTAAACAAAGAAGCTGGAACCAATTATCACGGTTTGGTGATCATAGGGCTCGGCTGAAGGGTTTGATTGCATGGCTTGTCTTGGTTCACGGATGGTGCTTGGCTTGAGTCAGGGAAGAAGTCCTAGCACTCTAGGAATCGAGACAAGTGGCTGGGAAGGAGTCCTAGCAAGCTAGGACTCCATCCGAGAAGTAACGCGCATGCGCGCAAGGGGAGCAGCAGTGCGTAGGGGAAGATGGCTCGGCCAGGAGGCTTTGGGCTAGGATAGGTCAAGTCCTTAGGGTCCTTAGAAGGTGCAAAAGGGGCTGGTCTAGTGGCTAGATTCCTAGGGGAGATATGAAGAGTCCTAGTGCTTGAGGAGTTCTCGGCCGATGGTGTTTCTGGTTTGGGAGCTTCGGTTTTGGGGCTAGGATCAGGTCCTAGAGGTGCTATGGGTTCATGAGGGTCCAGGCAAGGGCTGGTTCAAAGTTGGATCAGGCCGGCTCGAGCATGGCTCGGTAAAAATCGAAGATGGCTCAAGGGTTTTAAATTGGTTTGATTTAGGGTTTTCGATGGTTAAAAATTTCGAAACATAGTTCACGGGGGTTGAGTTGTGGTTCACAAGGACAAAATAAATATTAAAGTCCAAGTTTTTAATAAGGGAATTTAATGTTAAAGTTTTGTTTAATTCGAGATTAAAACGGTAATATTTTTTATTTGAATTTAATGTTAAAGTTTTGTTTAATTCGAGATTAAAATTGTAATATTTTTTATTTAAAGAATAAATTAAAAGCCATCAATTTATGCCAAAAAATATGGGAAAATTAATGTAATGTTAAATAATAATTGGGATGGTCTAGATTCAACGGAATTAAGAAAATGTCAAGGCTCAATTGTTAATATGTAGGCCAAGGCTCAGTTGACGGGTGAGAGCGTCTCTGATGTCCCCGTCGCCCAGTACTGTGGCTACATGTAGATGGATCCATCGCCCCAATACGAATATGAATGTCACAATTAACGATCTAAATTCAATGTAAAGAAAATTGAATATGAATATGAATATGTTTATGATGGTATGAAAATGTTTATGAAAATGTTATTGTTTAAAGTTTATGCATCTTCATGAAAATGTTATTTTTCGTACAAGTATTTTCACTGTTGCATGTGTTCTGTATATGTATTACTTGTTATCAAGATTATGGTGTGTTGAATTTTTAAAATCACTAGGTGTGATTGATGCAGGTGATTATGAAAATAATGATAATGGAGGTCTTGATGGTTGATTTTGCTATACTGAAGGTGAACATATCCCGAGGACCAGCTGCTAGTTTTCCGCACTAGTTATGATTTATGATTTTCAGTTGATGATAAAGATATTTTTACGACTTTTAACAATTTTAACAACCTTTTCTCTTTAGATGAGTCAGTTTAGTGATATACTGATACTCGAGAATCTTGTAAGTCGATATCAATCAATTTACAATAAAAGTGCGGAAACAAACCGATTGATAGATAGAATAAAACTGAAATAAGAAGACACAAGAATTTATGGATGTTCAGAGATTTCAAGCACTCCTACGTCACCCATTCTATAACAAAGATAGGATATTCACTAAAAGACTTTGATCGATACAAAGAGTTGTATAGACCCACTTCGTTTTAATCTAAACAATGCTAAACTGAAACTCTTAGTTACAAACTAGTTAACAGTAATCAATTGGACTGAAATAACTTAGCACAACTGATCTCTTCAAGATCAAGTATTACAATAATGACAGTTTGTGCTTGTAAGCTCGAAGTATAGCCATGAATGCTATGAATGTATACAATAAGTGTGAGCAAAGATTTCAGCAGAGTAACAGCTCAATTGATAGAATAGTATATCAATCGGTTTGATTCAGAGTAATGTTTCAGCTGCTCTTCTCTGCTATTTATAGGCTTTGTATCCAACGGTAATATTGAATATGATTTGAAACTTTCTATCCGTAGTTTGCCACATCAACATTCTTCTGACAGTCGTACACTGCAGCTTTTGCAATCCCATTACTTGTTGCAATCAGCTTTTGTATAGTTGTCGGTTGAACGTCCTTTTTCTTAACTGATGACGTGTACAACTGAAATATCAGCTGATAGGATGTAGCTGATAAACTCACAACTGTTTGTAGTGACTGATCAGTCAGTTGTCTTCGTAGTTCAGTTTGCTAGTCCAGTTTTCTGTACTAACCTTCAGTTACAAGCAACCGATAGTTTGTGTATTTTAGATCAGTTTCTATCAGTCTTTTTGATCAGTTAGTTCAATATATTAAACGTTCAGTTTGTCAAACTTCCGAAATTCAGTTTCCAACAATTTCCTTCTTTTTGGTATTTGACAAAACTTAGAAAATAAGAACTGATCAACTGAACTAATTGTAGATAAAATAACCTTTTATTGACAACTCTTTCAATGTACAAATTCGTACAAAGAATGAAAGAGTAAAAGAATATTCTAACTGACTAAAATAATCTTCTAAAATAATCTTCAAAAATATTTCAAATATCTTTTATGGTTGCCGAGGTCTCTTAAAGGATTGCACCTGCTGATCTTTTCTTTCTTCTTCCCCCTTTTTTAAAACGCATCAACTTTTTTGGATCACAAACTAACATCTGAGGAGAGGTTTGATACTACATTCATCAGAATTTCTTACAGCAAATCCATTCTTTTTGAGACAGTATTTTCCAAAAACTCAAGGCATCTTGTGAATAAGGCTTGAGTTTGAAGTGTGTTTCAACTGACGCTCTGTCTTTTCTAAGTTCTTCCATTTGGAAAAATAGAGAAGTTACATCCTTTGTGATTTGCGGCAGTCTTTCCAGAGTGTGCTCCTTTACAAAGTCGATCTTCATAGTATGCATAAATTGGGTTGACTTGATATCAGAAATGGAAGTCATTACACTTACAAGGTTGGTCTGAATAGCCTGAATTTCTTCGAACATTGATTCAGTTTCAATTGATATACCAAGAGACATGGCTCCAAAGGTTTCTGGTTCCTGCTTCCGGTTTTCTTGATTAAAGATCACCAAGGCCCTGTCAGTTGTTTCAGTTTCAAGACTAACCATTTCTGAAACATCTTCTGGTATAGCTTCCTGCTGAAGCTGTGGAGGAGAAGAGAGATTCTGAACAGCAATGAAATCTATAGGCTATGTAGTTGGTTGATCTGCTGAATCAGCAGTTGGATCTTCAATTGGTTGCTCAGCTAATTCAGAAATTGGTTCTTCAGTTGTTTGAACAACTGAAACTGTGGTTGGCATTTCAGCTGACACCTCTTCAGATTGTACCGAGTGCAGCTGAGCCTCTTCAGTTATTGTGACAACTGCCTGTACAGTCGTGGCAGTCGACTGAACTAGCTCTTTAGTTGGTTGAGAAATATCCTGTGAGGCTGGTTCTTTTCTAGAGCCCAAATTTAGTACACGTAAAACCCATGCATTTATTTAAACTGTTAAATTATTTATTTAAGTTTAAAATGATTTTTAACGAAGCATGATTTATTAAATTGCATTATTTTAATTATTTATGTTTATGTGATGGACGTTAAATGTTTTCTTGAGTTTCATGATTCAGGAGATTATTCGATGCGAGATCGAGGAAAAGAGACCGGCGACGATTATGGCGATTTTAAAACGTGGTAATTTATTTTATGTTAGGGTTGGGGCATTTTAAAAGATTTATTTAATTTTTAGCACTTTAAAAGCCTAATTTATCTATTAGGTGACTTTTATGATTTTAAACCTTTAAAGATTTAGTACATGTGCAATTTATTTTAATTAAGAAATTTTTGGTAAAGTTAGTGTCTGATTAACATTTAATTAGTGATAATTATGTAATTAAGCAAATTTTACTCTCTCTAATTACCTAACACACACACACACACACACCCCTTGCACAAACATCTCACGTTGAACACATACACACAAATATTCACACCTCACTTCCATTCCTTTTTTAAGTAAAAACCTAGGGTTCTTATTGCCAAGAGCAGCCGCCCATTCCCCTGATTTTTTCATCAAGCTTTCGTTCATTTCGTTGCAAGAAAATCGTTCCACGGTCGTCCCGGATCAACCCTCGCTTCTTTTCCGCTTCGGTATCGTTGGTTCGGTTATTTTAATATCAAAAAGGCATGTATATTCTGTTTTTCCTGCGTCGATCTAGACATATCATGTGTTGTGATGTTTTTACGCGTAAAAATCCATGTGTGATGTTCAAGTTTGAGCAGAAAATTGTTGGATCGATTTTTGCCACGTTTTTGGATATCAGAAATTCGTTTTTATTATATTTTCGAGTACTGCGATTTTTCGGGCGAGTTTCTGGAAATATTTTCAACACATAAAACGTAGTACCCCTCAATACCTTCGATTTGATATAAAATTTGAAATATTTGGGTTAGAAATGAGTGAGTTATGATCATTTTCGTGGAACTGCTCAAACTGCGTTTTTTTGATAAATATGTTATTGATGAATTCTTGAAGTTTTGAGTTGCAGGATTCGTTGGGCATCTCCGGGCCGGTACTACTGCGTTTAGGCACGATGTGGGATGTATTTAGGCACCATTTGAGGTTTCGTTCGAGTTGGGGATGGCTTGGGAGGTAATAGAAGTCTTAGGAAGAAAATGGTGTCGAATTTTGGGTTGTGTCGTTTGTTGATGCGTCGAGGTTGGGGTCGTTCGGATTACTGGAACGGGTTGGAGCCAATACTGTAGCGTCCTAGGATGGGTCTCGAGGTATCAATTCTCAGTCCATTCAATTTAGTTGGGAGAAATAGCACAATGTAAGAAATTTCCGCAAGTTTGAATTTTTGCTCTAGTGGCTAGCCGAACCCGTACACAGACCCTGGCACGGGGTCTGTGCCTTTGTTTTCTATCGTAGTGTAAACTTACAGTAGGTACACGGACCATTAGACGGGGTCCGTGCCTTAGTTATTTTCCGTTGGGTGAGTTCAGAGCCTAAACGGACCCGGACCCGGAGGTGTGCACGGGGTCCCTGTCCTGCAATTTTTGGGAAAAATATACTGATTTCTTTGTGGTTCGATGTCTTGGTTTAGTGCGAGGATTAAACAAGGTCGAGTCCCGAGAGATTTAGAACGTCATAAGGAAATGGTCAAGTTGTGTGTGAGCATGGTTGTTACGTCTAAATTATGCAAGATGAGTATTCGAATTCATGTTAGTATGTGCAGCAGTGGCCCCAAGCGAGATCCAACGAATCTCTCAACGCCATGTAAGTATGTTCGACGTGCAAAAAGAAAATATTTTTAAGTTTTTGAGGTATGCTAAATGTCTTGTGACAAAATTATGAATGAGTTTGGAAGTTGGTGAACGTGGCCGAGGACCTCACCACCCCGGTAAAGCATGACCGGGTTTAAATCAGGATTGGAAAGCGGTAAAGCATGACCAGGGACCAATCCACCCGTTAAAGCATGAACGGGGATCTCATGTATGTGGTAGTCCCTGCCAGCCCAGTATTGTGGTTTAGTCTGATCATGCACTTTTATGCATGGGTCACTTGCTTTGAAACATATCTCTAGGCAAAATGATGAAGTTTATGTATGTTCAAGTATATATGTTGCAAGTATGTTTCAGAAAAGTTTCACGTTATGGCACGTCTATGTTATGTATGTAAGTTCTAGATTTTATACGCATGTTAAAGTTTCAAGTATGTACGCTCTATTTTAAAGATTGCATGTGGTTTTACTACGTAATACTTCTTATGCCCAGTTTATACATGTTGAGTCTTTAGACTCACTAGACTTGATCGATGCAGGTGAGGATGACTTTGAGGAGATGAGGGGTGTGGACCAGTGTCCTGGCTTGGAGTGAGTGGGAGGCTAAACCCGAGGACCGCCCATGTTTTTAAGATTTTACGCACGAAAATTTTTATTACTCTGATATCATGTCATGGTTTAAGATGTTAAACAAGTGTTTTTAGCAAACTTCATTCACGATCTTTTTATTGCAATTATTTTTGGGATGAACAGTTTATTTCAAATAGAAATTTGAGAGTTTGTTTCTTAAGTAAGAAAATTTTTATTTTTCCACAAATTTTAAAGTAGTTCAATAGTACGGTACGCTACATCTTTAGTTGCTATTTGTTCTTCAACTGATTTTGTAGTAATCAGGTGATTATCAGTGGAAATAAATTTAATCACTTCGTCGATGTTTGCCAATGATAATTCAGCATCAGCATATAGTTGAAGTTCTGCAGGTGAGGATTGAGGAGCAGAAAATGACAGTTGCACATCCTGTGAAGAAGATGCAATTACTTGCTCTGAAGATTCAGCAACTGGTTCCTAGGATGGCTTTTGCGGTTGAACTGACTGTTCAGCTTGTTCGTCTGATGAAATATTGTGGGAATATGCTGGAATAGTCAGTTCTTGATCCAGTTCCCAATTCTTAATCTCCATCTGCAGTGATATTAGATCTGAGTCCAGTTGATCATGAATTGCTTTGTCATTAAAGGCAGTTGGACTGGTTGGATCATGATTTTGGCGTAGCTGAACAATCATTTGTCCTAACTTCTTTCCACGTACTTGATCGAAGAAGTACTTCTTCCTCTGCAACGCTTGAACAACTGAGGCCGCTTTGACCATTTTTCAGGACTATAATTTCCAAGGCAATAAATTTCTTCAAAACTGATTTCTTCTTGAGTTGCCTGACAAACACTTCAGTCCTAAACCTTGCCCATGCATCATAAGTCTTTAGCTTATTCTCAAAAAACTCATTGACCTCTTTCCAGATTAGGTTAATATGAGTTTGAATTGCATTTGTAGGTCTGGGCTCTTCTGTCATCTTGTCCTTTCCCTTTGAGTCAGTCAGAACATGAGGAGCTTTAACTCCAGCAAGTTTCTTCTTATCACCAGACTCTGTAATAGTCTTTTTTAGTTGAGCAGCAGGAGGAGGTAACTGAACTTCAGTTGAAGATTCAACTGGTATTGCTTTCAAAGGAGTAGCCTTGATCGGCTGTTCAGGTCCTGATTGTATCAGGCTGTCAGTTGGGATGGTGCTCAGAATAGTTTCTGGTTTTGTCTTGAGAGTTTTGGGCTTCTTGGCTATTTTAGGAGGAGTCTTCTCAGAATAAGTTTCACTGATAATCAGTTTGCGTTTGATTGCCTTCTTGGCTTTCTTAACTAATTTGGGAGCCTCCTGTGTCCCAATTTCCTTTTTCACCTTAATGAACTATTTAAGAGAGATTTCCAGCTTGAGCTTCGGCACTGAACACTGTTGTCATTGAATATCTTGAACTTGGATGACCTCTCAGAGGAGTCACCCACTAACCCTTGCTTTTCAGCAAATTGCTGAGCGGCACTGCAAATCCCTTCGATTGTTTCGATGACTGAAAGATGTTTTTGAGAATGTTGAAGATGATACCTTTCCATTGTAGTATTTTTCCAGTCATGATAGCAGTCTTTTTTTTTTCAGAGTGAGAGCAGCAAAAGATCCTGCTTTAGCAAATAGCCCTTTTGCTACGATGTCAGCCAGTAATTGGATTTCTGGCTTCAGCTCTTTCTTTGGATCGGAAACCTTGATTTTCCGTCCATCAGCAGATAGGAGAGTTTGCATCTCCTCGACATCAAATGATTTCACCTCATATATATTTGCCAGTCCATCAGTAGGCAGCTGAAAGATGTTGCTGAAGGAGTCTTCGTCGATTATCAGCAATTGATTGTTGACGGTGGTAGCGATGTTGCTGTCAGCTGAGATAAATCCATTGGCATAGAGATCCTGAATCTCTTTTGGATAAATTTCTTGGGAAGATAGTCCCAGAAATGTCTTCATTCCAGCATCCTCCAGTTTGAGAAACACACTTTTTGATATTCTCGTCCTGGGCAGACAGGAATGAATCAAAATCATTTGCCAATACGTTCAACATTTATGCCGGAACTTGATTTTTCATTGCTGAAGGATTGGTTATTTGCGAGAGAGGGTTTTATGTATTGATTTGCTATGTAAACTATAATGCGCGTAAAGAAAAACTGAAATGAGGTGGGAACAAGTACATATGTATGTGATTATTCAAATTTTTGGACACGTGTCAGTTCAAGATAATTTGAATAAAATCGTGTGTACGTGCGATGAAACGTGTATAGAATTTAAATGGACTATAGAATTTAAATGGATTACGTGGGGCCACTTTTTAAAATTTTATTCATTGAAAGACGTCCATTAAATGCGTAATTATCAGTCACATCACTTATTAGGGAATATTTATCGATTAATTAGTTAACTTATTGGAGAAGATCAGTTAGGTCAGCAACTGAATGATCAGTTGAAAGCTGAGTCATTTCAATTGAACACCAACTAAATATTCTCTTCTCAGTTAACCTTTTATATACGATATTCTCCGTCAATAAATGCATATAAATAAAAGAAAGGGTCAGAGAAACTCAGTCTGAATAAATTAAGGGCTTACAGTTGACTAGTGTCTCTTCGTGTTCTTCTATTTCTTCAATATCACTCTGTCTATAAATAAAAGCGAAGTCATTAGATAACAATAGTTAAACAGCGATGGATAGTTCAAGCAGTTCCAACGTCCCTCTTTCTGCATCAACACTTCGCCGTTAGGAGAGATTGAAGGATGCTATCGAAGAACTCGTCTTGTTAAAGGTCATGTCCACTTGGACCAAGAAACATGAGCTCCAGACCATTCAACGTGATGGATTAGTTGCTACTGATAAGCAGAGGGCAATTGCAAGAAAGTATAAGATGCGTCTTGAAGTCATCCATACTTCAGATCTTGCCACTGATGAAGGTGTTATTCCGCTGATGCTTATGAAGGAGTGGAAGGTGCTGGAAAATATTGCTTCTTCAGAAGGCTTCAGAAGAGTTAACAGTCATGAATTATCTAATTGGATGTTCCTTTGGCAAGATGCCACTGAAAGGGAACTGAATCGTGTAATCTGGATGAGACTCTATCAATAAAATTGTTGTTTCGATTCACTGCTCTTCCTTATCTGCGTGAACTGATATCAGTTGAAAAACAATTAACTAACTTATAATGACTAACTGAATAGTTAATAACTGATATTTAACTAACTGAATAGAAATTAACAGCAACTGACATAACAATATCATTGATATATTTAAGACAAATCAATTAAACCAAGAATATTGCGAAAATGTGAAAAATTAGTCTTTGGTAATGGTTTGGTGAAGATGTCAGCTGCTTGTTGTTCAGTTGGTACTTATTCCAGCCTTATTTATTTATTCAGAGCATGATCTCTGATGAAGTTATGCATGACATCGATATGCTTGGTCCTAGAGTGAAGAACTGGATTGTATGTAATTGCAATCGTTCTTGTATTACTACAAAATATTGGTGATTCTTTTGTAATTACTCCATAGTCTTTCAGTTGTTTTTTGAATCCATAACAATTGGGCACAACAGCTTCCAGCAACAAGATATTCTACTTCAGTTGTGGAAGATGCTATGGACGTTTGCTTCTTGTTGAACCATGAAATCAGTCTGTCTCCTAGAAACTGACATGATCCACTGGTGCTTTTACTATCAAGCTTACATCCTGCATAATATGAATCTGAATATCCAACTAAAGTGAAAGAAGAATCTTTAGCATACCATAAGCCCACATTTTGTATGCCTTTAAGTTATTTTAATATGCGTTTGGCAGCTGAAAAATGCGATTGCTTAGGATCTGCATGAAATCTAACACACATACAAACAACAAAAACAATATCAAGATGACTAGCAGTTAGGTACAATAATGAACCTATTAAACCTCTGTAAGTGTCGTCTCAACTGATATTTCCCCTTGATCATTGTCTAGTTCGATTGATGAACTCGTGGGAGTATTTGCAGTTGGACATGTTTCCATGCCAAATTTCTTAAGTAATTCCTTCGTATATTTGGTTTGACTGATAAAAGTACCAGTTTCCAGTTGCTTCACTTGCAGACGGAGGAAAAATGTCAGTTAACTCATCATACTCATCTCGAATTTTTCCTGCATTAACTTGGCAAATTTCTCAAATAATTTTGGGTTAGTTGACCCAAAAATAATATCATAACCATATATTTGCACAAGTAAAACGTGATCATTCTTTGAAAATTTGAACATAATCTTATCAACTGATCCAACAGTAAAATTATGATCAGTTAGGAATTTTTAAAGAGTTTCATACCAAGCTCTTGGAGCTTGTTTAAGACCAAATAAGGCTTTGTTCAAATGATAAACATGATCAAGAAGAGAGTGATTAAGAAAACCTCGTGGTTGTTCAAGATACACTTCTTCCTGCTACTGACCGTTCAGAAATGCACTCTTCACGTCCATCTGGTAGACTTTAAAGTTCTTGAATGAGGCATAAGCAAGGAACATTCTGATTGCTTTTAGTCTTGCAACTGGTGCATAAGTTCATCGTAATCTATTCCTTCTTCTTGCCTATATCTTTGTGCTACAAGCCTCGTTTTGTTGCGCACAACTGAATCATATTCGTTCAGTTTGTTTCTGTATACCCACTTTGTACCTATAATGGTTTTAGAAACTAATCTTGGAACTAATTAAGTTCCAGACATTGTTATGGGTAAACTGATTTAGCTCTTCTTGCATGGCATTTATCCAGTTAGGATCAGCAAGAGCTTCATCAGTTTTCTTAGGTTCCAGTTGGGAAACGAAAGATGAATGAATAAATAAATTAAAATTTTGATTCCGAGTTCTTACCGGATCAGACGGATTACCTATTACCAATTCTTGTAGATGTGATTTCTTTTATCTGTACTCAGGATTTGTTGCATCCATCTCAGCAACTGCTTCGGTTGGAAGCTGAATTTTTTCTTCAGTTTCAGTTGCTGCTGTATTAGTTGGTAACTGAGTATTATTATTTTGCTCTACCAACTAATTATCAGTATCAAATTCTTGTTCAACTGATTGATCCAGCACTTTTGGTTCTGGTGTTTTAAAGATATTTCGATTAATGTGATTCACTTCTTCATTATCATCCTCCAAACTAATATCTGTAAAGCGATAAACTAGCTCAACTGGATCAGTTGGCTTATCAGTTAGCACATATTCATCAAATACAACATGAATAGACTCTTCTACATTTAAAGTGAATTTGTTAAAAACTCTGTAAGCTTTACTAACTGATGAATACCGAAGAAATATTCCCTCTGCAGATTTAGCATCAAAAGCTTTTAAATGATTTTTGCCATTATCAAGAATAAAACATCTGTAGAAGAATATTTTGAAATAAGAAACCACGCTTTTGCGTCCATTCCAGATCTCATACAGTGTTTTCAAATGATTCTTATTAATCATTGATCTGTTGTGTGTGTAACATGTAGTGTTTACTGCTTCTGCCCAAAATCTTTGAGAAATACAAGAATCAGCAAGCATTGTTCTAGCAGCTTCTTTAAGGCTCCGATTCCTTCTTTCAGCTACACCATTTTGCCGAGGAGTTCTTTTTGCTGAGAGCTCATGCTTGATCCCAGTATTTTCTAAAAATTGTGAAAAATTTTGATTGATGAATTCAGTCCCTCAATCAGACCTTCTTCGATCAATCCAAACTGATTTTTCATTTAATAATCTCTTGAAAAGCTTAATCAATTGTGCAGCAGTTTGGTCTTTGGATTTAAGAAAAATAAACCAAGTAAATCTTGAAAAATCATCTACGACTACTAAGTTGTATTTCATTCCCTCTAAGATCATGACTTGTATAGGACCAAAAAGATCCATATGTAGCAGTTCTAAGCATCGGGAAGATGATTTACAACCCTTGTTTTTAAAAGAAGATCTTACTTGCTCACCATACTGACATTCTGAACAAATTTTATCTTTTGAAAAATATATTTTGGGCAAACCAGTTACAAGATCATGGTTACTCAGATAAGCAATAGATTTAAAATTTAGATGGTTCAACCTCTTATGCCGTAACTAGTTTTTAGAAGATTTGGAAACTACAAAAAAACTGGTGCATTAAGGTTGATCAGTCCAACTAACTTTGTAGGTGTTCCCACAACGACTGCCAGTTAGGATGACCTCATCAGTTGAGTCTCTAACTGAGCAAGTGTGTCTGTCCAAATGAACTGAGAATTTATTGTCACATAACCGACTGATGCTAATAAAGTTATATTTTAAATTCTCAACTAGTAAAACAACTTTGATAGTGAAATTACCATGGATAAGCTTGCTCTTACCCACAGTTTTACTTTTGGAGTTGTCTACAAAACTGATGTTTGGACCAGTGTATTTGATTAGTTGGGATAGCAAATTTCGCATCCCATCTCATATGACGCGAGCATCCACTGTCCAGTTATCAGGTTGATTCTTTGTTTGTACCAGTCACCTGCAATCACACACAATATATAATCTTGGTACCTATTTGGGTCCAAGACTGATTAATCCTTTAGGAACCTAGACTTGGACCCGTCTAACTGACTTTCCATTTGCTGTGTTCCAAATAGTTTTTTTCGGCTTGTTTGTTTTTGATGTGTAGTGTGCAGATGAAGCAATATGAGTTTTAGCCTTGTTCAATAGGTTGTTCAGCCGATGTCTTTTCTGAACTGGCTTACTATTATAGTAATTGGAGTATCCATTAGAATAGTTCATGTATTTATTGTTGAACCTTTTTGGTGACTGACTTTGTGGGTCAGTTGAAATTTTTGGGCTATAACCAATACCATACCTTCTAGCCTTGTTCTTATTTTCAATGGGCTGTACAACTAGTTTACTTGGCTCAGGTTGTCCTTGTACCACAACTGATTTTACAAAGTGAATATATTTCCCTTTGTCAATGTTCAGTTTTGGCTGAGTATCACTGGTGGAAGTTTCATCTTGGTTGTTGAACCATAAACCAGTTTTATTAATAACTGATTTTTTATTATCTTGTATTTCAGCTAGTGAAACAGATGATTTAATCCATGCCTTAATAAGCTCAGTTTGCTTTGAATTCTCAAGAATTAACAGCTGAATGATAGATTGATTTATGCTTCTTTCAACATTCAACTCAGCAATCTCCAGTTTAAGTCTCAACAGATCAACTGATTCATCAATTTCAGTTTTATCGTCTTTGAGATCAGTTTGCTTTGCTCTGGTCTTCTCAAAATATAGGGCAAGCTTGTGATACTCGTTGACCATGTCATGAAGTGTAGAAATAAGTTCATCTCGTGTGAAATCAGTTGAACTAAAGTCGAATACCTATTGACTGGTGGAGCATCTCTAGCTCTCAGGTTCTGAATAATCACTGTCAGATTCTGCCAATTTGGACTTGCTTTCCTCTACTAGAAGCACCTGATGTTTCTTTCTGTATGATTTCTTATCATCATTAGTTCTTCTTTTGTGCTGATAAGATTTGTTTCCCTTTTCATTTGAGCATCGACTATCCTTCTTTGGCTTATGACAGTCAGCAATAAAGTGACCTAGCTTTGCCAAAGTTGTAGCAAGCATTAGGTTCTTCCTTTGAGTTATCTCTTTGATATTGTCGTTGAAAGTTTCCTTGATTTTGTCTCATAAATCTTCCAAATTTTTTGAAAAGTAATGACATAGCGTCATTGCATAACTGATCAGTAGATTTGTCAACTGAACCAGTTGGTTCCAATTTGACAGCAGTTAGGGCAGTTGTAGCAGGTGGTGTAGAAGGTTCCCCTTCTCAGGTTTGTAACTCAAACTTGTGTGCTTTTAAATCAGCAAATAAATCATGAAGTTCCACCTGGTTCAGGTCCTTTGATTCTCGCATTGCCATGGTCTTAATATCTCATTCCTTGGGAATAACTCTGACTACTTTCAGTGCTACCTCTTTATTTGAATACACATTTCCGAGTTCATTCAGTTCGTTTACTATGCTACTGATTCTTTCATCATATTTGTGCATAAATTCTCCAATCTTCATCTTGATATTGTCGAATTTTTTAACAACAACAAATAGTTTATTCTTCTCTGTTTGCTCATTGCCTTCGCAGAGTTGAATCAGTTTCTCCCAGATTTCCTTGGTAGTTTTTCACATTTTTATTTTGCTGAAAGTCACTTTATCCAGCGTTTTGTACAAATGTATTTAGCCACGTTGTCCAAGTTGACTTTTCTCTTTTCTTCAGCTGTCCATTCATATCGGGGTTTTTCAATGCGGTGTGGTGCCCCATCAGTTATGGCAACAACAATGTTTGCCTTTAATATTTTCACGGGTCCGTCTGTAATCACGTATCACATGTCATCGTCTTGTGCAGCTAGATGAGCCTGTATTCTGATTTTCCAATCATCAAAATCTTCTCTGGAGAACATTGGAATTTTGTTGAATAAAGACATGATAATCAGTTTGTATATTGGAATATTCAGGAACAAGATTCAACTGCACTTATACCACTTGATAGGATCGGGTAAAGGTGAAAGAGTGTTTAGAAGGGAGAATTGAATAAACACTAACAATTTTCACAACGTTTTCTCTTTAGATGAGTCAATTTAGTGATAAACTGATACTCGAGAATCTTGTAAGTTGATATCAATCAGTTAACAATAAAAGTGCGGAAATAAACTGACTGATAGATAGAATAAAACTGAAATAAGAAGAAACAAGAATTTATGTATGTTCAGAGATTTCAAACATTCCTACATCACCCATTCTATCACAAAGATAGGATATTCACTAAAAGACTTTGATCGATACAAAGAGTTGTACAGACTCACTTTATTTTTGGATTTAACAATGTCAAACTAAAACTCTTAGTTACAAACTAGTTAACATTACTCAATTGGACTTAAATAACTTAGCACAACTATTCTCTACAAGATCAAGTATTACAATAATGTCTGTTTGTGCTTGTTAACTCAAAGTATTGCCTTGAATGCTATGAAAGTATACAAGAAGTGTGAGTAGAGATTTCAGCAGAGTAACAGCTCAGCTGATAGAATAGTATATAAATCGGTTTGATTTAGAGTTATGTTTCAGCTTCTCTTCTCTGTTATTTATAAGCTTTTTCTCCAACAGTAATGCTGAATATGATTTGAAACTTTCTATCCGTTGTTTGCCATGTCAACATTCTTCTAACAGTCGTACACTGCAGGCTTTTGCAATCCCACTACTTGTTGCAGTCAACTTTTGTATGGTTGTTGGTTGAACTTCCTTTTCCTTAACTGATGACGTGTACAGCTGAAATATCAGCTGATAGGATGTATCTTATAAGCTCACAACTGTTTGTAGTAACTGATCAGTTCCAACTGATCAGTCAGTTGTCTGCGTAGTGCAGTTTGCTAGTCTAGTTGCCTGTACTAACCTTCTGTTATAAGAAACCAATAGTTGGCGTATTTTAGATCAGTTTCTATCAGTCTTCTTGATCAATTAGTTCAATCTATTAAACTCTCAATTTGTCAAACTTCCGAAATTCAGTTTCCAACAGTTTTAGCAATTTTGTTGTTTTAGGAAATGAAAACGATTGACGATTTTATGATTCAAACTATGTCATTTGGATTTTTAAATGTTAGTTGGATGTTTTATTTTAAAAATGGTGCAAAATATTTTATAAATATTTATATGTAATTCGGAAGAAATTGTGAGAAGTGTAAAACAAAAATAAAAATTTTTAGTACTTTTTAAGAAAACGAGTAGTGGACGTTTCAGTTGGTATCAAATCAATATTCCTGTAAAGGGTTGTGCCACCATTAGTGCCGAGAAGCTCAGTCGTCAAGCCTCAAATTTGTATGTTTACATGCTTTATATGATTTTTATGTTGTTACCTGCATGAGTACATGAATTATATGATTACGTCACATGTTTAATAGCTTTATGAGAATACATGGTTTATGTGTTTAAAATTGTTCAAAAATGGATTTAGTATATGCTGCATGATTTAAAAACGTAGATTTAAATGACATTTATGTTTAAGTTTACATGATAAATGATTTTTAAAATCCTGCATTGTTGCATGACTTTGTTATGCTAAAAGATTATATGCTTTAGAATTTTTACGAATGTTACGATATGAAATAAGGACTATATGATTTCAATGCATGCTGGCTTTGTGTTGGAATTGGATATGTTTAAGAATTTGGTTAATGGACCTTAGGAAATATTGAAAATGATTAGACTATATTGATTTTTGGTAGTTAGTATTGATGTTATACTTCTTAGGTCATAAGTTAATCGTGAAGATTATGAATGCTTTATGGGACATGTAGGTTTCTAAGAAAATACTGATGATTCGTGGTTACTAGTTGAATTAATTTTTTTGAATTACACGTAAGGATTAATGATTCGAAGACTGTGATAATCATTAGAAGTAAGAAAATGTATAATTTGGGATGTAAGGTTTCGATGGAAAGGTATTATCGGTTATGAGAATTTATTTTGGGTTAATAAGCTTAAAATTATTGAAAATTATGTCATGGGAAACCTATAGAAGGGAATTAAGAATGCCAAAAACTTAAGAGTTAACTTGTAGGATTTTCGAAATTATGGATCAATTGGATAACTTTTGAGGAAATTAGAAATTTATTTTGCAATTGTTAAGGAATTTGGGGACTGATTTAGCACTAAGTGAGAACTGAATCGGTTGAATGAGAGAAATTTTCGAGGATTTAATCTTGAAAGAATATTTAAGACCTTGAAATATCTTGGTTATAACTTTATAAGGAATGTAAATCAATGGTTTTGTAGGATGAATCAATACTAGGCTTGAAAATCTAAACGTTAGTGGATGCATTTGAGATTTTAATTTGAACTATGATAGGTTGATGAACGTCTTAGGTATAATATAAGGAAAGTAATATACGATAAGCGTGGCCATATATTCTTTTTATATTGAGAATTGTAAGAAAATTTGAAATTCGAGGTTATAATAACATAACACTAAGTCACCGGAACGAGGATTTAGAAGGTAAATTTAATCGGGACAGAGGAGAAGTAAGGACATCATAAAAATTATGATACGAATCCTCGTACGAATGAGAAGCAAACACGATTAATTAGAATCGCGCCCTCAATTCAATAACGAACAAGGATCGATTAGGTTGTTCCGATCTTTTGAAACAAGCAACGATTTGTGATATTCATCTCTAAGCGATTAACACTTAGCAACAAATATCAACGATAATAACAATCGAATTTCATACGAACCTTCAAAGAACTTGTTTTGACAATCCGTGCGAAAAACAATCGACAAACGCCACAATGATGCAATCTTTGATAAGTTTGATTTGCTTTTGAACAAAGCTTTAAAAGCCTTGAGAATTGAGAGAAACTCCTCAAAACATTTTTATCAATCTGAATTATATTTCGTTCATGGTCTATTACAAGGCTTAAATAATCAACAAAAACCATAAAAAGTAGTGTAAAAAGTCATAAAGAAAGTTGTAAACAAATTCTACACGGAAGGTCGCGCGGTGGCGCGCGAGATTCTGCATTGTTCCAGCCCGGGGCGCGCGCGCGCGCTGCTTCTGGCGCTGCCGCGCGCGCAGTTCTACTCTGCGCTAGCGCGCCCTACTGCACTGCTTCTGGATATCTGCGCTAGCGCGTGCTGCTGCTTCTGCACATCTGCGCTATCGGGTGCTGCTGCTTCTGCACATCTACGCTAGCGCGTGCTGCTGCGCTACTTCTCTTGGGCCATTTTTCACTCATATGCTTAGTTGTTCGGGATTCCTTCATTATATTATTTGTTGAACTCCACCAGTTGCTTGGATATGCTTGATTCATCATTATTGAGCTTGAAGGTCCGAAACAACGACGCTCCTTAAATCTCCTTCCAATCATTTGCACGCCACGCTCGGTCAGATTCGTATCATACTCCCTTTCTTCAAAAAGATTTGTCCTCAAATCTTGTCTACCTACGCAAAAACGAAACAAGTTAGTAATAACAAAATTTATATGACCAACATGCTTACCTTCAGGTTCAAGTTTGTAGGTGCTATTGCCCACGTGCTACTTCAATGCTTTGAGCCCTAACTCCATGGTTGCCTTCACTGTCAATGTAACAACCTCAACATGCACCAATTGACGAGTGACACCAAATGATAAGATAGCATTAACTATCACAAAGATCAGATTTCTCCCCTTCTTAGACCTAGTTAACACATAAGTGAAATCCATACACGTGTACGACCATAGTCCACTAGGAAAAAGATATAATTGATGCAACACATAAGAATCAAACTTAGATGCCCTTTCTCCATATCCAATGTACCCTTCACTATACCTCTTAACATACCTCTTCATATGCAACCAACACATATAATCATGCATTTTATCAAAGATAAAGACACCACTATATGCATCACCAGCACGTAACTCATGCAATGAATTTAGAATAAACAATTTATCCTCCTTAAAATTGTATTCATTATGATCATAAAAATTCTTACGTACAATGCATGTTTCACAATTCCACTCAATATACCTCCTCATATGCAACCATAGTAAAAATTCATGCATCATATCTATGGCTCTAGTTACTTCATGGCTACCAATTAAACACATGTCATGTGCCTCAATATCAAGCAACAACTCATGCAATGGGCATAGGATGAAAAATTCATTCTTTTTAAACATGTATTCATCATGAACAAAGAAATAATCATGTTCATCCTTGCACCTCTCAAAACCATCATCAAACAAACATAAATCATGCAAATAGAACACACTAAATGTATTATCCATGTAATCTTCACAACCATCACCAATCAAATATAAATAACATAAATAGGACACGTCACGTGTACTATCAATGCAATATCTTATCTCATCACAAAAATTTAAGTCTAATGCATATAAACCCTTGTAGCAAACAAAACCCACAAACTTAGTAACTTGTGAGAAATCAAAATTCATGATAGATACATGCAATTCATCCATGGTCTCAAATTCATAACAATCTAGGAATAAGGATAAATTTACATCCGACCCCTTAACCACCACATTTGCAACACATTCTCCAAGCTTTGGAAAATGATACATCAAATAATTAAGATAAGGACGAAAGTCATACCACCTCATGGTTGTTGTGTTGGCAACTAACCTTACCTCATCGCGATGGTACTTGTATTTTCGAGGCTCGGAGCCTTGGGTTCTCCCTTTAGTAAGACTCACTTGTCTCCTTGGCATGACAACCCCTAGAACCTGCAAATAAGAAATAGCAATGCTCGGAATTGAATCGGCTATATCATCACCATAACAATAAACCACTTTGTACAAAGGTACATGAATGGGTTTATGCAAGAATAAACATCTCTGCATCTCACTCTTTTGGGCCATAAAGTTCTTTTTCTTTTTATTTTATTTGGCCTCTTTTTCTTGTTCTTTTTCTTTTATCTCATTCTTTTCTTCTCTTTTTATTTTTATGGTCATCTCACTCTTTTGTTCACTCATTCTTTCGACCATATCACATTTTTTTCGACTCTTTTCAATACATTTCAATTGATCATCAATAATTTCTTTTCGTTTCAATTGAGCAAAAGAAATATGTTTTTCTTCAAATGTTTTGAGCAACAAAGTTTCTTCTTGCCTACTCTCCTTCTCCTTAATAGACAAATCACACATTTCTTTACCACTCAATGATTCACTTTCCACTATACACAATTTAACATCATTAGACTCATCAACTAGTGGAATACTATCATCAACAACCTTCTCAACCATAACCTCAAATTCAGGTTCTTCTACAACCTCAACTTCATGTTCAAATTCTCCAACAATCTCAACTTCCACTTGAGATTTAAGTTCAACCAACGACTCTACTACTGTCAGCTCCTTACGTTGACATTGGCTAGTATCATGCCCAAATTTTAAACACAAAAAACATATAATATCAAAAGTACTAGAATTTGAGTTTTTACTTGTACCTTGATATTCGTATTTGGTAGCTTCACGTCTCGACTCATTCATTGGCCTAACAATAATTTCCTCTTCCAAGCTCGTCCACCAATTAGGTGTCAATGACTCTCTACCCACATCACGTTCACTTCTTCTGCCCACTCTTCTATTCTCCTCACATCTCCTATCATCACCATGATCCACGTGCAAGGCTCTATCCCCACCAAATCTACTACTTCGTCTATTCCCATCATCTTGCCTATCATACCTCTCATCTCCTTCACTCCGCCTATACCTCTCACGTAGAGGCTTAAACTCCTTTTCCCATATTCTATCCAACCCTCTCAACATTGTTTGAAATTGACGATCGTCAACCATTATACCTGCAAGAAAATGTTAGTAGAAAATAATAAAGAATAAATTTTCTCACCACGAATCCTCACTGGTCACTCCAATGAAAATTCACTCGATTCTATTTTTTTTTTCCTCACTACAAAATACTCACCGATCACTCCAAAGAAATATTGCTCGCACTCAAGTGTTTTCACCCAAATTTGATAGTTATCTCTAAGATGTGCTCAAGCTTTGTACTTGTATATCAAACTAACAAGATTCAACTCGTGGACACTCGCAACTGTCTCACTTTGACTGCGCAAAACAAAGAACACTAGAATAACGCAGATCTTACAACAATACAAACGATAACATGGATCTAAAAACAGAAACGAAAGTATAACACAGATCTGAAAACAGAACAAAATTTTATAAAGATCTGAAAATAAAAACGAAAGGATAACAAGATCTGAGAACCGAACGAATTTTTTTTTAATTTTTAGACAGATCTGAAAATAGCAACGAAAGGATAACACTGATCTGAGAACAGAACGAAATTTTAAACAGATCTGAAAATAGCAACGATAACTTACTTGAATCAAAGAGAACCAAAAGCTCTAATACCAAATGATACGAATCCTCGTACGAATGAGAAGCAAACGCGATTAATTAGAATCGCGCCCTCAATTCAATAACGAACAAGGATCGATTAGGTTGTCCCGATCTTTTGAAACAAGCAACGAATTGTGATATTCACCTCTAAGCGATTAACACTTAGCAACAAATATCAACGATAATAACAATCGAATTTCATACGAACCTTCAAAGAACTTGTTTTGACAATCCGTGCGAAAACAATCGACAAACGCCACAAAGATGCAATCTTTGATAAGTTTGATTTGCTTTTGAACAAAGCTTTAAAAGCCGTGAGAATTGAGAGAAACTCCTCAAAATATTTTGATCAATCTGAATTATATTTCGTTCATGGTCTATTACAAGGCTTAAATAATCAACAAAAACCATAAAAAGTAGTGTAAAAAGTCATAAAGAAAGTTGTAAACAAATTCTACACGGAAGGTCGCACGGTGGCGCGGGATCTCGCGCGGTGGCGCGCGAGATTCTGCATTGTTCCATCACGGGGCGCGCGCCCGCGCTGGATGTGGCGCTGCCGCGCGAGCGCTGCTTCTGGCGCTGCCGCGCGCGCAGTTCTGCTCTGCGCTAGCGCGCCCTGCTGCACTGCTTCTGGACATCTGCGCTAGCGCGTGCTGCTGCTTCTGCACATCTCCGCTGGCGCGTGCTGCTGCGCTACTTCTATTGGGCCATTTTTCACTCATATGCTTAGTTGTTCGGGATTCCTTCATTATATTATTTGTTGAACTCCACCACTTGCTTGGATATGCTTGATTCATCATTATTGAGCTTGAAGGTCCGAAAACGACGCTCCTTAAATCTCGTTCCAATCATTTGCACGCCACGCTCGGTCAGATTCGTATCAACTTATTTTTATCAGAGTAGCGCACCGAAAGCGTGGATTATTGGGATACTAGAATTAAGTCTAAATTTTTTTTATTATCGAGGATAAGCGAATTTCAAGGAAGAAATTCAATTTAAGGGGGGGAAGATTGTAACGTCCCGAAAATTCGAAGGACCACATGAACTACATGAATACAAATTATCAACTTCTTATGTATTTTAATTGTTTTATTTGCATAAATTAATTATGTTATGCATGTTGACATGTTTAAAATATACTCCTCTACATGGTTGCATTAAAATGTATTTTTTAAGGTTATTCGAGTTGCGATCGAGGAACGGAGACAGATGGCTGAAAAATGGAAAATGTTTTATTAGTTAATTATTTTAAATTATTTAAAATAAAGGTGATGCTTTTTATTATTTTTTTAAAAAATAAGGAAGTTATGAGGTGATTTTATGCGCTGTGGCGTAATTTTTATCGAGACACAATTTTCATCAAAAAAACGAACGTTTTTACAACCTGGCTAATAATTTCAAAAATTTATTAAACAAATTAATTTTTAAAAGTACTAATGGGCTTATTGGGCCTAACTGACCTAGTTCTTGGGCCTAATCTACCATTAGTACTTTAATTAGGATTTAGAGTACAAAACTCACCACAATTGAATCAGAACTCACGCCTCCCTCACCCCAATATTTTACAAGACTCCTTTCCCTCTTAAACTCACGGCACACACCATCAAAACAAGGAGGAATTTTTGAATATTGCAAGGAAAAATTCAGCCAACATCTTCTCGTCATCGTTCTTCCATTCTTCAACGATAATTCGTGCGTTTTACACGCAAAGACACTCCATACTCTTTCCTTTACTCATCATCAAACCATATTATGTATTTATTTATGAATTGCAAGAAAACAAGTTGCACTTTGTTGTAATTTCGTTTTTATGAAAACATGAAACTTAAAGCATGTTGTTTTTTATCCAAAATCATGATTTACATGTGCATAAGGGGCTGCCATGATTAGGATTGATCAAGGGTTGTTTTTACACACCAAAATGAGTCCTAAGTCGCACATGAAACACGCTGCACACTAAACAAACAAGCTAGAACATCTTATCACGGTTTGGTGATCATAGGGCTCGGTTAAAGGGTTCGGTTGCATGGCTTGTCTTGGGTCACGGCTGGTGCTTGGCTTGAGTAAGGGAAGGAGTCTTAGCCACGCTAGTACTCGAGACAAGTTGCTGGGAAGGAGTTCGAGCAAGCTAGGACTCCACCGGAGAAGCAACGCGCATGCGCGCAAGGGGGTGCAGCAGCGCGCAAGGGAAGATGGCTCGGCCAGGGGGCTTTGGGCTTGGCTAGGTCAAATCCTTAGGGTCCTTAGAAGGTGCACAAGTGGCTGGTTCAGGGGCTGGTCCAGTGGCTAGAGTCTGAGACACGATATGAAGAGTCCTAGTGCTTGAGGAGTTCTGGGCCGATGGTGTTTCTTGTTTGGTGGATTCGATTTTGGGGCTAGTGTCAGGTCCTAGAGGTATTATGGGTTCACGAGGGTCCAGGCGAGGGCTATTTTGAAGTTGTCTCAGGCCGGCTCGAGCATGGCTCAGTAAAAATCGTAGATGGCTCAAGGGTTTTGGGTTGGTTCGATTTAGGGTTTTTAATGGTTAAAAAAATCGAAACACGGTTCACGAGGGTTGATTCGTGGTTCATGAGGGCAAAATAAATATAAAAAGTCAAAGTTTTTAATATGGAAATTTTATATTAAATTTTGGTTTAATTCGGCATTAAAACACATTAATATATTGTATTTAAAGAATAAATTAAAATCAATCAATTTAAGCCAAATAAAAATATGGTTTAATGTAAGCTTAAATAATTATTTAGGATGGTCCAGAGTCAACGGAATTAAAAATATGTCAAAAACGTGAAATTCTACGTGTAGGGTTAAAACGATAACTTTACACCCGAATATTATTAAATATCATATCTCTAAATGTTGTTTTATATGTTAAAATGTTTATTTTAAATATTTATGAATTTTTATGATTTATTATAGACTTTTAAAAGATATGATGCATGCTTGGTTTAAAAGAAAAAAACGTTATGTGTATGTTTAATTTTTATAACTGATGAAAATACGAAACGTTGAAGAAAGTTAAGTAATTGTGAATATTACGATGATACGTTTGGAGATATCGTGAGGGAGAAGTCCACAGAAGAAGACCGTTTACGGGAGAAGGCTACAGAGAGAGCCCGACGATCGTATTTTCAATGACATGATATGTTAATACGTAGGCCAAGGCTCAGTTGACGGGTGAGAGTGTCGCTGATGTCCCCGACGCCCAGTACTGTAGGTTACATGTAGATGGATCCATCGCCCCAATACGAATACGAATACGAATGTCACAATTAACGATCTGATTTCTACGAAAGGAAAATGGAATATGAATATGAATATGATGAATATGAATATGTTTATAATGATACGAAGATGTTATTGTTTAAAGTTTATGAATATTCATGAAAATGTTATTTTACGTTCAAGTATTTTAACTGTTGCATGTGTTTTGTATATGTATTACTTGTTATCAAGATTATGGTGTGTTGAGTCTTTAGAATCACTAGGTATGATTGATTTGGTGATTATGAAAAGAATTATAATGGAGGTTTTGATGGTTCATTTTGCTGGACTAAAGATGCACATAACCCGAGGACCAGCGCTAGTTTTCCGCACTAGTTATGATTTATGATTTTAGGTTTATGATAAAGATATTTTTACGACTTTTATTATGAGTATGAGTGGTTTTAAGAGGTTGTTAGTTTTTTAAATTTTTCTATTTTAGGAATTGAAAACGATTGACGATTTTATGATTCAAACAATGTTCTTTGGATTTTTAAATGTAGTTGGTTGTTTTATTTTAAAAATGGTGCAAAATATTTTATAAATATTTATATGTAATTCGGCCGAAATTATAAGAAGTGTAAAAAATAAAAATTAAAAATTCTAGTACTTTTTAAAAAAAACGAGTAGTGGACGTTTCGGTTAGGTTACGTAATCGTATTTTGGACATTGCATTTTATCTAGGAGACTTGTAGTAGACTTTTTGTTAGAGTTTGAGGAAAATATGTGTCTGTCAATTTGATGATAATTGCTATGGAAGATTTTGATTGTATTATGGGAATCAACATATTGAAATTTTTATAGCAAATGTAGATTGATATCAATGTCTCATTCATTTTCATCTAGAAAAAGATGAGAATTGGTTCTTCTTCGGTGAGGGAGCTCGACCTCCAATGCCAGTAGTGTCCGCTGTAAAAGCACAACGGGTTTAGCGAAAGGAGGAGAGGGATACCTCATTTATGTAGTGGACGTATCGAAGGATGTAATCGATGTGAAGAACATTATAGTTGTCAATGAATTTCCTGATGTTTTCCCCGATGAAATTCATAGATTTCCTCCAGAGACGGAATTGGAAGCGGAGATAGAATTGGTACCATGAACGCAACTATCTCTAAAGCGCCTTATAGATTGGCACCAATGGAGATGAAAGAGTTGAAACAACAGTTACAAGATATTCTTGACAAGGGTACATTAGACACAGTGTGTCTCCTTGGAAGCACCAGTGTTGTTCGTTAAAAAGAAATATGGGTCTATGCGACTTTGCATAGATTATCGACAATTGAACCAAGTAAAAATCAAGAATAAATATCCATTACCACAGATCGATGATTTGTTTGATCAACTGCAAGGGACTTCAGTGCACTCTAAGATCAATTTACGGTCTGGATATCATCAACTTCGAGTTCATCAACATGATATCCCTAATACTTCATTTCGAACAAGGTATGGGCATTACGAGTTTCTAGCGATGTCGTTTGGTTTGACGAATGCTCCAGCAGTATTTATGGATTTGATGAACCGAGTATTCCAGGAGTATCTTGACAAGTTCGTCATTGTATTTATTGATGACATATTGGTATACAATCGTAGCTGTAAAGAGTATGCACAATATTTAAGGATTGTGTTGCTAACCTTAAGGAATCACCAATTGTTTGCTAAGTTGAACAAGTGCGAGTATTGGCTCGACATAGTTGTCTTTTTGGGATATGTTATATCCAAAGATGAGATATTAGTGGATCCTAGCAAGATCGAAGCAATGTTGAGTTTGGGTTGACCGGAATCAGCTCAAGAGATTAGACGTTTTCTAGGTTTGGCAGGTTATTAACAAAGATTCATCTCGGGATTTTCTCAGATTACCATACCATTGCACAACTGACGTGTAAGAATGTGCAATTCGAATGGACACATGATTGTGAAAATAATTTCAATGAACTGCGTCAACGTTTGAAAACTGCACTAGTTTTAGCTCTACCATCTGGATCAGGAGGATACATTGTGTACATTGATGCATTAATTCAAGGACTTGGGTGTGTTTTAACTCTGAATGGTCATGTGATTGCGTTTGCATCTAGACAATTGAAGAAGCATGAAGAGAAATATCCAGTTCATTATCTGGAATTGGAAGCTATTTTGTTTGTTTGAAGATCTGGCGACATAATCCCTACAGAGAGAGATTTGATGTTTTTACGGATCAAAAGAGCTTGATGTATATCTTCACTCAAACAGAGTTAAATATGCGCCAAAGAAGATAAATGGATTTGTTAAAGGACTATGATTGTGAAATCAAGTATCATCCAGGATCAGTGAACCTAACATGTGAAATCAAATATGCTCTTAATTGCATGGTGAGATTATCTGCATTTCAGACAAGTTTCATATCAAGTGTAATACAAGATTGTTTTTCTTTGGGATTTCACTTCTGTCATAAAAAAAGAATGAAATACATTCGAATAACAAGCATTTTATCTGTACCGACGTTGTATGACAAAATTAGAGAAGCTCGGTTTTCTGACCCGAAAGTGAAGAAGTTTTCAAGGTTCGCTAACGGAGACAACACATCTAGCTTTGCGTTCCAAGCAGATGGAACCTTGAATCTGTTAAGGAGAATCGTAGTTCCAGAAGATTCTAAATTAAGAGACGAGATTTTATCTCAATCCCATAGGAGTAAGTTGAGTATCCATCCTGGAAGCACTAAATTTGTAAGGATTTTAAGACAAAGTTTTGGTGGAAAGGTATGAAGAAAAGTGTTTACCAATTCGTAGCCAAGTGTTTGGTTTGTCAGCAAGTGAAAGCTGAACATCGTCGACCAAGATGATTACTTCAGAATCGTCCTATCCCTGAATGGAAGTGGGAGCATGTAAAGATGGATTTTGTCACCCCCTTGCCGTTATAATCTAAGATTTGTGATGCCATTTGGGTTGTTGTAGTCCGACCAACTAAGTTAGCACATTTCATTCCGTATAGTCGGGAATATAGTTTTGATCGCATGGCAATATTATACATCCAAGAGATTCTTAAATATCATGGTGTGCCAACAAATATAGTGTGTAAGATCAAAATGCGATAACGTAACTTAACTGTGTGTGAATCTAGGGAAAATAGAAAATGACTAATTAAAGGGTTTTAATTGCATGAATTAAATATATGGTGCATGCTTACATGTTTAAAATGCACATTTCGACACGAATGCATAAAACTGTGTTTAAAATCTTATTCGAGACGCAATCAAGGAACGGAGACCGATGACTAAAAATGGGAAAATATTTTTATTAAATAATTATTTTTAATTATTTAAAATATGGTAAATGTTATATAGTATTTTTGAAAATGGAGTTTTTGAGGTAATTTTATACGCCGAGACGTATTTTTAAACGGTATTCGATTTTCGAGGAAAATGTGAATTGTTTTAAGAACTCGGCTATTATTTTCATGAACTTTCCTAAACAAATTATTTTTTAATATTACTTATTAGACTTCATGGGCCCAATATGTCATGTTAATGGGCCTAAGCTTGCACACATGATTCTATAGGCAAATAAAAGCCCTAAACCCTACCCCATAATCCTAAAAAACACACCCCACCCCTCACAACACAAAATGACTCCTCCTTCATCAAACACACTCACACACACAAGAACTTGTAGGAGAAATTCCACAATTTTTGAATGGAATTCAGCCTAGGGTTTCCACGTCGTCGTTCTTCGTATCGCAAAACATTTTCGAGCGCAATATACGCAAAGGTACACCTTAACTTTCTTTCAAACATTTTTCACACCATATTATGCATATTTTATTAAATTTGCATGAAAATTATGAGGCACAAGTTTTATTGTCGTTCTTATGGACATACATGCATATAACTCATGCTTTGATGATATAAAACTCATGTATATGATGCATAAAGGAGCTGTCATCCTAGGAAAATAAACAAGGTTGAATTTCAAAGGGTTTAAGTGCCTAGGCGTGGATGCACAAGGGCTGGTCTTATGCCAGCCAAGCTTGTACGGAAATTGCAAGAGTTATGCATAAGGGTTTTGGTTAGGGGTAAAGCAAGCGTGCGGCTCCACCACGGCTTGGCCATGGCTCGGGTTGGATGTGATTAGGTGTTAGGAAGAGTCTAGCCACGCTATGTGTGGGGACCCGGACGCTAATTCATCTTCTAAATCATCTTTGAGATTAATTGGATAAATTACATAAACTGGATCAAATTTTTTTAAAAAAATACATAAATGTATTAGTTGTTACAACATCTGATAATCCATCTTATTTAATTACAAGATCAAGTGCGTTATCTACAACCTGATCAAAAGTACAAACTTGTTCAAAATAAAATCATACAAACTAAGGTTCAACAACTACATGTTAAGTGCTGAATACCAATTCTACTTCTGGGCTCGGATCTCCACTCTAATCTCGATCTTTCATCCTCTTCTCGACCCTGATCCTGTCCCACCTATTGTCATGCACACATACAAACACAAAAACAGCTGGATAACTCCGGTGAGAATGTAATTCCCAGTATAAACAATGTAAACATGCAATTCATATAAGCATAAACAAAAGCATAAACAGTTATCAAATACATGTATCAAAATCCGAGAAACATGAATCGATATAAACTGTAAATCAAACTCTTAGACTCTTAATCTCTGACTCGACTCTTATCTAGGGATCCCGGTTCTCGGACTTTGGTATATTATATCGAATCTCTACAATAGGAGTCGATCTACTCCTAAGCACATCAATATAACCAAATGTCCAGTGCTTTGGCACCTCTGCCGAAGACTTTTTCTCGATATCCATCTTCTATTCTCTGCTTTTTTATAAATCAATAGAATAAGCATTCATTCAAAGAATACAAATGTATTAAAGCAATAACAAATAAGTATGTGGTTTTGGGAACTCAGTCGTATCAGACTTGAGTTATCTATCCCGATTCAACATTGATTTATACATTTCTTTTCGTAGATCAATCTGGTCAACGAAATCAAATATCAGTCTTGCTTTGTTCAGTCTTCGAAGCCTTCAATACAAACTCTGGAATCATATATTAGAGAAGTACAATATCAATATATAACTCAAAACAATACTGGATATGATCAGAACTCAATCTAATTCTGTTTCGAAGGGCTAACAGCACAATATCGATATATCCAGCAATACAATATCAAAAGATACCAATCACTACTCTTAATCAATCGATAAACACAATTCCCATACCAAATTTGTATATTCTCAATCAAATCATAACCGAAAATGATAACAATTCCACACGATATCCGTTCTTCAGTCCGGTTTCGATTATACGATTACCATAATCTCAGGAACAGATAATATCAATCATATCATGATTTCTCCAATATCAGATTTTCAAATCATACCGAAACATAAGAAAACTTACGTCCTCTTGAAGCTCTTGACAAGAGCAGCACAGTACTGAGCTCGGATCGAAAATCAGACGGTTGGATTTTGCAACAAATTCAAATTCTAAAATAGGAGAAAACTTTCATAAAGCTTGTCTCGGTCTTCTTCTTGCTGGAGGTCTGAAGAATTGAAGGAAAACTTATCATATTAATGCATGGCAAGGACAACTGGCCAATTCTTTATACAGCACGTCTCGCGCATATGCGCGAGACTCTCTGTCTAGACAATTCTGAATTCCTCAGCTCGCGCATATACGCGCCGCATCCTCGCGCATATGCGCGAGATCTGCTGTCCCAGCATAATTCAATTACACCAGCTCGTGCATATGCACGCCCTCTCTGCGCGCATGTGCGCGAGGTCTTCTACCTCGGCACTTGTTTCTCGCGCAGATGCGCCCCTCATCTCCGCGCATGTGTGCAATACCTGCTGGATTTCATACATGCAATCTACATGCTTTCCCAAATCTGGTCTCGGAGTTGTCCATCTGTAACCAAATCAATTTATCAATTAATCATTTCGGATTAAATAATATAATCTCGGGCATTACAATTCCCCCCCTCTAAGATCTGATTTTGTCCCCGAAATCACAGCCAATCAAATCAGATTAAAGAAGTAGATATAATAGAAGCTAAATAAGAAACTCACATCAATGAAATAACTCTGGAAATTTCTGTCTCATATCTGATTCAGTTTCTCAAGTAGCTTCTTCAATGCCATGATGACTCCACTGAACTTTCACAAGCGGAATAGTCTTCGTTCTGAGCTGCTTTTCTTTACGATCTAGAATCTGGATCGGTTTTTCAAAATAACTCAGAGTTTCATCAAGTTCTGCCTCGTCTGGCTGAAGAACATGAGAAACATCAAGAATTTATTTTCATAGCATAGATACATGAAAGACATCATGTATTCCAGATAGAGACGGAGGAATAGCAATTCGATAGGCACGATCACGTATCTTCTCCAGAATCTCATATGGACCAATATAACTTGGAGACAACTTCCCTCGCTTGCCAAATCTGACAACGCCTCTGAAAAGAGAAATATTCAGAAATACTTTTTCTCCTATCTCAAATACCAACGGTCTATGTCGAATATTCGCATATTTGGCCTGTCTATCTTGAGTTGTCTTCATTCTTTGTTGTATCAACTTCACTTTCTCAGGCATATCTCGAATCATATTAGGCCCAAGTTCAGGTACCTCGGATATCTCATCCCAATAAAGAGGGGATCTACACTTCTTGCCATACAACACTTCAAACGGAGTCATCTCTATACTCGTTTGATAGCTATTGTTGTACGAAAATTCACAAAGTGGCAAAGAATCTTGCCAACTAGTGTCAAAATCTAGCACTACAGCTCTAAGCATATCCTCTAATGTCTGGATAGTCCGCTCTGACTGTCCATCAGTCTGAGGATGATATGCAGTACTCAAATGTAATTTCGTACATAGAGCTTGTTGCAAACTGTGCCAAAAGTGCGAAGTAAATCGATTATCACGATATGATACAATAGACTTCGGCACACCATGCAATCTGACCACCTCTCTGACATAAATCTCTGCCATCTGGTCATGTGTATATGTCATTCTGTAAGGAATAAAGCATGCTGATTTGGTTAATCTGTCAATAATGACCCAAATCGCATCGCAACCTCGGGAGGATCGTGGTAGCTTCGTAACAAAATCCATAGAAATGTGATCTCATTTCCATTCTGGAATAGATAAGCTATGCAACAGACCTCCTGGTTTATTCCTTTCTGCCTTCACCTGTTGGCAATTCAAACATTTGGATACAAAATCTGCAATGTCTGATTTCATCTGTTTCCACCAAAACTGTTTCTTCAGATCATTGTACATCTTTCTGCCACCAGGATGAATACTGAAACGACTACAGTGGCTTCTGTCAAAATCTGCTGTTTCAAGTATTAAACATTTGGCACAACAAGTAGATTATTCACATATAACACATCATCACGAACTTGATATTCTGATTGATGCCCTGATCTGACCATCAAAATCGATTTTTGAACATTCTGATCAACTTTCTGTGCTTCTTTAATTCCTAAAAGCAGCTCTGGTTCAACTTGAATGGAATAAAGTCTCAACGAATGATAATCTGTCTCCAATACTAATCCAGAAAAACTGCAATCTTCAATCAAATTTGAAACACCAATCATCGATAATGATAAAGAACATACCTTTCGACTCAGTGCATCAGCTGCTGGATTTGATTTTCCCGAATAATATTTTATTTCACAATCAAAATATTTCAATAAATCAAGCCATCCACGTTGCCTCTTATTCAGTTCTGATTGTGAAAATAGGTATTTCAGACTCTTGTGATCAGAATAGATTTCAAATTTCGCACCATATAGGTAGTGTCGCCAAATCTTCAATGCAAATACGATGGTAGCCAATTCAAGATTATGAATCGGATAGCGAGTCTCATGTGTTTTCAATTGTCTCGATGCATAAGCAATCACATGTCCTCGCTGCATCAAAACACAACCTAATCCTCTGTGAGAAGCATCACAATAAACAATAAAATTACCAGTACCTGACGGAATAGTCAATACCAGAGCACTGGTCAATCTCTTCTTCAACTCTAGAAAACTAGATTCACAAGCCTCTGACCAAACAAAAGGTGCATTCTTCTGAGTCAGCTGAGTAATCGGCTTAGCAATGCTGGAGAAATCTTTAATAAATCGACGATAGTAGCCTGCTAAACCCATAAAACTGCGTATCTCTGGCACTGATGTCGGTCTAGGCCAACTGATCACAGCCTCAACTTTGCTAGGATCAACAGAAATACCATCTCCAGATATAATGTGTCCAAAAAAAACTACTTGTTTCAGCGAAAATTCACATTTAGACAACTTTGCGTATAATTTCTCAGTTCTCAAAATCTTCAATACAATTCTAAGATGCTCAGCATGATCAATCATATTCTTGGAATAAATCAGAATATCATCAATAAAATAATCACAAAATCATCATGATATTTCTGAAATACACGGTTCATCAAACCCATAAATACACCTGGAGCATTCGTTAAACCAAACGACGTGACTATAAACTCATAATGGCCATACCTGGTTCTGAAAGCTATTTTCAATACATCAGAATCTCTGACTCTCAACTGATGATATCCAGATCTCAGATCGATTTTGGAATAAACAAAAGAACCCTGCAACTGATCAAATAAATCATCAATACGAGGCAAAGGATATTTATTCTTTATCGTAGCCTTGTTTAGTTGCCGATAGTCAATGCAAAGTCTCATTGAACCATCCTTATTTCTGACAAATAATACTGGAGCACCCCAAGGAGAAACACTCGGTCTAATGTAATCCTTGGCTAGTAAATCTTCTAGTTGCTCTTTCAATTCTTTCAATTCAATCGGTGCCATTCTGTATGGAGTTTTTGAAATAGGTACGGTACCTGGTATCAATTCAATGGTGAAGTTTATCTCTCGAACTGGAGGTAAACCCGGAATCTCATCTGGGAAGACGTCAACAAACTCACATACCACTGGCAAATCTGCCAATGACGGGCTCGATTTCTGTACATCTACTGAATACACAAGGAATCCTTCTGCTCCTTTCTGTAATAATCGAGTCATAGACAACACAGATATCAAAGGAATTCTAGCTCTAGAAACCCTTACCGTAAAATTTTCATTTATCAGCCATCTCAGGTCTGAATCTTACAATTTTCTTGAAACAATCTACGGTTGCTCTGCACTTGGTCAGCTTATCAATACCGATAATGCAGTCGAAATTAGACAAACCGAGAACAATACAGTCTAGCTCTATCTCATTACCATCATACTGCAACATACAATGTCAAACAGACTTCAATGATATAAGACCTTTCCCCAAAGGTGAAGAGACAGATACTACATGCTGTCATCACAAAATCAAGGAAAGAAAACTCAATCTACCTCGCTCACTCTCTTCTATCCCAATCTAAGGAAGTACAGCTCTGATACCACCTGCTGTGGGGACCTGGACGCTAATTCATCTTCTAAATCATCTTTGGGATTAATTGGAACAATTACAAAAACTGGGTCAAATTTTTTTAAAAAAATACATAAATGTATTAGTTGTTACAACATGTGATAAACAATCTTATTTAATTACAAGATCAAGTGCGATATCTAAAACCTGATCAAAAGTACAAACTTGTTCAAAATAAAATCATAAAAACTAAGGTTCAACAACTACATGTCAAGTGCTGAAAACCAATTCTAATTCTGGGCCCGGATCTCCACTCTAATCTCGATCTCTCATCCTCTTCTCGACCCTGATCCTGTCCCACCTGTTGTCATGCACACATACAAACACAACAACAGCCGGATAACTCCGGTGAGAATGTAATTCCCAGTATAAACAATGTAAACATGCAATTCATATAAGCATATACAAAAGCATAAATAGTTATCAAATACATGTATCAAAATCTGAGAAACATGAATCGATATAAACTGTAAATCAAACTCTTAATCTCTGACTCGACTCTTACCTAGGGATCCCGGTTCTTGGACTTTGGTATATTATATCGAATCTCTACAATAGGAGTCTATCTACTCCTAAGCACATCGATATAACCAAATGTCCAGTGCTATGGCACCTCTGCCAAAGACTTGGAACCTCTACCAAAGACTCTTTCTCGATATCCATCTTCTATTCTCTGATTTTCTATAAATCAATGGAATTAGCATATTCATTAAAAGAATACAAAGGTATTAAAGCAATAACAAATAAGTATGTGGTTTTGGAAACTCAGTCGTATCTGACTTGAGTTATCTATCCCGGTTCAACATTGGTTTATACCTTTCTTTTCGTAGATCAATCTGGTCAACGAAATCAAATATCAGTCTGGCTTTGTTCAGTCTTCGAAGCCTTCAATATCCACTCTGGAATGATATATTCGAGAAGTACAATATCAATATACAACTCTAAACAATACTGGATATGATCAGAACTCAATCTAATTCTGTTTCGACGGCATAACAGCACAATCTCGATATATCGAGCAATACAATATCAATAGATACCAATCACTACTCATAATCAATTGATAAACACAATTCCAATACAAAATCTGTATATTCTCAATCAATTCATAACTGAAAATGATAACAATTCCACACGGTATCCGTTCTTCAGTCCGATTTTGATTATATGATTACCATAATCGCAGGAACAGATAATATCAATCGTATCATGATTTCTCCAATATCAGATTTTCGAATCATACCGAAACTTAAGAAAACTTACGTCCTCTTGAAGCTCTTGACGAGAACAGCACAGTACTGAGCTCGGATCGAAAATCAGATAGTTGGATCTTGCACAAAATTCAAATTCTAAAATAGGAGAAAACTTTCATGAAGCTTGTCTCGGTCTTCTTCTTGCTGGAGGTCTGAAGAATTGATGGAAAACTTATCATATAAATGCATGGCAAGGACAAGTGGCCAATTCTTTATACAGCACGTCTCGCGCATATGCGCGACCTTCACCGGCGCATATGCGCGAGACTCTTTGTCTTGGCAATTCTGAATTCCTCAGCTCGCGCATATTCGCGCCCCATCCTCGCGCATATGCGCGAGACCTACTGTCCCGGCATAATTCAATTACACCAGCTCGCGCATATGCGCGCCCTCTCTTCATGCATATGCGTGAGGTATTCTGCCTCGGCACTTGCTTCTCGCGCATATGTGCGCCTCATCTCCGTGCATGTGCGCGATACCTACTGGATTTCATACATGCAATCTACATGCTTTCCCAAATCTGGTCTCGGAGTGGTCCTTCTATAATCACATCAATTTATCAATTAATCATTTCGGATTAAATAATATAATATCGTGCATTA